>NC_088713.1:54372457-54692457 GCF_963576615.1 Watersipora subatra
CATTTCAAACACCAGATTTCTGACTATTCACAAAATGAACGAATTATTTTATTAGGCACTGCTTGTGAATGACTAGAGTCCTTCATGCAATTAGTTATAAAACTATTAACAACATAAATATATAGATTGCTGGTTGATACACTTTAAACTGATGATATTTAATGTTGTCATCTAATGTTAAAATCCTGTGTCATTTCTGCAGCTTCCTTGCCTTAAGCGGTAAGAGAGAGGACAATAGATTCTAATACAAATCTATGAAACTGGTCAAATTCTGTACTGAGTCTTACATTTAAATGTTCATGCGAGTATTGAGTAACTATTCACAGAATAAACTGAATTTTTTTAATGAAATTTTGCTTTACTCGCCCTTCGAAATGTCTAAAGGTGTTCACATATTGTTCAAGTTCAACAGCACTCTCTCTCTGTCAAGTGTTGCCTAAGTATTGTAAGTAGGAATACAAGTTTTTAAATTCAGCGATTAGAGTTGTGCCGAGTTACTCAATTATATTTTGTCAGCTAAGATATCGTGATACCAGTAGCAAGCATGATGATTTTTCACCAAATTTAGGTGTGGCATATTGCCCTTTGCTTGGTGTGTGTTGTATTTGTAGTGGACCTAAGCACCTTCTGCCTGAAGTAAAACTTCTAGGCAGAAGCAAGTCCTTAGATGACTATGAGATCAAAAATATTATCCTGTCGGATGACCATGAGATCACAAATATTATCCTGTTCAGCATTAAAATGCATTTAATCTTTGTTACAGTTCTTATGTCAGATAATAACGTGCAAATACGGGAAGTCAGTTAAAGTACCTAATTGTACCCGGCAATACAAACATGATACTGACTAGCATGCTCTTAGAAGCCCAAGTACTTGCTTGCCGTTGTCATGCCAGCAAATTATTATCTATTTTTTCATGTCAGTAATCTCTAGTTTGTTACCTGCAGCAATGATATACAGCCCCGAGGATAGACGACGGCTATCATATGGGCTGGGTTTAATGATGGAGCTCAGTTAGGATTGTGCTAGCCTGGGTTTCGGAGCAAACACAACTCTTGCGGGGCGGTCGCGTTGCCTTGTTAGGTTTTAGAAAACATGACTCGCTGTTATCGTTTCATTAGCTCATTCAGTCAGTAGACCTGCGGTTCATAATAGCAAACCTTGAATTTCTACAATGTAGGGGTGATACCAAACTAACATAATGGATCCATG
Organism: Watersipora subatra; assembly: GCF_963576615.1. Taxonomy (NCBI): domain Eukaryota; kingdom Metazoa; phylum Bryozoa; class Gymnolaemata; order Cheilostomatida; family Watersiporidae; genus Watersipora; species Watersipora subatra. Next base: position 54,373,670 of record NC_088713.1, read on the forward strand.
CAGAATAAAACATTTCAAATTACCTACTTTTAGTAATTTTAAAATTGGTAAAAGTCGTAATATATGCTTAAAGTTGAATATAATTTACCCAAAATTACCCGAACAACGACCTTTTTTTCCTAGTTTTTGATTAATATGTTGCCACCCCTAATAGAAAATGACAAAGTCTTTCATCGTTCTTACTTGTTTTACCTGACCAATAATATGGGTCAGCAGGCAAAGCTGTGCAGTGTAGTTTGTATACTCAAAATCTAAATACAAAACTGAATTTGGGCTATTTTACGATTGTGACTATTAATATCACGAATGCTTGCGAATGGCAACTGACTGATCATAATGGTGACAATATTGGAATACTATACTTATTTGACAACAAAATGAATTCAACAGATAAGTAAAATAACCACTACAGTTCATAATATTTGTAAATTTACAGGGGGCTTTATTCAGCATATTTGTTTGTTCAAGTGCCGTGTTCGGGTTCATCCCAACAGAGCTCCATCATCAAACCCCGCCCATATGAGAGCCGTCGGCTATCCTTGGGGGGCTGTATATCATTGCCCGCAGTGAGGTTTAATGGAAAGCTTTGCAAGTTGAGCAAATCCATATCACTTTTATAGCCTCGTTATCAATGCAGAATCGGTAGCCACCAAGACTACACATAAATGATCAAGTATTTACAACTATTCCATTCAGTATTGACAAATTATCATATATTGCCTTTGCCAACCTAGATCAAATACTTTCAAAATAGCAGGATTCTGCCCGAAAGACGCTAAGCATGTTTAAATACGACAAAAACATTAAATTTTGTAGGTTGGGCAAAATATGTCAGAGTGTCTGCTATCAACTGTGCCCAAGATATGAACCAAGACATATGTAGAAACCACAATGTTACAGGCTACCCTACTCTCATGGTATGGTTCTATTTTGTGATCGTTTCCCTAGCATCACCACTAGCAAATTAAGAAGGGAGGTGACTGTTTAGATTATTGTGTCCTAGTATACTCGCCAGTCCTGTGCATGAGTAATCAGTACACGAATTAGTATAGTCCAAGAAATGCATTACGACGTACAATAAAAGTACCAGTGCAATTCAACATAGTACATATGATGCAACTGCTTAGATTGTGCTATTGTTGGCTTTTATCGTTCGTACACTATGGCTACAAATCGTTTCTTTTTTAATAATAAGAATTTTCATTTAGCAGCAATTTTTCTGTTGTAAAAAGAGTTGCCATATTTAGCGCAATCAAGTCAGTTGCATCGTATTAACTATGGAAAATCAGCGTTGGTATTTTTCTTGCGTGTCGCGTTATGTGCCTCGGACTATATAAATTTCGAAAGTTGCTAGATTCGTGCTCGCTAATAATTTGTTTCTAGCCAATTAAATGCATTTTAGTGTGCATGCACAGCTCTGACAATTCTGTGAAGTTCGGCTGAATAATTCTGTGTTTTTCCTTCATTTCGTGATTTCGGTCAGAACCAGCGAAAAATCGTTACATGTGGCTGTACCTTTCGAATTTCCTACTTTTTTCTGTTCTTGCCTTGTGCAGTCTTTCACATGAATACTGTAAAACCTGTATTTGAATGCCACCTTTATTTGAACGCCACCTCCATTTGAGGACCACTATCGAAGAAGGCTTGAAAAATAGAGAGCCACCCTTTAATTCAACGCCACTTTTACTTGAACGCTACTTCTATTTGACTGATACTATTTGACATTCTCAATCTTTACGAACCCATAATAGCAAGTGATCATCAGAAGTGTCCACAAAATGATGCTAATAATGTCTCAATCACATCAATAACAATTAATTCGTTTGTTGTGTCTTTTCGTATCGAAGTCTATTGCCTAAGTTTTTACGTTTTTTCAATAGAATCTTTGATTGCAACGGCGTAGAAATAATTAGTACATGTCTGCAACTGTTTCAGGCTTATAGTAGTTTTTTGAATGTGCTCTGTATGCTTCAACCTATGTGGGAAATAATAATAATACAGACAAACTCGGATAACTCAAACTTCATGGGACCGAATGACAGCATTCGAGTTATCGGGGCGTTCAAGTTATCAGAGCATTCTCCATGTATTTATGGATAGATAAATGTACATATACAAACTATATACATCAAATGCATAGATGGCTTGTTGCAAATTAAAAGGCTTCTAGTGTAAAGTTTAAAAACAATTTCATCAGAAAGTATAGAAACTTTTCTATCACTTGAGATTGGTTTGTCGTTTTAGGTGATGTGATTGCCAGGATGTTTTCAGATAAAAATTGGCAAAACTTGATCGCTGTTGAAATGCTCAGAAGAAAAGACATCTTTTCTTGGTTGAAAAATGGTTGAAAAATAGAGCGCCGTGGTGTTTAAATAAAGGTTTTACGTGTATATGAGATTTTTTCAACTCGTCAGTATTTATATGTGACTACAGAGTGTTGTCTTCTGTTGGCAGATCCTTCCTTCCCACACCAAGGACACAACCTCTGCTTCACTTATCGACAATAAAATTACCTTATCGAACGAAACTCTTATGAAGTATGTCATCAGTAGAATCAAGGACGCACATCCTGAGGCTATATCCAGGTACCGTGCCCAGTTGCTACTATAAAATAATCATTGCTTACTGAAGATTACTGTAAAACCTTCAATTGAACACCATTGTGCTCTATTCTTCAACCTTCATCTATTAATAATGGCAGTATCACAAGGCAGTAACTTGCTTGAATTACTGCTTGTGTCCCGATTTTCTCGGATGTTGGTGTACTCATATGTTGAGGTATGACTGTAAAGTGGTCCCTTCAGCAGACCCTCATGTCGGCCTTCACAGCAGCACACTATACACAATCTTTTTATGCTTTTTGAATACAAGTCTTTTTTTCCAAAAGTGCAGCAAAATCAAATCTTGTCCAAAAAATATTTGTCGCTCTAGAAAATTATATTTAGTTTTACATAAAACACTAATGCAGTCAACCATGGATAATCTGCCCACAAATAGCTCAAATACATGGTTAACTTGTAAGGTTTTGGTTGCTCCCTTTCCATACAATGAATATATTGCTTTAGATAACTTGAATATAATATTATTAACATCAGACTCCAACAGTTTTTGTCTCTTTTGTTCACACGGAGACATTTGTAAATATGAAAAAGAAGAGCGTTTGGCGTGATGATTTTTAGCTCAGTGGCTGTTGAGACTGGCATTATCATTTCAGAAGATAATTTCATTCCGAGCAATAGAAATGAACATTTACTTGTAATATGTTGTAGAGGCATCAATATTTAATCATGTCCTTAAAGATGTGGTTGCGTCAAATTTGAGTTGATCTTAAAAGAAAGCATTTTTTTTTCTCTATCAGTTGATATGTTGTTTGTTGTGTTACCCGATCTTATACCAAGATATTTGAAGATTAGAATCAAATAAATCTGATCGCGGTAAAAAAGCTCAGGCCACAAAAATGTGCCCAGACTTGCCCAAAATGATGTCACGCTTTATACAACCTGTCTCTATCTCTTGTATTCACATCGGCTATTTGCGATAAAAGTCTAGTCTTACGCGACTCTATTGGCATATATCTTATTTTGTATTTGCTCATGTTGGCTAGAATAAAATTTTAAATCCGGTAGTATTCTTACTGAATACTACCGAAGTAAAATAAGCAAGCCGTGTCTTTGAAAAGAGTATAGACAGGGATAGAGTTTTAAGGATGAGAAGTCTGCTGCAAACTGGATTTGAACTCACATTCTCCAGTTCTGCGGACATCCATATACCATATTCAATTCACTACAATATTCTGCAAATCATGTTTTGCATTATCTTCAACAATATTGTTTAATAATATAATTCTTACAAACAAAATATTTTCATCTCGGCATAAAGCTTTTATTAAGAATATTCATCAAGTCGTGGCCACTCACATAGTTTTAGCTGATACAAAAAAACAAATTCAACAAACATTTGATTACCTTTGCAATAGAAAGAGTTGAACGTACATGCCAGTTTGAAATCTTTGAGAAGGTTGTAGCGGGAGAACAAAACCTATCAGCAATATCATAAAGGGAAAGTTTCTTAAAAGTGCAGTGTTGACATAGGTTAAAAAGAAAGAGAGGATAAAGGCGCTGTGTGACCTGAGTTTATCAAGGCTAAGAGATAGTTCAAGGTGACACTGATCTGGATGGTGTGTTATTGATTCTGGTAGAGAAGTTGAAAAAGATTCAGAGCTTGTTGAACCTGATCCATTTGCAGTAATAGATCTGAACGAGGCTTCAGATGTTTTATAGTCACTAGAGAGTTTAAGAACTATTATAACAGTTCAAAGTCTGTAGCTATACTCAGTTACACTGTTGATTCTTCTCAACCAAACATCTTATTACAGACTACACTTGATAAGTATTTCAGATGTAGCAACTGATCAACTGTAAAACATGCTTTGTTGCAATGGTCTTAATTTACCACCAATAAAGTGCTTCTGTATTTCACTATTGTTTGTGTATATACATGTATCATCTGGTTAATACACGCACTCATGGCAATGCATGGATAACTCGATTGCTCCGATAGACCAAACACCTTCACTCAGTCCCTTTAAGTTTGGGTTATTCATGTTCAACTGCAATTTTTATCAGAAATGTATTCTTGCAGGCCGTACACTCCAATACCAGAAAAGGATGGAAACATAACCACACTGCTCATGGACACTTTAGTCACTGGCAGGAGGTGAGTCCAGATTTGTTCATAGTTGTTTCTCATAAATACATATTGTACTTATGTTGGTATTTCATGAAAGGTTTAGTTAGGTCATTGTCATCAAATTGTGTAATGTTAAGTTGATAAAACCGTTATTGAAATAATATAAACACCGAAAGTCCGTAAATGTTTGTTTCAAAAAAGGCTAAAAGAATTGACTGTTTAAATTTTGTGATTATACATGTAGCTGCGTAAAGTGTACGGTTGATGATTGTATAAACCTTATGGGTGCTGACTGTATAAACCTTATGGGTGCTGACTGTATAAACCTTATGGGTGATGACTGTATAAACATTATGGGTGCTGACTGTATAAACCTTATGGGTGCTGACTGTATAAACCTTATGGGTGATGACTGTATAAACCTTATGGGTGCTGACTGTATAAACCTTATGGGTGCTGACTGTATAAACCTTATGGGTGATGAATGTATAAACCTTATGGGTGCTGACTGTATAAACCTTATGGGTGCTGAATGTATAAACCTTATGGGTGATGACTGTATAAACCTTATGGGTGCTGACTGTATAAACCTTATGGGTGCTGACTGTATAAACCTTATGGGTGATGACTGTATAAACCTTATGGGTGCTGACTGTATAAACCTTATGGGTGCTGACTGTATAAACCTTATGGGTGATGAATGTATAAACCTTATGGGTGATGAATGTATAAACCTTATGGGTGCTCACTGTATAAACCTGATGGGTGCTGAATGTATAAACCTGATGGGTGCTGAATGTATAAACTTTATGGGTGATGACTGTATAAACCTTATGGGTGCTGACTGTATAAACCTTATGGGTGCTGAATGTATAAACCTTATGGGTGATGACTGTATAAACCTTATGGGTGATGACTGTATAAACCTTATGGGTGCTGACTGTATAAACTTACTTTATACTCAGTTACGCTGTTGATTCTTCTCAATCAAACATCTTATTACAGACTACACTTGATAAGTATTTCAGATGTAACAACTGATCAGCTGTAAAACATGCTTTGTTGAAATGGTCTTAATTTACCACCAATAATGTGCTTCTGTATTTCTATATTGTTGGTGTATATACATGTATCATCTAGTAAATACGCGTACTCATGACAGTGCATGGATAACTTGATTGCTCTGATAGACCAAACACCTTCACTCAGTCCCTTTAAGTTTGGGTTATTCATGTTCGGCCGTTACTTTTATCAGAAATGTATTCTTGCAGGCCGTACACTCCAATACCAGAAAGGGATGGAGATATAACCACACAGTTCATAGACACTCTGGTCACTGACAAGAAGTGAGTCTTGATTTGTTTATAGTTATTGCACATAAGCACATATTGTATCTTTGTTGGTATTTCATTAAAAAGTTTAACTTGAGTGGTTTTTTAAACTTGCATAATTTGTAACTTGTGACATTTTATTGAAATTAATTTCAAGAGCTCTGTAAATCATTTGAATTATTTTTAAGGGCAATGTCGTTAACAGTACAAAGCAGGGATGGCATTTGTTGTTTGAAAAGGTGTTATCGACTATCGTTGGAGTTGCCCCACCGATAGCGACGGTATCGAATTAACAATGAGCAGACACTGTTCACCGATAGTTATCGCGTGACTTGGCAGCTGGTAAAACTATCGTATTATCGTGCCTGAAAAGATCGAGGATTGTGGGAAGGGATAGGAAAAAGTGTTAGAGTTATCAGAGCGTGCAAGTTATCAGAGCACTGTCATAAGTCCATGTATTTATTAGTAGATAAATGTACATATGCAAACTATATATAAATCGAATGCATCGATGGCTTGTTGCAAATTAAAAGGATTCTAGTGTGAAAATTAAAAAAATTTCATCAGAAAGTATAGAAACTTTTCTATCATTTGAGATTGGTTTGTTGTTTTAAGTGATGTGATTGCCAGGACATTTTCAGATTACAATCGCCAAAACTTGATCGCTGTTGAAATGCTAAAAAAAACATCTTTTTCTTTTGAGCATTTTAACCAAAATCAAGTTTGCCGATTTTTCTTTAAAACACTTGAATTACATAATTTTTTATCATATATTTCAATACATCAGAGTCTTGACTTTCGAATGAGCCAATGTTTGACATGGTGAGACAGACATTGGTTGATGTTGATAGGATTTCCTCAAAGCTCTACCACAGAATTGTTCAATGGTATAAGCTCGAAACTTGTGACATCACAATTTCCATATTTGGTGTTGTGTGCTCTTACCGCTTATTTTATCGCTTACTGCTTATATTTATCATTTACGATAATGATGGTAGTGGCAGGCGAAAGTAGGACAACTCCACAGAACCAATGAAGATGACAAAGGAATTCGTGTCATTTATTAGCTCCCTATGTACAGATTATTTCTATGATAAATAACTCGGATTCCAAGCACTATACCATGTTTTCCCGATGACATTATGCACTTGCCCTCTCTTTTCATTGTGATGTTGAGGGGCACGACTGAGACTAGTTAATTTTAAACATTGCGTGATCTTGCGAAAGTGATCGACATATAGTCCAGCAACTGCAGGTCACAATTTAATCGATGTGATTTCTTTACCTTTATCAACGACAGTATATTTATTGAAGCATAGTTAATTAACCCTGAACATGTGTTTGTATTGGTCGGGCGTTAGCGCGATCCCGGGCATTGTTGATTATTTAGAATTCTGGTTTATCATTAGCGCTCTCTGGGTTCAACAGCACCGATTGTCACAGAAAAGCGCAGCCTCAATGGCAGCGAAAGGGATCGACTACCTAAGGCTAAATAATAATTATGACATATAATGGGAACCGCAACCAGATGTTTTTCATTGCAGGACATACTTTTGACACCCTGGTTTTCATAGTTCTATTATTTTTGTGTGTATTGAATATGGGCTCATTTAAAAGCCAAGACTGATGTATTGAACTATATAATAAACAAATTATATATTTTGTGTGCTTTAAGTTTATTCGAAGGTTAGCTCACTTTTCCTAGCTTTCGGAGGTCCATCGTTAAGCGGATGTTTGGTAAAATTTGAGTTTTGCAAACCTTTAGAAAAGTCATTAACAAAGATATTTTGCCAATGATGGTAATAACGATGTCTAAGAACTACTAAAAGTTTAGTTTTATCTCTATGTTTCTCTCTACTGTTCGAGTTAACCAAGTTGAGGTCGAGTTATGTAAAGCAATTTGTCATTGCGTGGGAACGGACCAAACAAATCCGTTCAAGTTAACCATATGTTCAAGCTATCCGAGGGCAATAAGTATCAGGTTATACTATTTTTTATTATTCGATAACGATATATTAGTTTCAGATCTTTCTATAGGTTAAAAGTAGGCAACATGTTCATATCGAGAAAGACAACTATCGCAATCGACTATCGAGCTATCGTGCAACCCTAGTATAAAGCTTGAAGGTGATGAGGGTCTAACGATTTGCACTAGGCATGCTAAGAAGCTGAGATATCAATATTCTTTCTGTGAAGTGTATACTGTAAGTGGTCATCAGAATCTCTTTTCAAAATGTCTCAAATGGAATGTAGATGAACGAGATGGTTTGTTAGAACTTTCATGCAACCTCATTCCTCAAAATATTTTCACAAATACAGTGCACCCTCGAGATATGATGTTAATCCGTTCCAAGGTTGGCATCGTATAGTGAAAAAATTGAATGTAGGGGTATAGAAGCCATTGTAATTACATAATGCAAAGATAAATCGTAAAAATTGTCCAAGATTTTATAAAAATGTTGTACATATTAAAAATTAGTAACAAAATAATATGTTAATTTTCGTAGCTATAGTTACCTATAGTAGCTGCATTGTATGAAGTGCACCTAGTGATTATAATCTGCAGAACTGTAAAATGCAACATCATGTGTGTACGAAATGCAGTACGCATGGTAAGGAGTTCTTACTATCAAGACGTACGTACAACATAAGCTTTTAATTCACTTCAAATTTGTTTATCTTACTAAACACACATTCAAAGTTAGTTAAAGCTGAGTTTCAGTATGTATTTTTAACTATTTCATTAAGTTTTAACTTTTCATCACTAAAATCTTTTCGCTTCCCAGCTTTTACTATAGCCTTTAGCGAGTCTGGTTAAAACCTTTTTAAACCTAACTTGACCGTAAAGGCCGTGCGTTGCAATTCTCAAAAGCGGCCTCTCGTACACTTGACCATATAATTGTCATCAAAAAATGAAATTTTATTTACTATACAGTAGTGTACGCACATACCTTTGGAGTAACGTGACTTGAACTGTTGATCAAGTTTATTATTTTTGGGTCGTGAAAAGCAGAAATTGCCAGGAAGACACAACTTTGTTGCTGGTACAGAGAGTGCTCGAAGAAAATAAGCTAACTTATGCGGAGTGCGGATTATTACTTATTGAGGATGACGCTTGCTCGTGCACTGTAAATGCTGGTGCAGTGCAGAAAATTGCTAGCTAGCTAACATTTGTAAAAGGATTCAGAGAAGGTTGTACAGTAGTTTGTCTTGAATGACACGTGCACAAAAATCAATGTGCCCATACATACAAACGTGTGTACGTATTTATACCCTAAACGGCATGGTTTTAGCATCTTCTAGAAAGTAATATGGATGCGTCAACTATCTTGAGTAGCTAGTTATATATTAGTTACATACATAGGATGATTTGTATTTACGTAGTAAAAAACAAGCCCATCTACAAAGACATGGTTAAACAAGAAAATAAAACATAAAATCAAAATGAAATAAATAAAACATAAAATTTATTGAATCAAGCACGAAAAAAATGCCAAACAAGGAAGATAAATAATGATATGCATTGTACAGTAATGTTTTTATGTACCAGTTCACAACGGTAAATCAACACTTCAAACTTTTCTGTCGATGTAGGATTTTATGTCTCTTCTACATCTCGTGTATTGCTTTCAACTCCTTCAAGTCGTCAGTCGTAAGCTCCTCGTGCTTGCTTTAACGAATTTCTTATTTTTAATAATTGCAATTGTTGACTGGTTGCAAACATATTCCTTAGCAATATTAACAATACAGGCATCTTCTTATTTATTTATGGCCTCCAACTCTGTTGTCATGGAAATCATTTTTCCTTTGTCTTGTAGAGGGATTATAACGCTAAAATTGGATACTCGCTCTCGATTATGTGCTTGTCATAAAATTTCCCTTGTGGAATGCTGACTTGAGAGAAGTCAGTCATCGTGTCTCTTCTAAACGTTGTGAAATGTTTTCGGCAGACCGCATTTCGTCGTCTTTGTTATTTTGATGTGCGTTATGAGCACACCGGCTGCCAAATTTTAACTCGGGCAAAACTTTTCTCAAATTCGTATGGTGAAATAAAATTTGCATAGCGAGGTGATGATCTCACGCTGTTCAACTTCGTAAGGTGAAAAAATTGTATATCAGGTACTCGTATCTCCAGGGTGCACTGTATAATAGAGACGTTATACTTACCTGCAGGTACTCTGTAGGTGATATGCTTGCTGGCTGTATTATATTTTAATCTTTATTAATATTTTCACAAATATACTTCATGCATTCAATAAAACCGTGTCTATTGTTCTTACGCATCTATTTCATCATCATTGTAATGCTGTCACTTTCAGCACTGATATCTTATAACCTACCGTGAAAATTCGTTTAATTTTTCAACCCTTGGCTCGAAGGAGTACATATCAATGTCTGATAAACATGACGAGCCTGTTGGTTACCTGTGATAATCAAAAAATGCTGCAAAAATTATTTGTGCTGTTTGGCAGGAAGTATGGGTCACATGATTAAATTATGACTAGACGATTAGACCAAGCCGAAACAAAACTGTCAAGTAGCGAGCATTTATATTTGATATGGGGTCTTCGGTAAAACCCGAAGTTTTTGTCATAAACTAGTGCTACAAGAAGTTTTATATTGAGCCCTTTATTGACCTCTAATTTCACCTGAGAACATTACCTTTCAAAACAATAACGAGTTGGATTAACTACGTCAGAGAAATAAACTGATTCCGATCTACGCCGTTTCGTGATGGCGGCGATTAACTCTTCATTTTTGAGCTTTTAAGAGCGTGTAATCACATTTCCACATATTTTGCACGTACAACATAGCAGAGTAAGACATAGTGAATGTTTTGATACCAAATAACTGTAATGTGAATTTTGTTGCAAGTCAACCTTTAAAGATGATGAGGGTATAATGATATGAACATAGGCATGCTAAGTAGCTGAGATATACATACTCCTTCTGTGAAATATAGACTGTGAGTCATTCTCTTTGATGTTTTAACACATTTACTCTTTTCTATGAGGACTTAGTCTATGTCTTACGCTACTCTATGGTCAAGGAGATCGGAGGTCAACTGGTCATTTCTGAAGAAGCTAGGCATACCCTTTCCAAGTATCTGTATACTATATACATGGTGAGTTCTTGTTTCATGTATCTATAATAATAGTCTGTACTGTAGTATAATACAATGCATGTACTTTGTGTGCTTGTTTATGACTCTAATGCACATAAGTGTGCACTTATTTCATAATAACATCTTACTAAGAGCAGAGGTGATATTGATATTCTGTTGACTCTCATTAAACCTTTTCCACCCCGTTCCCGTAACTTTACGTGTTGAGAGCGCTGTATCAGCGCATCAAACCTGTGTATGCCCGTCGGATCTGAGTCTTCGGTAGGTCATTTTTAAATTCATTTAGTTATTTTAAAAACGACACTAAAATGTTTAACTAATAATTTGAGGAGTTCTAAAAGATATCATACTACTATTTTGAGGCTATATTTAGTCCCTTATACGCATATGCAAAAAGAACACGTCGCTAGAAGTTGAGCGTTCTTCATGGACAGCTTATCATCATGAACGGGCATGATATTTCAAGCGCTGCTAAAAAGATTCGTCTACCGGAACATATCAACTGGTTTGAAAGTGAAGCAGACGATTTTAGTGCAGAAGAATGTGAAGAAGACGATGAAAGTGAAAAAGAAGATCAACAGAGTGAATCGGAGTGTGAAAGTGAAACGGCCAGCGTTGAAAGAGGGTGTCGTGACGGATTTCAAAGAGGAGCCGATTTAAAACCCAAAGAATTTCATTTTGTTGGCAGCTTGGCAGGTGTAAGAAACCGAATTCTTGGACAGATAAGTATTTTTGGCTATTTAAAGCTGTTTATTACATCGGCCATCATGAATGTTATAATTAATGAAACAAGTAGATATGGCCTTCAAAAACATGGCATGCCTGGCAGCTTGTCGATGAAGAAGATATTTGGCGAGTTTTTGGTTCAATTTTGCTTATGGGTATTGTCAAGAAGCCTGCTCTGTCGTCTTACTGATCTACCAATCATTTGTTATCTACCCCAGTGTTTAGTAAAATGATTTCAAGAAACAGGTTTTCAATGGTTGTAAACAGTTTACATTTCACTGACAATTCGGGAAACCCTGCTGGCAATAAATTGTTCAAGCTAGGAAATGTTTTTGCCATGATATGTGACCGATTATCTTCTGTTTTGCTGCCTGGTAAATTTATATCTATAGATGAAAGCTTGCTAGCTTGGAAAGGGCAACTCAGCTGCAGGCAGTATATTCCATCTAAAAGATCTAGATTTGGAATAAAGCTATTTGCTCTCTGCGATGCTGTCTCTGGCTATGTGCACAAGTCATCTGATTACATTGGTGATGAGCGAGAGCAAGCCGAAGGAACTGGTAGAGGAATCACTCACAACATAGTCATGAAATTAATAAGTGGTTTACTAATATTAGGTCATTGTGATTTATGGATATTTTTTATAATTCGCCAGAGTTAGCAGCTGAACTTATAAAAAATAACACTCATATTTGTGGAACTTTGCGTCCAAACAGAAAATGTATCCCCAAAGATTTTAAAATGTGTAATGGAAAAGTAATTAAAAGAGGTGAGACAAGCTTTTCTAATGGAGAAAGTATGGTTGGCTGTTGGAGAGATAAAAAATATATTTCTTTAATTTCAAATATGCATAAAAACATGGAAGTCGCAGAGACAGGCAAAGTAAATTATATATGGGATATAGTTTGCACGTCAGCTGTTAGTTGGATTACAACAAATACACAGGAGGAGTTGACAAATCTGATCAAAATTTGCATATTATAACCATGAAATGATAGAAAAACTGTTTTTTCATTTGTTAGATGTTTGTGTATACAATGCGGCCATAGTTTAGAGAATCCTTAGCGGCTGTAAACTAACTTACTTAGAGTTTCGACAGAAATTAATTCATCAGATATTTGAATATACCGGTTCTTGTCGCAAAAACAGTATTCCACATGCTTCAACTTCTTCTACTCATCGAATAGTGCCAAATAGTTAAGGGAAAGGTAGACCAGCAAAATACAGAATTTGTAGTCACTGCAAAAGGCGCGCTGATGAAAACACCCCTAAGTCAAGCAAAACCAAATTTAAATGTCTAGCATGTGGAGTACCTTTGTGCGAGTCATGTTTTGATGCTTACCATGCTAAATAAATTCATTTCAAATTTTATCTAGCGTCTGCAAATGCTTCATTGCTTTGTATCACTTGCTTTTGTACATACACTTGCTAAAATGTTATTGTCTATGTATTGTATTTGTTGTGCCTTTACAGGTTGTATTTGTTGCAAACCGCCGTTTTTTAGGGCACCCACATTATCAAAGAGTTCAGTTCTCATGCTTTCTAGCAGTCCATGATTTGCTGTTTGTGTTTGTAACAAATGTTGCCTCCTGTCTTGTGCTGCTTCACCAAATGTGCCAATGCAGGCTCACAACTCAATTCTTTTTATGCACAATAATTTGTACTGCAGCACACATGAATTTGTGCAATGTGTTTATATGCAAAATTGTTACATAAATCTAGTTGCAAGAAATGCATAAGATCATAACTAAAGTCAGCAAAAATCATAACTATCAATATATAGATCTCAGGTTGTAAAGGCTTCACAAGCTGTCTGGAGGAGGAAAAAATCAGTCTAGAAAATATCTCGGCTTTCAAATGCATATTCATATGCATATTTCACGAAAGTTATAGCAGAGTTTGAACAGCCATGTCAGGTCTTGTAAGCTATCTCGTGCACTGCTTATCAACATGGCGTCATGAGCATTTCTAAGATCTGCACCCGCAATGCACAGGAGCGCCTGACTCTGCTTTTTTCTGCACTCGGACAACCACTTTTTTTGCTACATATTGCAAACATATATGACACCGTGCAGATGCTTATCATAAACAATTTTCTTAGAGCTTTTGCTTTTGAAAAATGTATCTATTATTGTTATTTTATGGTAAAAAGCTGACAGCTTCGTCCAATCAGAATATTGACCAAAATGTTTACAGCCGATTTGCAGGGAATAATTGGCTGCCTGTTGAGAAATTTCTAAGCTTTCTAATGCATATTCATTTGTAGCTGTATGCCAGTTTGCATGCAAGTTATAGCCAAGTTTAGGTGACCATGTCAAGCCTCCATTTTTCGCTGGTCATTAGCCCTTTTAAACCCATTGTAGCATATATGCTACATGTACTTTGAACCCTTACTGCTCTTTGCTAGTTGGTAATCCATTTGCTTTACTGGCATGAAAGCCCAATGTTGTCCATGTGCTACACAGTTTATGTGAAATATGATTGGACACTGCAGTCATGTGACCAATATCCACCATTTTGAAAAGCAACTGTGACATGTGGACAGACTGAGGAAAAAAGGGCTTTTCTCTGAGTGAATTTTCACCCTAAAAAGGTATGTAATCATATATATTTTGTTTTATTTGTGAAATAGACCTTCTATTTAACAAATGTTTATTGCAGTTTTAGAGATATTTTATACCAGAAGTACAGATTATATCACCTCATTTTCATGTTGCACCGGTGCTACATTGGGCTATTAGCAGCACATGATGATGGAATTCCTCCAGCATAGTACATATGTGCATATGATTGGCATAGCAACTAAATATACATTTTAGTAAAATAGTGAGATAATTGTACATAAAACTTATAATGATGAATAGTACTAATCATAATAAATAAAAGTAGTGATAATAATAATAGAATTTTTGGTAATACTTTTGTATATATATATATAGTAAATTTAGGGTATGTATAGAGTAAATTTGTTTTACATCAAAATTTCAGTAGGAAGAATAACAATTATAATAGCTATATAGACATTAATTATTAATATTGAATTTTCGTAAGAAACTTTCTTCTTTACAATTTATAAATCAATTGCATGAATCAAAAGAGACTATTGACATGTCTAAAAACTTGGTATAAAATAACCATAAATTTTGGATTTTTCACTCATTGTTCCATTTTTTAGCTTTATGGGGCCATGTCTCAACGAATATTAGCTGAAGATTTGATCAACAGGATAAACTGCGAGCAGAGTGAAGACGAACTAGAAGATATTGATGACAGTGATGAGGATGAAAACTACGAGACACCTCAAATTGAAGTGAGACATCGCAAATCTCAAGCTGTACAAACAAAAAACACAGGGTGTTCACATTCTATTTCTTCATTGAGAATCTGTTATTCTGCAGTTGTATACCCCTGTGGCAATAATTCTACCCAAATATGTCATTACTTCTATTGAAAAATGCTTGTATCTCATTCCAGGAACCACAGATGGAGACTGAGGATGACGAAGATGACATACCTTTAGTAAACTTTGCCAGAACTTCAACATCAAGCTGCAACCCAAGATGGCGAAAAAGAAAATTTGCATCACCCAATTCAGTTTTTCTAGGTGCTACACCACAGCCCCCTGTAAGCGCAAAAATCGACACACCCTATGAATATTTTCGACGGTTTACTCCAGACAGCATGTTCAACAATATTGTGAGCAATACCAATTTATACAGCACACAAAAGTGTGGAAAACCAATCAACATTAGCAACAAAGAACTTGAACAGGTAATTGGAATGTACTTTCATATGGGTCTAGTGAAGATGAATTCTGTCCGGCAATATTGGGAAACGGAAACATTTTATCCTCCTGTAGCGAGTGTGATGAGCAGAAATCGGTTTCAGGAAATACTAGCCACCTTGCATTTTGTCAACAACCTTGCAGTGACTGAGGATGACAAGAAAGATAAATTGTGGAAGCTGCGACCTTTTCTTGATCAAATGAAAGAATGTTGTCTGAAACTAACACCTACAGAATTTGTCTGCATTGATGAGATGATGTGCCAGTTTCGTGGCAAAACGAGCAAAATTCGGCAATATCTGAAAGGTAAACCACATCCTTGGGGATTCAAAATCTGGGCACGAACTGATCCGAGCGGAATTCTATATGACTTTGAGGTATATCAAGGTGGCACCGGAGTTCGGACAGAGCATGGTCAAGGCACGGATGTTGTTTTGAAGCTGACATCATCACTTCCTGTCAATGCCAACTACAAGGTTTATGCGGATAATTTTTTTACCAGCATTCCACTACTGAAGAAGCTAAAGGAAAAAGGTATGTTCTACACCGGAACGGTTAGAAAAAACAGACTAGCTGGCTGTCCACTTCTTGAAGACAAAGAACTGAAAACAAAAGGTCGTGTTGCACTGGATTACAGCGTTGAAGAAAACTTTCAAATTGCTGCTGTGAAATGGGAAGACAACAAATCAGTAACAATGCTGTCATCTCTCACAGGTGCACACCCAGTTTTAGAAGCAAAGAGATGGGATAAACAAAAAAAGTCATATGTCAAGATTCCCATGCCATCAGTAGTTGGAGATTATAACAAAAAAATGGGTGGAGTAGACCTTTTGGATTCGTTTTTGGCATCATTCAGGTTCAAGATGCGATCACGCAGATGGTACCTCTATCTCTTCTGGCATTTCATGATGGTAGCCTTAATAAATAGTTGGAATGTCTACAGAAAAGATTTTCAGTTGTTGAAACTACCCAAAAAGGAGATGCTAAGTCGTCGTCGATTTCAGGTATTGTAGAAGCTACATACACAATCAACACTGTCTGACATATTGTGCTACACAAAGTTTGTGATTTCTATACAGGTTGATGTCTTTTTTTAGTCATATCTTGCCTCAACACTAATAAAAGTCAACAGTCAGCCAAAGAGAGGACGTCCCTTGAATGCAAGTTCCAGTCCAGCATCACCTGCGCAACCACAAAAAAAGAGGCGTCATGCTCCAACAGATGATGTACGAAAAGATGGTTTAGCTCATTGGCCATCCAAAATTGATAAAAGAGGCAGATGTCAACTTTGTGAGACAAATTTCACAAACACCATATGCACCAAATGTGATGTGAGATTGTGTTTCAATGAAAGCCGAAATTGCTTCATGGACTTTCATAAATAGTTCTAGTGATATTCATATAAAAACATTTTTTTTGTGCTTCTACAATTTCGTGAACCCATAAATATTTGTGTGCTGCATCATTCATTTATTATCTTTCAGTTTAGTACTATCATTTTTGTAATTTGAGTAATAAAAGTTTGAACAGATATTATGCCCAATGCATATACTGCTATGCTGCTTTATGCCCAATGTTGCGTATATGCAACATTTTGAAAAATAAATCCAGGTTGCTATGATGGTGAAATTTTTATGTATATATGTTCAGTGCATGGTATACAATTAAATAATGCAAGAAAAAAAATTTTAGCATTGGGATTTATACTTGTGGGTTTAAGAGGGTTAAGGCGACACGCTGAGAATTTTGAGCGGCGCTCCTGCATTGCATCGAAGATCATAACTCCACTTTCAATGTTCTTGGACGACCAATTTCTTTTACAAATTGTTGTGAACATATGAATCCATGTAAATATTATTTGTACAACATTGTCAATTACTTTTATTAATTAGAAAACACAATTGAAAATGACGAACAAAAATAAAAATTTGGTAGCTTCAACAAATTGAGACTTGCAGGCAAACAATTGCAAGCTATCTACAAAAAAAGTATGCTTGTAATAAATTGTTTGTAAAATTGTAAGCTTGTAGAGAACTTTCTCAGCATTCCTATGCATGTTAATTTATGTATCTACCTCAATTTTGATGAAAGTTGATGCAGTTTTCACGCAGTCGTGTCGAAGGTTCAAATCTCCCTAGTAAATGCTCTGGTGCGCTGGAAAATTTCAAGCCGTAAGCGCGTGGTCGCTAAAGGGTTAATAGTTACACATTTGAGTGCTTTTCACACAGAATCCGCTATATAATGATATAGATCGGATCTCTTACATTCTCCTGTCAAGGTTTCTTTATCATTTGTTGCATTATGGGAAATCTATGCTGTTCTTTTAGTTTTTCCAGAAGGCAATCAAAAATATCTGAAGGAATACAGCAACTATATTTATCCATAGCCAAGTTGAATGGATCAATCTCACACAGCCTCTGGTCTGACCATCTTCAGGTGTGACAGATACTTCTCTATAATTCATTAGACTTTTCCAGTATTCTACTCCAACTCTCTGTAGTACAGCATATACATGAACAAACTAGACTAGTTGTGACTAACAAAAACCAGCAGCCTTGCATCGGCTTTAATAAATACCTCAGATCAGAATCATTTATGTCCTCTATCACCTCAACTCCCTTTCCTAATAAAATAATTTCCTCAACTTCAACCAGCTTTTGATCAATCGATATCTTATCAGGTGACCGCAGCTTTGTTCAAAATGTGTCCAAGCAAGTTTATTTTTATGTCACCTAATCCTCGAGGGATTATGACTTTGGGGATCTCCTTGGCTGATGAAAATCATAAACCTGAAGATTGTTCAAGTACTACGGTTATTGAGTATAATTATTACTAGTACTCAGGCAGTTCTGTGTGTCATGAGAGATTGTCATATGTAATAACTATGTACACAATTATTCTATTATTATTTAATGACAGTATATTTTATTATGGCTAGTACTCTGGCAGTTTTGTGTGCCATGAGAGATTGTCATGTGTAATAACTATGTGCATAATTATTCTATTATTATTTAATGACAGTATATTTTATTATGGCTAGTACTCTGGCAGTTTTGTGGGTCATGAGAGATCATCATGTGTAATAACAATGTGCATAATTATTCTGATAAGTTTAAAGTTGTAAGCGTAGCTTCGGATGGACAGATACGGCTCCTATTATAGTGAACATTCCTATTGTTATTGTCCTTCTGCACTGAACTTGTAGTATACAGAACTTTAGTCAGTACTTTGTAATTAAACTGTTTTCTAACAATTACACATAATTATTACTAGTACTCTGGCAGTTCTGTGTGTCATGAAAGATCATCATGTGTAATAACTATGTGCATAATTATTCTGATAAGTGAGGACGTAGCTGAGTGGTACAGTGGTTAGAGTGTCGGTATGCAAAGTCAAATATCTGAGTTGAATTCTCATTTGCTGCATTTTCTTTTTAAAGTTGTAAGCGTAGCTTCGGATGGACATATACGGCTCCTATTATAGTAAATATTCCTATTGTTATTGTCCTTCTGCACTGAACTTTGTGGTATAACTTTAGTCAGTGCTTCATAATAAAACTGTTCCCTAAGAATTACACATATAAATATATATTTACAGGCTAGTGGTCTTCTTACTGCTACGGAGTCTCATGCAAAGTTGTTGCGATGTCGGGGAAGTCAAGCTAAATACAGAGGGTTTCCTTGTACCTTGTGGACCCTTTTTCACACATTAACTGTAAATGCAGGTATGTGATTTATTAAACCTGGCCAAATTAAATTTGGAGTAATTAGCACAATATTGTGAGGAAGCAATTCCTCTTGTATTATTTGTTATTTTACTATATTAATGATTCTTAGCCTAATAAAAATACTGATAAAATATTTAATCAACAATGTTATTTTATCTGATAATATGCAAAGTGAAAGGGTCAGTATTCCTTCTGTAAACAATACAGTTGAACCTCAAGGTGTGAATTTAATTCATGATGTTATTAAACTCGTACATCAATCAACTTGAATGTCAATCGAATAAATCCCATTTACAATCACTGATATCAAGTTAGTTTCTGACCTGGAAAAAATGAAATCTGTAATTTAGGGAAATAATCAGGTTTTCTAAATAATAAATACTTAAATATCATCTAACAGTGCATGATAAAAGCAAAGAAAAATTGTTACTGCGTCAAAGAAGGATATTATTTAGTTGTCTAACTTTAGCAACGGATTATTGCAGCCAATAGTAGTGTAGGTGGCTGAAGCAGAGCATTTTCTCAACTTTAAACATGAGGGGCATTTTCCTTGGTGTCAAAATCAACAATGATATCGATTAATTCCATGTTTTTCAACGAATACAAGAAATCATGTATTTGCAAGAGAATAATCTGTTTTATTAACTTTCAACTTAAACTTAACATTGTATATTTAATCATCACTCTTATTGTTAGTTATATTCTCATCGGTTTCAATTTTAGGTCTTTTGAACGAAAATCTATCTAATGAAATTTGCTTTTTCCTGCCTTTTAAACTGTTTCCATCCTGTCTTAGATGGTACGAAGGATGCAGAGTGTTTTATACTTGATGCAGATTAAACGCGTGACATATACCAGTCCTTGATTGGCTTTCACTTCATATACGTCATGACAGCTTGTTAAAATATGACTGGCATTTCAAATTTGACGAAATGAAAAACACAAAACTCAACTTGAATCATGGCTCATAAATCAGAAACGCTTGTATATTGAGCTGCTTTGTTCATAAGTCAAGGTTTGACTGTACGTAACTTTTTGTAGCATCAGCAGCTGCTAGAAAAGATGAGAAGATGAGGAAAACTGAAGATGTCTGCTATGAGGCACTCGAGTCCGTACGTGGTTTTGTGGCACACTTCTTTACCTGCGCTGACTGCAGGATTAACTTTGCTCAGATGGCTGTTGAAATTCCTAAACTGAAGGGAAAGTCTAACAGTGATTGCGCTCTATGGCTCTGGGACGCCCATAACAAGGTGAGATTTGCTTCTTTCTATCTTCCATATCAGGGATCGTTTGGTTCAAATATCATGTTTGTACTAGATATTGATTCATTGAGTTTATTTTGAGTATTTAAGGAAGAGCGAGGAATTTAGTGCTTGTATTAATTTACATTAGCAACAGTTGGTTTATATAATACATAGTTGCACTTTTAATTTAACTGACTTCTAAAAGCCTTTTATTGTGCAAATCACTTAGTATACATAGTAACAATAATTCAATATGATTATTTATAATTTATTACTTTAAATTTTGTAAACATTTGATACTGATTACTGATTTCATGTGGACTGTTGCCTCCCTCCGTGTCACGTTTGATAGAACTGTTGTTATTAATGAGTCTGCGAAGCTGTGAGGATGTGAAATATGTGACGAGAAATAGCAAGAGATTACTGTATTTACATTTGCGAACTGCTGATATCAGAATATGTTAATATAATCATAAGTAGAGGTTCAACTATAGCTCAACTGCATACTCTATAGCAATAGTTAGTTCTGTTATATCAACTGTTGCTATTCACGTCTATAATAACAGAGGTAAAATGATAGTATATATGAAAATTCTTTACTCTTCGTTATCGAAACTTAGTTTATTCATTGTGGCCAGCTTCGTAACCTTGACCCAAAACCTTTTTTCACGGTAAAACTAATCATTTCCAGATCCCTCTGTTTTGCTACATTTTGGTTGGTAGCGTTTTTGATTTTGTGTTAAGATAAGTAAGTAAAGATTTAGCTTTAGCTTAACTGCATACTCCGTTGTTTGGTTTGTAGCGATTTCGGTTTTGCTTTGATCTCTTTGTGTATCAACACAAAGTGTCTAATCATCTACATTTTATTATACTGTCAGGCAAATAAGAGGTTGGCTGGAAAGACCAGTGAGGATCCCGTTTATCCTAAAATTCAGTTTCCTTCTAAAGAGTTGGGTCCTTTATGCAGGAATCCCAAAGGAATGTGGATTCAAGAAACGGTAAGGTTTAAAAGCATCAGTACGTTGAGCTCTCTAGCCTGTGAGCAGGCTTAAGCATGTATGTTTTTGTCTAAACCATCAATCAGTAAAATATTCTATAATTTGAGTCACCCGAATACATAACAATGATATAGACATAGAGTTACTCTCATTGTGAGCTATCACAGTTGTGTTGGTGTATCCATCAGGTTGTTTTCTATCTAAACTATTGTTATTGTCACAGTCAGCTTATTATAAACCTTATCACTCAATCATGATTATAAGCACTGATGATAGAAACTTCCTTAACCTTGTAAGTATGGATACACATCTCTTGTTTTCCTTTCATGGGTTGATTTGTTTGGTGGGTTGACTCTGTTCACTCATCTCGTCATAAAATAGACATAAAAAGTTTGTGGTCAGCAGCCAGATCTGTTTCATTGCTGGGTCAATTTTTGAAAATTGCTTCCCAAATGTTTTTCCAAGTTTTGTTCGAACAATGTTGATGGTGGCACAGTAATATCAGGTTGAACTGTCATTCAAGTGTGTTATTTTTACTGTATGGACGCCTCACAGCAGTTCGTGTCAGCAATTCCCTCTGAAAACTTCTCTTCTTTTGCACTTCACCTCCTTGAAAATTTGTTGAAGCTCTTACTTGCTTCAGATGGAAAATACATGCCAAGATTGGGCGAATAAATCTCTGTAGCAAGATTCACTTTGGCCACTTATGCTTGCGTTCCTTCATGCATGGATCTTATCGGTTTTATCAGCTTGCCAGTGGAAACCTTGTTTTGAGATCGCATCAACGGCCTTGGGTGAAGTCATTGAAAACGGAATGCAAAGGCATGACATGTTGTAGACATTTGTCCTGCATCTATTGAGGTCAAACACTCAAAATATTGTACTACATCCCTCCATTGGTATAAACCCCTCCTCTCCTACATGATTGGTCACGGTCATCATGTGGGCGAGGTTGGGGTTGGGTTATGAACATGTCGAGCTCTGTTTGGATGAACCCGAACATGGCACCAGAACAAAGAAATACGCCGAATAAGGCACCTTACAAATATTTACAAGTTTACAAATATTATGAACAATTATAGTTATTTTACTGATCTGTTGGTTTCATTTTGTTATCAAATAAATATAGTTGCCCGATATTGTCACAATTATGATCAGTCAGTTGCCATTTACAAGCATTCATGATATTAATAGTCGACATTGTGAAATGGCCCACATTTGGTTTTAGATTTAAATTTTGAGTATGAAAACTACACTGCACAGCTTTTCCTGCTGTCCCATCTTATTGGCCTGGTCAAACAATGTGACAACGATGAGAGACTTTGTCATTTTATGGTAGGGGTGGCAAAATATTAATCTAAAACTAGGAAAAAATGCCGTTGATTGTGTGAATTTGGTTAAATTATATTTAACTTTAAGCATATACTAAGACCTCTACCAATCTTAAAATTTGTAACAATAGGTAATTGGAAATGTTTTATTTTCCATGCATTCATTTTTCTGGTTAGGTACTACCCCTACGTTGTAGGAATGCGAGATTTGCTGATTTATGGTTTGTTATCCATTATCAACGCATATCTGCAATAAAAACCTAGACCCAAAAACCTAAAGGCAGCGCAACCACCCAGCGAGAGTTGTGTTAGCCCCGAAACCCAAGCTAGTGCAATCTCAACGGAGCTCGATCAACAAACCCCCCCCCCCCCCCCACATGATGGCCATGGCCAATCCGATGTCAATATCATTGGCCCCTCACAAAATCCATACTATGTCTTGAACAGTATTTTTTATTCTATGGGACAGTTTCTCCATCAAATGTTTTTAGCAGGAGTGTTCTTTTCTTCTTTGGGTGAGAATAAATACTTCTCTGAGACCATGGCAGAATTTTTGTATTGCTGCAATGGGCAGTGGATAGTAGACTTTTTTTTCTGATAATTGTGGTTTTGGCTCTGTGATGTATTGCTGGAGTTTACTCCTTACTGTTAAAAGTTTTGCCTTGGTTCACTCTGGCACAACTCGACAGATACTGACTTCTTGCAACATTTCTCTCTTCAAGTTGGTAGTTTAACTTCACATCGTCCTCTCTGAACCAATCTTGGTGTCTTTCGAACAGTTGGTCCAGTACTTCATATGCTGGGTTTAAAGTCATAGTCTTTAAAGTCCCACATCGTTCAGTGACCTCTTATTATCTTCTCATGTAACTTTCATTTATTTTCTCCTCTAGGCTTTCTCGAATCTTGCTGTATTTTGGCTTTCCAACTTTTAGGTTCTTTCGTGGTTTTGAATGGGTCCCCCCGGTTTCGCATGTATTGCGACTGTTATCATGGAATAGACTATGTTTTGGTCTGCACATCATTATTTATCTCTATGAACACAGGTGTCTAAACATGTCTCCAGTCTACTTACTTTGTAATCACAGTCTAGTAAGTGCCAATGTTTGGACTGTTGACGCATCAATGATGTCTTATGATGACCCTTGTATGTGATGAATTTATGCTCTGAGCAGAAAGCAAGTAGAAGTTCACTGATAGAGTTAAATTTGCCTAGACCAGGAGCGTGCAACATGTTTCCTTTGAGGACCACTTTTCAATATTTGAACAATACCTAGGGCCAGCAACCCATAATGATGTGATCTAATGGAAAATTGTGTCTAGTTGAGGAGACTGAGAAAATGTTGTAATATAAGTAAGTACATTTCTTGCAAACAATAAATACAAATTATTATTAGCATGAATCTTTAATATTGGAACAAGAAGTTGAGACAAAAAATAAAGTGCAGATCGGATAATTAGGGTGAAACTTGGTACTTTACACTTTCACACAACTTTTCAATGTCCGCTTTTACCGATGTAGTTGCAACTCGAAGTTGACTGGTCTGGTGTTCATCGGTGATTTGACTTTGGTACCTGTCTTTAGTCAATTTCATTTTTGAAAAAAAACTTCGCAAAAAAATGTACTGCCAAAAAGTAATAACATGTTTCTAGCATGCAGCTCTAGATTTGGATACTTTCCAAATACATATTTCTCATAAAAGTTACTAAATCCTTATTAGTATATGCTTTCCTCAAATCAGCATTTGATTTTAATTCTATCATCTTCATTTTATAGCGGTCAGGACTGTCTTCAGGTACCATGTCAAAGGGCTGAGAAAGTAGTGTGAACTTAGGTTCACATTTCCTAAAATCAGTAAACTTTGTTGAAAATTCAGAATGCAACTTGTCAAGTTGTTCAGTATATTTGAAGCAATCTCTTCCTGGCAGTTCTGCTTTTCTGACTGCCAAACAAGGAAAATGAGTAAGTTGTGTTTTACTCAGTTGATTCCGAAACAGTTGAAGCTTCTTTTCAAAGGAACATATGTGTTCAAACATCTTGTTTACCAACTGGCATTTATCTGGTAGTTTAACATCTAAATTTGAAATATGTTGTGCGATGTCAGTTAGAAAGGCAAGGTCATTTATTGAGTCATCATCAGTTAAACAAGCAACATCCTGCTGCTTATTAACCATGAAAGTCACAATCTCCTTTCTCAGATTCCCAAATCTTTTCAGTGTACTAGCTCGGCTCAACCAACGCACTGCAGAGAAGTACACAACATCTAGGTAATCTGAATCAAGTTTATCTAAAAATGCCTTGAATTGGCGATGATTGAGTTCTCGAGCACGAATGTAATTCACACATTTAATAACACTTTTCATAGGCTATCAGCCGAGATATAAAAAGTGCTAGTTTTTTGATTTCGTGGCCACCTCCTTTCAGATGGAAGATCCCTTCAATTTATTCTAACTCAAGTATGTAAATTTCAAATCAGATGAGTGACTCTGGATTTGATTCCCATTTCATTGTAAAACCAAATTTGTGTATAAGTCAGCAGTTATCTACACCTAATATATGAACATATGTGATTTTCTGGGCCAAATAGCAATAAAAATACAAGTTAGTGCGAATAACTTACCTGCATGAACAGTTTCAGCTCCCATGAGTTTGTCAAGTACTGTCTCCGATTTTACAAACAAGTATCTGGTGTGTTTCTCGCAGATCGCACATACTCTCTCAGTACATGTTTACTTGTGGACAGCTTCACGTTACTTGCAGATCTTAATGTTTTCTTTGGCGGAGGGGATACTGAAATGTTTCCTGGGTCATCTGCCACTGACAACTGTGGTAAAAAATAAAGATAATTTTTCAAACCACATGACAAAACAGGAACATAACATGCATTCACAAGCCAAATCAACCTTACTGTGATGGTAACCCAA
This sequence comes from Watersipora subatra, assembly GCF_963576615.1. Taxonomy (NCBI): domain Eukaryota; kingdom Metazoa; phylum Bryozoa; class Gymnolaemata; order Cheilostomatida; family Watersiporidae; genus Watersipora; species Watersipora subatra. The sequence continues at coordinate 54,399,547 of NC_088713.1, forward strand.
TTAGACTGGAAAAGTGGATATCATTTTTTATCTTTTTTAATCTCACTTCTCAAGGACTTAACTGCAGTGAGTTTGTCTGTACTCTGTGCAAAAGGGAATTAAAGAGATACACTGAGAACCTGACACACTACATAATATGACAGGATTTCGGCAGGATTGGATAGTGCTACTTAAAATTACCTCTGAGTAGTTTCTCTCTGCTTTCTCAAGCTTGCTTTTATTAACTAGTCTGGAGTAGCAATTCTTGTGGATAGTTGCTGTAACCACCAGTGAATCTCCTTTTACTTTAGCACACACAGTCTTCTCAGGTTCTTTGTTAAGTTCCATCTGTTGTTGGACAGTATTCTGTAGCACTGGGGATTAATAGTCAGTTAAATTAATTAAGGCACCTTTGTTGTCTTCAAAGTGAGCCACACGAGCCATCACTGACAAGCAACACAGATGAATATCATCATGCTTACAGTTCTGTAATGTGATAACTTGACCCGGCTGACCTGTTCCAATTATAGAATGAAATCTGATTGGTTAAGAAGAAAAAGTTGCCGAAGCTGGTTAATCCTGCGTGCCACTGTAAAACGAAACAAACTGGTTTGTTGCAATAACTGCCTTTTTTCTGGACAAGTGAAATCAGTAAATATCCTCAAGCAACTTTTTACTAATTCTCCATCCCTAAATGGCTTCCCTTTTTCTGCAAGTAACACACAGACTTTGAAGCTTAGGTCAGTTACAAGCTCAGAGTCTTTCTTATATGAAGTAAACACCCCTTGTTGCTTTTTAATTGCCAGGGTCATCTGTTCCAGTTTGTCTAATCTAGCTTGGCCTAACGAGGTGTCATGCGTGGCTGAATGTATTGATGTGTAATGTCGTTTGATGTTGTATTCCTTCAATACAGCAATTGTAGCTTGGCAGATTACACATATAACACCTTTGTTGTGCTCAACAACAAAATATTTGCTACTCAAGTCTTTATTGAAAACTCTGCCATTAACGTCAACTTTTCTTAGTAGCATAGATGTTTAGTTACAAAAAAAATTCACTCGACTGTTGTATTACCATTGCGAAAAACTTTAATGAGTACAATCAGCTGGCACAGAACTGAGCAGAATCGGTAAATTTCATTTAACTTTGTGATATAAGTTTAAGAAAATATTTCTAAAATATTTTAATAAAAATTTATTAAATTTTTGGAGGAATAATCTGGCCCGAAAAGTTAAACTTTATGTTGGGTATTTTACTCCATTCTAACAGAATGCCCAAATACACCCCAGTTTGGAGCTGGTAGTGCCAGTTTAGTCTCCAGCAATACGACCCTCGAAGCAGGTTGTGTATTATCCGATAGCAGGTGCAAGTATCAGGTGCAAGTATCAGGTGCAAGTATCAGGTGCGACGGGTAAAGTTAATATACAGTAGACGCTCCTACACCGTAAACAATCTATTCCAGGAACCTTTACCTTATAAGATTATTTATAGTAGTAATGAATTGTCAAGGCCATTTATTATGAGTGTAGTTGGTGAGTACAGTGACTATCTGTTAGTTATGTACACCCAGTCAACAGTTACCTGTATCAGCTAATATTTATTTGATTGTTTTGTTTCTTCCAGGTTTGTGATTTTCTACATTCACTCTATGCAGATGTTAGACCCTTCAACTTTCCTAAACTCCTCTCTCAGGCTCCGGAGTGGAAACACTTGCCAGGCGTGGACTCACTGCGAGATTGGGAAACCAAAACAGCCATAGGTCATGCAGAGATGTCGATGTGCTATTTATTGTATATCACATCCGCTATTGTAATTGCCGGTTTGTTCTATTTTGTTGTCATCAAGAGAAGACTTCGACTACGCCCCAGAAAGTGTCCCCCACGAGCTGAGTCAAACCTTGACTATAATAAACCAATTTACTAACCAAATAAAAAGCTATGTCACAAAAAATATTTATATTTTTTCTTGCAAATTTTGTGCTAGCATACATGGCATCTTCTTGTATGTAGAAGTTTGTCTACTGGTGCTTCTTTTTTTAGCCAATGAACTTTCTGCTGATCTGTTATAAGTTTTTACACTAGCTTTGCCAGAAAATATATCTGTACCGATATTTTTAAAATTAGCAATAAATCGCTGCAAACGATTGAGTGGATAATAACAGCTATAGTATTATGAGCACATGAGGAGTTGCTGTAGTACTATGGGCAAGGAATCAATGAGTAGGTCCGACTTACTATAGCTGTTCTAGGAGTAGTGGTTAATGTAGAGGGAGCCACCGTTCTACTATGAATAAAAAGGATACTTTGGAGAAACATCAGTACTTTGTGTCTGATGTAAGTTTATTAGAAGCTTACATCAGACACAAAAACTCACAACAGAAACTTACCGTGTGCCAGTGCGAGGCTCATGCTGCAAGATGTTGCTTGATAAGTCAGAGGCAATATCATGAAACTGGGTGAGAATTTTTTTAAATTGGAGGATTTTAATTGACTGATACCAAAATCAATAAAATTGCAGCTGTTCTAGCAACCCCAGCTTCAGGTGTTCTGCAGTTCAATAATACCCATGTTTACACACACTTTGATCTTTGGAGTTGTTGGCACTATCGATTATTGAAGACGACTCCAAATACACTTTGTATTCTCAATTTTGTACCTTGTGAGCACTGCTTGTGCAGCTCACATATCAATCATAGCTTCCATATCAACTGTTTAGTGATGTTTTATGCACATCCTGTAGTACTGAATAACATAAATGCAAGGGTCGTGGCTTTTCAGCCTCTACATGAAATAGATTCTATATTTCTGAGCTAGCTTTCCAGTGAAATTGTCAAATATAAACAGCTGACTAAGACACAATAATATATTTTTACATTGTGTTCTCATGTGATCTATTGGGGTATTTCAACTAGCATAAATATTATTACCTGCAACCTAAGAGAAGGTTATTATATTTTACGACTATAAGAGAAAGCCTCAACTTCCTAGTATTTCATGTGATCCATATGAATAGTCAGTAAATCCATAATGGCCCTTAGTACGCTGTTCTATGAGCTGTCACCTTGTGTCACAATATGTTTTAATGTATATGTACATTAAAACATTTAATGTATATACATGTAAAACACAATTTTAGTTTTAGTATACGAGTCATTCATAGCACTATTATAATACATGTCTTAGCTCTACCTTTTATTGGTTATACTTTATACATTTTATATTTCAACTGACTGAGCAATAAAACTATCAATAGAAATACTCGTACACTCTATGAAAATTCAAATTCCTTCTATCCTTTTAATGTATCTGTTCCATTTGTTACCAACTCATGCTTTTTACAGATTTTCTACAAATTTTTCTATATTGCTAGAATTTTTTCTGTCAACTGCCTACTACTCTAAAAAAATATCTGTAGATCTTTGTGAGTGTTTCTAGATCTCTAAAAGTAATTGTTCATCTAACACAGTAAACTTTATAACTACCCAGGTTCCTAGTCATGTGAGAGTCTGGTAGTTGTCATCTCTCTGACAACATTAATACCAAGCATTATGACAGATATTTAATCACCAACTCAAACAACACACCTCCTGGCATTTAGCTCTAATGTATACAATGTATGTCATTGATTAGCTAATCAGAGATCTGCTCAACATGCCGGCTGTTGCCATGAAGTAGTAAGAAGAACATATTTTTATCTTCATTGCTTTTAAAAATACCATTATATGGTGACAATGCATTTTCTGACTTAAATAGCAAAGCATTTAATATTTTTACTAATCATTTTAAGATAAGAATATGATGACTGCTGCCATAAAGCAATGGGAAAAATATATTTATCTTAAGGATTTATTTCAACTCTTCTTCCTTGTCATGTGGTAGCAGGTGCTACTTTGAATCTGTATAATAAATAGTTCAGTTTTTATGATTCATTCCACGATAAGAATAATATAACTATTTGAGAACCATTGAAACAGTGAAGTAATGTCAGGAGTCCTGTTTAATTGTCATCATAGTAACAAACTTACACTTCAAATACTTATCAAAAGTCTTGGTGAATTACACAATAATTTTTACCAGTAAGACTCTGAGAGCATATATTAACATGACTCATTGCTTTTATAACAACGTATTCTTTCTCTTTAAGATTTGTCTCCTCGAACTTATTACCTCTATTGTTAAAGAGTTAATATTCATAGTCTTCATAAACTTGTCAGCTGCACAGTTACAAATCACTTTCCTATACAAGATATCTTAACTACCATTCAATACCTTATTATGACATCAATAGTGGATCTGTTTAGCTTTCGACCTGCCATGTGATAACTGCGGAGATACCTGCACACTTTGTCAAAGAGATACTAAGTGTTCATATTTGAGTATTAAGTTGCCTTTTGAATAAGTGAATAAAATATATTTCGTTGATCAATTCTAAATCAATACAATAAAGAATGTTGGTACCCATATTTGCATTTTAGACTGCAAAGGTATCACAACTCCTACAGCATCAACTGATTATCTGCATCACATGTCAGCCCTACATATAAAGCTATTAAACTGAATTCTCTAGCTGACAGAGTGAACTTTGTAACTAAGCAGGTGTTTGGTCATGTGAGAGTCTGACTGGCGTCACATCTATGATAACACTGCTATTTTCAGCGTGTCAAATATTTTATCACATCTTAAACGACCACCTTCTGACCTTTAAGCTCCTTATGTAAACAACTTATCCAAAAATTTATCTTATCAGAGTTACACAACACCCAATATGCTGCCTGTTATCATGAAACTCTGGAAACAACTTACTTGGTATTTGATCTCCCACGTATACAAGCTAAGTACTGTAAAACCTTTATTTGAACGCCATGACGCTCTATTTTGCAACCTTTTCCTTAGAGTGGTTCCTTTATTAGAGGTGACATTCAAATAAAGAGTAGCCCTGTATTTTCAAACACCTTGTCAAGTTGTTGAAAATATAAATTTAATCCTTTCACTGGTAAAACGAATGTCACCCGTGTTTTACACTTTTCTTCAGGCAGTGCAACAATAACTCTTTTGGATGCAATAAATTTGCTAGCTTAGCTCCAACTTGTAGATACATGTATATAAATAAATATGCACTTGGAAGCTGATACACATGTCTACCAGTAGATATCTATTGCTTACAATTAACCTACAACAGTTTAATAGCCTGCATTGCAGTTTATTGGAGCTCTAAAGTTTTATATTTTATTTTAAACTTCAAGACATATTTTCATTTCATAACTATATTTAACAATATTGCATAAAACCGTTTGGCACTCATTGATATGTTTGCTACAGTTTGCAGTCAGAACTAGCATTTTCTGTACAGCAACAGTTATGAGCGTTGATCTGTGGTAAGTCGAGTTAGATAACGCAAGGACGCTATCTTATAATAGTTTTTTGCAGATTTGATCTAAATCTTTTAATATGTCTAGATTTATTTTTGTCAACTGCCCACTATTCTCAAAAGATCTATGTAGATCTCTGTAAATCTTTCTAGATCTCTAAAAGTAGTTTGTTTATTTAACAGAGTAAACTTTGCAACTACACAGGTCTCTAGTCATGTGAGAGTCTGGTAGTTGTCATCTCTCTGATAAAATTAATACCAAGCATTATGACAGATATTTAGTCACCAACTCAAACAACACGCCTCCTGGCATTTAGCTCTAATGTATACAATGTATGGCAATGATTAGCTTATCAGAGATCTGCCAGCTGTTGCCATGAGGCAATAGGGAGAACATATATTTATATCCATCACATGAAAAGACCATTATATGGTGACAAGTGAATTTTTTGCTTACTCAGGAATATTTTAGCCTTCATAGTAAGGCATTCCATATTTTTACTATTCATTTTAAGAGGAGAATATGATGACTGCTGCCATGAAGCAAAGGGAAGAATTTATTTTAACTCAGTTATTTAGCCTATTTCAACACCTCTTCTTTGTCATGTGGTAGAAGGTACTACTCGGAATCCACTTACACAATGATATTTACCAGTAAAGCTCTGAGACCATAATTATAGTAACATGACCAATAGCTTTTATATGAAGTAATAGAATCTATTTCTTAGGATTTGTCTCCTCCCACTTAGTACGTCTATTATAGACGTAAAGTGTTTCAACTGTAAAGTTGAAACATATATGTATGCCATAAAGATTAACTCTTTGACAATAATTGTCAAAGAGTTAATCTTTATGGCATACATATATGTTTCAACTTTACAGTTACGAATCACCTTCTTAAGCAAAATTTCTTGACTACCATTTAACATTTGTCACAATATCAATAGGAGATCTTTTTAGTTTTTGAAATGTCCAGTTATAAATTCGAAGACACAAGCAGGACTTGTCAAAAAGGTACTAAGTGTTTGTGTTCAAGTATTTAATTACCCTTTTAATCAGTGAGACATGAAGTTTAAATGAACACAGATTGAACTATGTTTTATGGATCAATTCTAAATCAATACAATTAGGAATATTGGCACCTATATTCAGCTTTATACAGCAAAGGTATTTAAAGTGCAAATATGAAAGTGGACTTCACACTGATGACGAAAAGGTCGACCTTCCTAACCACTCTCTGCTGTGCATACTTTGTTGTAAATATGGTCCAGGAGTCTCTAAGTGTATTACTTAATTAAAAAACAATGAAATCAGTCTCTGCAGATATTCTTGCTTTGAACCAGCCAACACTGAGTTGCATATTGCTATCTCAGCCAAGAATGAATGTGGGGTTCATGCTAGTAAGCACACTGTTTTTACTAAAATGACTAGTAGTCCACTTAGACAAAAGGCTAAAAGTCAGTATAAATATCAAGGTAAGCCAGTATACAGACTTGTGTTTGTATATGTGTACGCTATATGTGTCAATGTGCTAAACAAGGTTGTTAATCCTACAAGTCAGTTCAGTCAATCATTCCAAGGAAGCTGAATCATCGAAAAAAAGCAAAACAAATATCACATATGAACAGTTTGTATGCTCTCAAACATCCATGAAGAATATGCTACAGCAGCCCAGTTTAGTGCTACCTGGTAGACTGAATGGTATATTCAGAGAAGCTACAGATATGTTGGCTTCACACTTGACTAAAATACGTGTACAGCCAATATTGTGAGACAAGTTCTTATGCTGAATCTTTGAAAGTCAGCAGCTCTAGTTTTAATTGACTGTCAAAGTTGCTGTTTCGTGGAGTACACCGCTGTAAACCCATGTCATATTTATGCCGGACTTGTCAGCGGAACGACACCATTATCAACCAGTAAATATTTGACTGTTTGCCCGTATACTCTAATGTGTGATGCGGCTAAATCTTGAATTAGCTTTAAAAACCTTTTTGCAAGAAAATTGGTCAATTTTTTTCTGCTTAGCAACTATTTAAATTATAATAGTTTCAAATTTAAGAACACTTTCCGAGGTCATGACCCATATATTATGTATATTACAATGGAAAGTATAGCATCAGAATTGACTCCTCACAACAACTGGATCTATTGTTGAAGAATTATATGTTCATACCAGACATGAATACTAAGGCTGTGTCATAGATCTGACATGATTAGAAAGGCTTTCTGTCAAAGATTTGACATGAACACCAAGGCTAGCTGTCATGATTGCTAAGGCTATCTGTCATCAGCCTTTGCATTGGCCCTAAAGTATCACGTCTCCTGGTAGCAGCAGACAAGCATGCTATTTGTTGGTATGTGTTAGACATTTTCTCTTTGTTTTAACGTGGCAGTTTTTTAACGCATGTTTACATAAGAGCCAAGAGCTTGGCAAGAGATCATTTGGTGTAACTTGTTTCTCTAATAATACCCATTATCTTTGGCTATTAGAGATGAATTTTACTGCAATTTAGATGGTCTACCTTATCATTAGACAATCATTGATGTTCCTGTTAGCTACTCTCTTACCAATGCTAAGGAACTGTTCATATTTAATGTTAGAAATTTGGCCAGCTGCAGCAGTAAGACCAGCTCTAAAGCATTGAAAGGTCCACATTGAGTAGGGAATAGCATCTGTTAATCCAGTCTACAAGATTTGGAGTTTTGCCAAGCTATGCAGGTGGCATTATATAGCATGAGTTCGGTTCAAAAATGGACGTGTGTGTTCATAAAAATCCCTGCTAGATCAGTAGAAAGGAGAAAACGTATCAAGTACAAATATAAAATTGTATTTACTTATAAATCTTAAACAAGAACTACAAGTGCTTTGCATTAAAAAAAGAGAAAGGTATCAGCTCAGAGGCTCATGAAGCTGGTCTCCTGTCTCGTCTGTATCAGTGGGAGTACGCAGATAAATATCTAGTCTGTTAATTCTCTCCATCATGGCAGCCATATCTACATAAACATATCTTTATCAGTGTTTATTATAAGCAATAATGTAATGTTTCTCTTTTTATGAGAATTGCACAATCTCACAACCACCTTGTGTAAACCAACCTTCAGACTAAGGGAATGTTTACAGAAGATGGTTTAGAGCTGTAACTACTCTAGTCTAATCTGCTCAGTTACTGTACAGCAATACAATTTAGCCTGTGATTCACCTGTTCATAGCTACCAATTTTGAGTGATTTGCTCCATTGGAGCATTAACCAATAGAATTAACTGCTGACCAGCCAATAGCAATGATAAAACAATACTCATCATATCCATTCCTTATAAGTTAATAATTAGCAAGACGAAGTACAGATGAATCATGGCTTATGTACTACTATGAGACTCTACTGTTACACAACTACTTACGGTTAATACTTGTAGTTGTACAGCAAAGTTCCTAAGGGTATCAATTATCATTTCTCCACAACAACAGACTAAAGATATAATTTACCTGCTGTCTTGCAATTATCTGCTTCCTGAAGATCTACAATCTGCTGCTTAGACTCCACTAACTCATATTTTAGTTTGGTCAACTCCTCCCTCTGATTGGCCAACTCTAGAACAACAATACAATCAAGGCTCATGTACTGGTACTGTTACATTTTACAATAAGAAGCAATAAGCAAACGTAACATTACAATTAGACAGCTTTATTAGCAACTGAACCAGAGTTAACACTAGCCAACTCAACACTGAACAAGGTCAGCTGACCAGCTGGTAAGCCAAAAGATAGGGGAATGACTCTTCCTAAGCTATTTATAGATCACTAGCTGCACATGTCTGGGCAGGAACTAAACTGAACTCTAGTGATAGTGCATACATATCAGGTACTACATACAAAGGAGGTGTAAATATGTCATCTATATTTTATGACTAGAAGGAAGTCCAGTTCAACAGAAATTAAAAACTCACCTGCTGTCTTGCGATTATCCTCTTCCTGCAAGGCTCCAATCTGCTGCTTAGACTCTGCTAACTCCGCTCCCTGATTGGTCAATGCTTAAACAATCATATGATAATAATAATAGAACAATCATGGCTCATACATTGAGGAAGTGTAGAAACATCAATATTCTGTTAACAACTATAGAATCATGGCTCATGTACTGTTACTACATGAGACGGAGATATAGAGAAACACAAGAGGATAGACTCAGAACTAGTGCAAAGAGTTTATGGTGAGGAGTAAATTAGTTTTGGTATAAATTTACGAATTAACACATTTTTAAAAACTAACAAGAAATAAAGTTTTGTAAAAAGAGTATTTTCATGAGCTCAGGTACTGTTGTTCCGGTAACGGCTTAAGAACTGTAAATCCTACCTTTTGATTTTTTATTGTCAGCTTTGTGCAGGGCAGCGAATTTTTGGTAAGTAGCTGAATGGGCTACAACAAAGTAAAGATAAAGACTTCATTATAATAAAATGATCAACAGACAAACCATCTTATAGATAGGAAGCCTTCCCTCTTATTTATTCTAGCCTCAGGTACATGTGGAAAGAGGCAACTGGTGCTGTGGGTGTAATGTTAACAATATTAGTTCAAACTATTTGAGCAAATGTTAAAATATAGCCTGAGAAGAGCTTATGGTAAGAGTTATTAAAAATGACAATCAACTAGTATGGCGCAAAACCTTCCTATTGCATGTTGTACTGATCTTCTCTAAGGCTACAACCAGGTGTATGGCATCAGTGAGTAATAGACTAAGAACCTGCCACAAAACTGAAAAAACTTTTGAGTACAAAATTATACAGCCTCACGCTAGTCTCAGGCTCTTTACCTACTGCTATAATTCTAGTAAATAGCTCATGTTTCTATTCAAAACTGTAGTGAGTAATAAGAATATTCATGAATCAGGAGAGTTCAGCTAAGTGCTGACTAATAGCTGCCACAAGGTGTTGAGCTGCTAACATCACTTTAATCCTATCAGTTTTGAATAAGGAATTAAAATACTAAGACTATAATTATCCAAGAGAGAGCAGAGGTGATGAGTGATTAGCAAGGGCTTAGTGTTGGCTGAAGAGAAGAGGCTGAACTGACAACATTTAATACAAATACAGAGCTGAGCTGCTTCTACAGCCCACTGCAGTCTCTATGCAAGGAAAATGTAGATGGAATTCCCCAGGGTATGTTTATAAAAATACCCTGGGGACAAACAATGAGTTATGCAATAGAGTAGTACAAGTGAGTAGCTGGTATCACACTGTATAATAATCCTACCTGCTAATACTGGCTTGCTCCAGCTCTTAAGCAGCTCTACTGACTCTTTTCTCCCCTCAGACTCTGCATACTCCAGAGGAGTTCTACTGTCCTCATTCTTTATATTGAGGAAAGCAGACACTTTATCAGGAGGGATGGAGGTCAGCATTGACTGTAGAGCTGCTGTGTGTCCCCAGTAGGCTGCCTTGTGCAGTGCTGTGTCTAGGTAGTAGTTAGTCTGTATGTTGAGCAGGGAGACTCGTTGCTCTGCTGACAGGTGGACCAGTAGAGTCTCTACTATCTCTGTATCTCCTCTAAATGCAGCCCTTGTTAGAGCTGTCAAACCCTTTCCATCCTTCACTGCTATCAGCTCATACTTCTTACCAGAGGATATAGTATGAAGTATAAGCTCTACTAACCCTCTATCTCCCTTCAATACAGCCCTGTACAGAGCTGTATATCCACCCTCAACCTTCTCAAACAGCAACTCATCTGCTACTCCTCTCAATGGAGTGAGTAACAGATGAGCTACTACAGGGTGGCCCCAGGAGATAGCCAATAGCAGAGCTGTATACGACTCACTGCCTCTGATAGTTGTTATAAGTCGAAGTAGCTGATCAGGAGGGGTGGCTATTAGAGCAGCCCTAAGAGAGGTAATGTCAGGAGCTCCACTAGCTTTAATATATTTCCTAATCCATTGCTCCATTGTCTCCTGTAAAATACTCCACACAGTAAAATATCATAGAGAAATGAAGACAAATTGTGACTCAACTGCTGACTCTGTGTGAGCTGATGACTTATAAAGCTGCCAACCATAACAAAGTTGCTGCAGGTGAACCCTGGATATTCACAGAGTATAAAAAGGAGACTAGGAATGTGATACTCAGAGCTGGGAAATGAAACATAAACACTCCTGCAATTTGCTCTCTCATGTGTTAAACTAATGGAAATAAACTCAACGAAAATTTTATAATGACAAAAGCGAATGAAAAATCAGGAAACAGCAATAAAATTCATGCATTCTCCTACTTTAACCACTAATTTCCTATAAAACTGCTGACTAAATACAATCAGTGGCCTGCAGCTTATTCTGACCAGAATAAAGGCAAGAGAAGCAGCTAAAAACTCTAGTTTCAGAGCTCCTCATTCTATTCATAAGAGGAATATGACATATTTACAGTAGGAAATGTTTGCAGGTACAAAAATGACTGAGAAATGAAACCAGAGACTCCTGACCTTAACTTAACCTCACTAGAGGATACTCTATAAGTCTCCTCAGGGTAGAAAGTGATAGTCTCAGGTCAGAGTTATATTATAATAACACTGACTCAGTCTCTCCTCATCTACTCTATCAATCCTAGTAAGTATAATACCAACAGATGCTAATATAACAGAAAAGTTATACTTACCTGTAGGGTGCTCTGTAGGTGAAATGCTTGCTGGACGCTCCATGTGTTTTATAGCTTGAAAATTTCTCCGCCCCTTATTCAACAATCTGCCTCTTGATTAGCTGAAACAAATACAACTTGTCCAATTACAGAATAGTTCGGAGGCCAGTAATGACAATGAACAGTTAACATTGTAATAGTTTTGAATAATGTACACAGGAAACAACATTTAAATAATTCATCATGTGTGTCTATTATATGAAAAAGACATCTGATGAATGTTTAAAGGTTGACTTGAAACAAAATTCCCATTACGGTTATTTGGTATCAAAAGATTCATCATATCTTACTCTGCTGTGTTGTAGGTGCCAAATATGTGTAAATGTGATTACAAGCTCTTAAAAGCTCAAAAACGAACAGTTAATCACAGCCACACGAGACCGCCGTAGTTTGGATTCCCTTTCCAAAACGGCTCAAATGTGATGTACATTAGTTGTTATAAGATGGTTTCTGTTTACACTTTCATGCAACCTTATTCATCACATTATTTTCACAAATATACTTCACGCATTCAATAAAACTATGTCTATTGTTCTTACGCGTCTGTTTTATCGTCATCGTAATGCTGCCCCTTTTAGCAGTGATATCTTATAACTTACCGTAAAAAATCGTTAAACTTTTTAATCTTACCTCGAAGGAGTACATGTGCATATCATTGTCTGATAATCATGACGAGCCTGTTGGTTACCTGTAATAATCGAAAAGTGCTACAAAAAATATTTGCGAAGTATTGTGTCACGTGATCAGATAACGACTTGATGATTGAATAATGCCGAAACTAAACTGTAAAGTAGTGGTGTATCTATATTTGATACAGAGTCTTCGGTAAAACCCGAAGTGTTGGTCATAAACTTGTACTACGATAGGTTTTATATTGAGCTTTGTATTGGCCTTTCAATTCGCGTAAGACCATACATGACAAGACAATAAACAAATCACGTGGTTACGTCAGAGAAATAAATAGATTACAATCTATGACGGCTTTTCGTTTTTGAGCTTTTAAGAGCTTGTAATCACATTTCCACATATTTGGCACTTACAACACAACAGAGTAAGACATGGTGAACCTTTTGATACCAAATAACTGTACTGTGAATTTTGTTGCAAGTCAACCTTTTTAGCAAATCCATGACTAAAGCTAGTTATATGTGTGAGCCTAGCGTCACTAGTGTTTTGCTGCAGGAGATTACTGCCGGGTCTCACTGCCAATATGGGAACCAAGATTTACATGCTGCTGTCTAAGAACACAGCAATATTATATCCCTATTTCAGTAGTTCAAACATCCACAATTTTCAATATAGTTTGAACTATTGACTAGGTGAACTGTCTATATTACTATCAACTATATTATTATATCAGCTTCCCGACTCATGAAACAGCATAATACTCTTCATTTTCCAACATTCCAGAAATTTGAATATGCCTTAGCTACAAGTAAATGCTTTACATGCGAGCTCTATTTTTCAATTTAACTGCACTAGCGAATTCCTGTACTAGGAAGTTTTGAACTGTCTTCCATCTTTATCAGGAGCTCAAAAAAGTTTTTATATTAATATCGTTGTTGTTAAATATAATTTTTGAACAAAAACTTTGAAGTTATTGCGATCATATAGCTTCCTGCCATATTTTTAAAATCCTAGAGTGTTCAGTGAGTTTAAAAAGTGCATGATAGAATACAAAGGTGTTCAGAGCAAACACTACTATGCTGAGACTTGTACAGATGTCAGTGAAAAAATGAAGCAAATACATCAGGATTTATAAATTGTTCATATGAAAGGTTGTACATATATACTCACCATAACAAAAGTAGATCTCCAGCTCTCTACATCCAACTGAAGCTCTCTCCGCTCCCCTCTAGTGATGAATGTAAACTGACAGTTATAAAGCTATTGCCACACAAGAAGCCCAGACCACTCCGGGGTACCAGATAAATACCAGACAAAAAGGCCACCCAACTGTAACAAGCCACTGTACTTGAAGGCTACATGAAGTAACAATGAGTACACAACTCCAATGTGATATACTGGGAGCAGCTCATCTATCTACAAATATTGAATGGTTGCACTGCTTGTAGGACAAAGATAAACCACTTAATGGATAACAATTCCTCTTTCAGTTTCAGCATATGCTAGAACAGGCTTGTGAAATATGGCCTGTCAGCAGGACCTGCCCTGTTAGATGATTCAATCTGGCCTGGCATCAATTTCTGAGAAAGTCAAAAAAGAAGTGAGTCACTTACTACTGCTCTGCACTGCTATTGTAACTATATAGATAGCCAAGCAACAATTTACTGCAACTGTAATGCATTTCACATATAAACATCAGCAAGTACTTATCAATGTGCAATGCAATTTTTATAATGGACAGAAGCCTGTTGTTAAGACAAGTTGACAAAAATCTAAACATGGAAAAACTATATTAAATCTTGTGTACAAGTCTAAATATAAAGAAGTTAGGCAGTACGAAAACTTGAAAAGTGCTGTGTCTCTATTAAAAAGAGATTTAACAGCTGCACAGTACACGAGCCTTTTAAATTCATCTAATGGTTTCAAGCTGACAAATTTTATTTAAGCAAGAAAAAGATTTTCAGATCACGATTGAAGGCCATTTAGCATAGTTTTTGAGCAGTAGCAAAAGTCAAGGACAACTGCGAATCACCGTTACTATGGTTACAATCTATATGGCAAAGGAAAAAAGATACTCGATGTACTACCTGTATTATTTCTTCAATGTGAAGGTTTAGGGCCATCCAACTCAAGCCATTTCTGCTCTTCGCTGGTGATGAGTGTAAACTGATTGCTATAAAGCTATTAGCACACAAAAAGGACCACTCAAGTGTTAAAAGCCGCTTTATTTAAAGGCATGAAGCGATACCAATGAAAACACAACTCCGATGTGATCTGCTCAGACCAGCTCACTTATCTACGAATACAGAATGGTTTTACTGCTTATAGGACAAAGTTGAGTAACTGAATGGATAGCAATTTTTCTTTCAGTTTCAGCATATGCTAGACCAGGCATGTGAAACATGGCCCGAGGGCAGGACTCTGAGTATGTAAAAAAAGAAGTTAGTCTCCAGGTATTTCCATCAAAATTTGTGATTTTTGAAGATAAATACAATCCAAATGCTTTCTACATCTGCTTGAGAATATGAAATCTGTAAAAGCTCTCATGTCCAGCATTCATGCCCAGTCTGATGCATTGACACGAGTTAGCCACTATAAAAATTGCATATAAAACTAAAAATACAACTATAGTTGTATAATATGCATCTATATAGTTTTATATTTGCAAACTATAACACTTAAGATATTCTAATGCACTATGAAAGTCGCATACGAACACAAAACATCGCATTATTTTCGGACTCTTGTTATACCATTCAGTCAGAAGAAAAATATATCACACATTTATAGAATTTGTGTAAGAGATTTAGGTGTTCATTTTACACTACCACCAGTAATCACAGTACTAGCTTCATAATCACGCGTCACCTTCCATTAATGCATTCTCTATGTGGCAGACAAATAAATGCATGCATCGTTTTAGCAGTTCAGTGAAGCTGTGCAAAAAAGCTTCATTTCTAATGACTCGCTGAGTCAGTTCGAACCGGTTTAAACCGGTTTGAACTGACTCGCTGAGTCAGTTCGAACCGGTTTAAACCGGTTTGAACTGACTCGCTGAGTCAGTTCGAACCGGTTTAAACCGGCCTGCTGATCTCACTGAAGCCTACTGATATTTCTCAACAGGTGGTCTCCATATCCAACAATAATGAAACTAAGTAGGGATCAAGATTAACAAATAAACAAGTGAATGAAATTGTTAAATGTGCTGCCAATCAGGATATCACACCCATAAAGTTATCTCCCCTTAGAGTGATAACTACACGAGCGTTTCCGGTGCCAACAAGGAGCGTTTAGGCCACGCCTCTTTTTTGTGCTAGTCAGTCGTAGTGATTGACTAGATCAATAACATTAGCCATGAGAATGGTTAAACAAGGATCATGAATTTCCAGTTAAGATAGTATTTAATGCTCATATTAAAGAAATGATGATTATAGTTTATTACTATAATATATGCATATTATTTAAAGCAATTCAATACCTACCAGGGATCGCTAAACCTATTATGGAAATGTTAACTTTTCCATATTCATTTCCATAAACATAAATATTTCCATAACTTTAGGGAAATGGATATGAAAATTTTATTTTAGAAATATGAAAATGGTATGGAAATAGAGATAATATGAAAATGAAGTAGGGAAATGCTATGGAAATGGAAATAATATAGAAATGAATTATGGAAATGGAATTAATATGGAAATAATATGGTAATGTTACGGAAATGGAATTAATATGTAAATAAATTATGGAAATTCTATGGAAATTGAAGTAATATGGGAATGAATTATGGAAATGGAAATTGTAACATACACGTAATCCCTGATACCTACATGACTTGTGAAGGCACTGAATAGATAGTGTTAAGTAAGTGAGGTAATGCAATCAGTTACTCATAGATAAGATAGGTAGTCATACTGGGGTTGTATTACATTGGTGTGATGGGAAGCTAATCAACTGCCATAAACTATGAGCTGTACTACTCGGGTTGCCCGAGTAATAAAAAAGTCTTTGGACAGAGAATTTATTTTTATATAACATTTACCATTCTAACTTTTAAACTTCATATCATGAGAAAATATTTTTAAGCAGTTTAAATGAATTAACTCATTCGCAACCAGGCGCGAGTTAACTCGCATATTTATAACGTTGCTATGCACCCAACGAGAGTTAACTCGCATCTGAAATTTGCCAACTCCTTGCATCGTTATTTTCCTTAAATATAAAAGAATAATTTTGATTAATTAGAAAGAACAATTTCTGGCCAATCAGACAAACTTTAAAATATGCCTCTATGACAACTCCAACAAATGTTATAACCAAATTAGTACACCCATCTCCGTTTCTACCAAAACCGGAAATCATCATGCCGACTTGAAATTTTATCGTTTGTGATATTTTTTTCAACTCCAGAAGTAAATATGTAGATTCAGAAGTGGTAAGACATTGAAAGACTGCATAAATCAAATCAAAACATTATTTTTAGGGTTTCAAATTTTTTATTAGCTTTTAATTTTGCCAATTTGAATCGTTATGCTCAAATAAAAATGCACTCTTCACGCTGCCAGCCGTAGTCGGACTAACGTTATCTTTCGGTTTCGATAGGATCATATCAATTCTTAGAGCTGTCTACAAAGTCTGAAAAGTCAAAAACAGAGTTATTGAACATATTTTTATTATTTGAAACATTTTCATGATGTTTTATTTGAGTTATATTGGCATATAGATTTGCAATGATTTTTTTTTAAGGATGATGCTCGTGAGGAAAAGTTCGAAGTTAGAGTTTCATGATTTTCATGTTCATGACTAGCTGCATATGTATATTCGTGTTTCAGTTCAATTCGTGTTTGAATTTTAACATCTACATATTTACTGTTCATCAGTAACAACATGTATTCATTTACCTTCATGCGTACAGCAGTATATGAGCCATGATTCCATTTTTGTTGTAGCATTGCCCAATCAGAGGGAGGAGTCTCAGCAGCAGATTGTAGCCCTTCAAGAAGTAAACAATCAGTTGATGGCAGGTAAAGTTTTTACTCACAGTTCAACTCGTGTTTGAATTTTAACATTCACATATTTACTGTTCATCAGTAACAACATGTATTCATTTACCTTCATGCGTACATCAGTATATGAGCCATGATTCTATTTTTGTTGTAGCATTGGCCAATCAGAGGGAGGAGTCTCAGCAGCAGATTGTAGCTCTGCAAGAAGCAAACAATCAGATGACAGCAGGTAAAGTTTTTACTCACAGTTCAACTCGTGTTTGAATTTTAACATTCACATATTTACTGTTCATCAGTAACAACATGTATTCATTTACCTTCATGCGTACATCAGTATATAAGCCATGATTCTATTTTTGTTGTAGCATTGGCCAATCAGAAGGAGGAGTCTCAGCAGCAGATTGTAGCCTTTCTTGAAGCAAACAATCAGATGACAGCAGGTAAAATTTTTACACACAGTTCAACTAGTATTTGAATTCTAATATTCACATATTTACTGTTCATCAGTAACAACACATATTCATTTACCTTCATGTGTACTTTGTCTTGCTAGTTATTAACTTATAAGGTATGGATATGATGAGTATTGTTTCATCATTGCTATTGACTGGTCAGCAGTTAATTCTATTGGTTAATGCTCAAAGGGAGCCAATTGCTCAAATCTGTTTTTATGGTCGTATGAATTCCATCTAAATTGTATTGCTATACTTAACAAATTAGACTGCAGTGTTTACAACTCCAAACCATCTATTTTAAACATACCCTTAGTCTGAAGGATGATTTACACAATGTGGTTGTGAGATGGTGCAATTTTCATAAATAGAGATGAATGATATTGTTGCTTACAATAGATGCTGATAAATATTTGTTCCTTTAGATATGGCTGCCATGATGGAGAGACTTAACAGAATGGATAATTATCTGCGTACTCCCACTGATACAGACGAGACAGGAGACCAGCTCCATGAGCCTCTGGGCTGATACCTTTATCTTTGTTCAATTTAAATCACTTGTAGTTCTTGTTCAAAATTTATAATTAAATACAATTTCATATTTATACTTGATACATTTTCTCCTCTCTACTCATATAGCAATGATTTTAATGAACACATCTGTCCATCATTGAACTGCACTCATGCTATATAATACCGCCTGCATAGCCTGGCAAAATTCCAACTTTCTTAGACCACCATAGATTAACAGATGATATTCCCTACTCATTGCGACACTTCAATGCTTTAGAGCTGATCTCACTGCTGCAGCTGGCCTAAAAAGGCTCTAAAAATGGCTAACAGAAACAGCCATGATTGTATAATGTTAATGTAGAGTCGTAGACCATCTAAGTTGCAGTAAAATTCATCTCCAAAGATAGTGGGCATTATTGGGAAGCAAGTCGTACTGAAGGATCTCTTGTCAAGCCACACGCTTGGCTCTTATGTAAACGTATTACAAAAAAGTACTTTTTAAAAAAAATAGAAAGTGTCCAAATTGCACCAACAAATAGCACACTTGTCTGCTGTGGCCAGGAGAAGTGATACTGTATGCCAACACTAAGGCTGATGACGGATAGCCTTAGTATCCATGTCTGATCGATGACAGATAGCCTTAGTATGCATGTCTTATCTATGACACAGCCAAGTTTCTATGTCTGACTTATGGTAGGTAGCTTTAGTATTTGTTTGATCTATAATAGATATCCTTAGTATTCATGGCTGATCTATCACAGATATTTAATGAGTCATGCGTGATCTATAACAGATAGCCTAACTATTCATATCTGCCATCAACATATAATTTTTCAACGATAGATGCAACTGCTGAGAGGAGACAATTCTGATCTCATACTTTCCAATATAAAATACATAACATATAATTTAAAAAGTTAAAGTTATAGCAATTGTATGACTTTGTTAGATTTATTATTATATAAATAAAATTTATTTTTGCTGTGAAGGTTATTGACATCAATAAACATGCTGTTGAAATGCCTGGAAAAACTTTGCAGTAGTATAAGCTCTCGTTTACAGCAAGTAATCTGAATCTATTATAACCAACAGGTTTACATACACATTCTATGGAAGTTGACTCGTTGAAGAAGGAAATGTTAGTTAAGAGAATATAATTCCTTGAACAGATTGGGACCAACAAGAAAAACCAACAAGTTCACAGATGGTGAGCATTTCACCTTTCAGTAGAGTTGCCGCAAACACTAGGAGTAACATTAATTCTGGAGATCTTCAGAACTACATTAAATAATTTTAAGATATTTTAGATATTTGGGATGTCTTTAAGATAGTTTTATATGACACTATGGTGCTAAATCACTATGATGACAGGAATAAAGTCAATGTTTTATTGAAGCTCACATTTTGAAATATCACCCCAATTAACTGGAGCGTTTTATTATGGAAGTTGAAAACAGAGTTTGTCACTAAAGGGTATGTCAATAAGTGATAAATATTTAAGGGTATAAAGGTTAAAGTGTATCACTCGGGTGTCTCATGTCAAAAGTAAACATACATATTGGCTTGTATATGTGAGAGTTCAAATACCATGTGAGTTGTTTCAAGAGTTTCATGATAACAGGCAGCAATTTGTTTGTGGTAAAACTCTGATAAGATAAACTTTCATGTAAATTGTATACATAAGGAGCTTAAAGGTCAGAAGGTGGTCGTTTAAGATGTGATAAAATGTTTGACACGCTAGAAATAGCAGTGTTATCACAAATGTGATGCCAGCCAGACTCTCACATGACCAAACACCTGTTTAGTTACAAAGTTCACTCTATCAGCTAGAAAATTCAGTTTAATAGCTCCATATGCATGGCTGACTTGCGATGCAGAGAATCAGTTAATGCTGCTGGAGTTGTGATATATTTGCAGTCTAAAATGCAAATATTGGTACCAACAGTCTTTATTGTATTGATTTAGAATTGATCAGTAAAACATATTTCAATCACTGATTCAAAAGGCAACTTAGTACCCAACTATGAACACATTGTACCTTTTTGACAAAATGCGCAGGTGTCTCCACAGTTATCACATGACATGTCAAAAGCTAAAAAGATCCACTACTGATATCACAAAAATGTATTGAATGGTAGCTAAGGTATTTTGAAGAAGTGATTTGTAATTGTGAAGCTGACAAGTTTATACAGACTAAGAAGATGAACTCTTTAACAATAGAAGTAACAAGTGTGAGGAAATAAATCTTAAAGAGAGGGAATGTATTGTTATAAAAGCTATGAGTCATGTTAATATATGTTCTCAGAGCCTTACTGGTAAATATTATTGTGTAAGTCATCAATACTTTTAATAAGTATTAGAAGTGTAAGTTTTTTAACATGATGAAAAACTTACCATGACTCCTGATACTACTTCACTGTTTCATTGGTTCTCAAATAGTAATATTATTCTCTTTATAAAATGAACCATAAAAATTGAGCTATTTATTATACAGACTCAACATAGCACCTGCTACAACATGACAAGGAAGAATCCGCGAATAAATTCATCATGTAGGGTAGAATAAGTATTAAAATAAATCTTTGAGATATAAATAATTATATTCTTCCCAGTGCTTTGTGGCAGCAGTCATCATATTCTTGTTTTAAAATGAATAGCAAAAATATGGAATGCTTTGCTATTCAAGTCAGAAAATGCACTTGTGGCCATATAATTGTATTTCCATAACTGATGGAGACAAAAATATGTTTTTTCCACTACTTCATAGCAACAGCCGGCATAGTGAGCAGATCTCTGATTAGCTAATCAATGACATAAATTGTATACATTAGAGCTAAATGCCAGGAGGTGTGCTGTTTGAGTTGGTGATTAAATATCTGTCGCAATACTTGGTATTAATTTTATCAGAGAGATGACAACTACCAGACTCTCACATGACTAGAGACCTGTGTATTTACAAAATTTACCGTGTTGGGTAAGAAAATTACTTTTAGAGACCTAAAAATACTCACAGAGATCTACAAAGATCTATTGAGAATAATAGTGGGCAGTTGACAAAAAAATCTAAAGATATAGAAAAATTGGTAGAAAATCTGTAAAAAGCATGAGTTGGTTACAAAAAGAACAGAGATATTAAAAGCATAAAAGGAATTCGAATATTCATAGAGTGTGTGAGTATTTCTATTGATTGTTTTATTGCTCAGTCAGTTAAAATATAAAATGTATAGTGTAGCTAATAAAAGGTAGAGCTAATAAATGTGTAGTGCTTTGAATTACTCATACACTAAAACTAAAAATGTGTTTTACATGTATATACATTAATTAAATGTTTTAATGTACATATACATGTACATAAACTAAAACATAAAATGTACATAGACATGTACATATCATGTACATGTACATTAAAACATCTTGTGCTACAAGGTGACAGCTCATAGAACAGCGTATTAAGGGCCAACATGGAGTTTTTGATTATTTATATAGATCACATGAAATACTAGGAAGTTGAGGCTTTCTCTTAGTCATAAAATATAATAACCTTCCATTAGGTTGCAGGTAATATTTATGCCAGTTGAAATACCCCAATAGACCACATGAGAACACAATGTAGAAATATATTATTGAGTGTTAGTCAGCTGTTTATATTTTACAATTTCACTGGAAAGCTAGCTCAGTAATATAGAATCTATTTCATGTAGAGATTGAAAGGCCATGACTCTTGCATTTATGTTATTCAGTACTACAGGCTGTGCCTAAAACATCACTAAACAGTTAATATGGAAGCTATGGTTGATATGTGAGCGGCACAAGCAGTGCTCACGAGGTACAAAATTGAGAATACAAAGTGTATTTGGAGTCGTCTTCTATAACTTCTAGTGCCAACAACTCCAAAGATCGAAGTGTGTGTAAACACGAGTATTATTGAACTGCGGAACACCAGCTGTGGTTGCTAGAACAGCTGCAATTTTATTGATTTTGGTATCAGTCAGTTGAAATCCTCTAATTTTAATAAATTCTCACTCAGTTTCTTGATATTGCCTCTGACTTATCAAGAACATCTTGCAGCATCAGCCTCATACTGACACACTGTAAGTTTCTAATAAATTTACATCTGACACAAAGTACTGCTGTTTCTACATTGTATCATTTTTATTCATAGTAGAACTGTGGCTCCCTCTACAGCAACCACTACTCTCAGTACAGCTACAGTAAGTCGGACCTATTCATTGATTCCTTGCCCATAGTACTAAAGCAACTCCTCATGCTCGTAGTATAGCTGTTATTATCCACTCAATCGGTTACAGCGATTTATTGCTAATTTTAAGAATATTGGTACAGATATATTTCCTGGCAAAGCTAGTGTAAAAACTTATAACAGATCAGCAAAAAGTTAATTGGCTAAAAAAAGAAGCACCAGTAGACAAAATTCTACATACAAGAAAATGTCATGTATGCTAGCACAAAATTTGCAAGAAAAAACATAAAGATTTTGGTGACATAGTTTTCTATTTGGTTAGTAAATTGGTTTATTAATAATAGTCAAGGTTTGACTCCGCTCGTGGGGGACACTTTCTGGAACGCAGTCGAAGTCTTCTCTTGATGACAACAAAATAGAACAAACCGGCAATTACAACAGCAGATGTGATATACAATAAATAGCACATAGACATCTCTGCACGACCTATGGCTGTTTTGGTTTCCCAATCTCGCAGTGAGTCCACGCCTGGCAAGTGTTTCCGCTCCGGAGCCTGAGAGAGGAGTTTAGGAAAGTTGAAGGATATAACATCTGCATAGAGTGAATGTAGAAAATCATAAACCTGTAAGAAACAAAACAATCAAATAAATATTAGCTGATGCAAGTAACTGTTGACTGGGTGTACATAACTAACAGATAGTCACTGTACTCACCAACTACACTCATAATAAATGGCCTTGACAATTCATTACCACTGCAGATAATCCTATAAGGTAAAGGTTCCTGGAATAGATTGTTTTGTTTTAGAAAGGTCTACTGTATATTAACTTTAACCATCGCACCTGATACTTGCACCTGCTATCGGATAATACACAACCTGCTTCGAGGGTCATATTGCCGGAGACTAAACTGGCACTACCAGCTCTAAACTGGGGTGTATTTGGGCATTCTGTTAGAATGAAGTAAAATACCCATCAAAGTCTGACTAGACTTCCCAGAAAGCGCGCTATGGCTGCACTCGAAAACACGAAAAGATAGAGTTAGTCTTAAGCTAGTCGCAGCAGCAGACCAAAGATGACAGTATGTGTTGACCTGTTTTTTCTTGCTCGATCACATCTCTGTACTGCCAAGATAGGGATTCTAGCAGAGCAAAAACTGGTGTTTCTTTAAACCTTATACATGCAGATATATGGAAATGATTCGAATCAATACTAATCATACCAACTCAACCATCGTCCGGCTAGAACAGGGTTCTAGCTCTGGCGCCATCACTCAGTGAAATATCAGCTAGGAAGGAAACAAAGGAGTAACAAGACCATCTTGATAATTGCAGAAGAGTTCTTGGTAGTGATAGCTCAAATCAATCATAATGAAAAATTGCACTGGTGGCAACAACACTTTAGATCTACCAGATTAATATCACAGCACTCTGCGAGACCCGTTTAACGCTGTCCAAAACAGAACTTTAGATATACTAGATTATTATCGCAGCACTCTGTGAGACATGTCTAACGTTGTCAACAACAGAACTTCAAATGCACCAGATTGATATAGCAGCACTCTGTTAGACCTGTCAAACGCTGTCAACAACATAACTTCAAATACACTACATGTAAATTAATATCACAGCACCCTGTGAGACCCGTCTAACGCCATCAACAACAGAACTTCAGATAAACCAGATTAATATTGCAGCATTCTGTGTGAGACCTGTCTAAAAGTATGGCCACACGTAACGAATTATTCACCAAATCTGACCAAACTCACGAAATTCACAGAGTTCACAGAATTATTAGGCCGAATATAACAGAATTATTTGAGCTGTGCATGCACACCGAGTTCATCGACGAAACGCTTTAAATTGGCTAAACAAGTTATTAGCGAGCAGGATTTTAGCAGCTTTTGCGATTAGTATAGTCCAAGAAATGTATTACGACACACAATAAAAGTACCCGTGCAATTCAGCATATGTAGTACATGCGATACATCTGCTTAGATTGCGCTATTGTTGGTTTTTATCGTTCCTACTCTATGGTTACAGATCGTTTCTTTTTAATAATAACAATTTCCTTTTAGGCCGCAAAAGTTCCGTGGTAAAAGAATTGTCATCTCGAGCGCAATCAAGTCAGTTTCATCATATTTACTATGGCAAAGTGCCGTAATAATTTTCTTGCGTGTCGCCATATGTGCTTCGAACTACATAATTTTTAAGAGATGTAAGACTCGCGCTCGCTAACCAACAATCGTGCAACCTAAGCAGTTTGGTAACTTTAGGCGGTTGAATTGCACTCGTACTTTTATTGTGTCTCGCGATATCTGTCTTGGACTATACTAATTGCAAAAGCTGCTAGAATCTCGCTCGCTAATAACTTGTCTAACGAATTAAAAACGTTTCGTCAAAGAATTTGGTGTGCATGAACCGCTCAGACAATTCTGTGATATTTGACTAGATAAGTCTGTGAATTCTGTTAATTTCGAGGATTCGGCCACATTGAACGAATCATTTGTTACGCAAGGTTGTAACTTAATGATGTCAACAAAAGAATTTCAGATATACCACATTAATATTGCAGCACTCTGTGAGACCCGTCTAACGCCATCAAGGAGTTTAGTGAGCAACAGCAACACATTCTATTAGATTGGCAGATAAGTGCAAAAACAAAAAAGGCTGGAGTTGGCTTTGCTACCAGAAATGACATAGCCTAGGAAATAGAGCATGACCCAATCACAGTGATTGACAGGATAATGACTCTGCACATGCCATTACAGAGAAATATGTACTTGTCTATCATAAATGCCTGTGTTTCCATTATGAAAATTTTTGATAAAAACCAAGAAAACTTTTGCAATCAGTTGAAATGCATGATAAAAATCAACCAAGCAAAAATGAGTTGCTCATTGCAGGTGATATTAATGCGAGAGTTGGATTTGATCACCATAGATGGCAGAGTTATTGGATATCAAGGTCTAGAGAAATTTAACACTAACGGTGAACTTCTACTTGCTTAGATAGAAACATGTATGCTTAGTGCTATGTTAGAGAGCTCAATGTTTTGATACTTTTAAACATAACCGTTTCTTCATTCCACATTCCTTTGGGATTTCTGCACAAGGGGCACATATCTTTAGACAGAAGCTCAATTTTAGAATACACGGGATCCACACTGGTCTTTCCAGTCAACCTCTTATTTGCCTGACAGTATAATAGCTTGTAGATGATTAGACACTTCGTGTAGATACAGAGGGATCAAATCAAAACCAAAAACGCTACCTACCAAAAGGTAGCAAAAAAGAGGAATCCGGAAACAATTAGTATTGCCGTGAATAAAGGTTTTGGGTCAAGGTCACCAATCTAGCCAAAATGAGTAAACAAAGTGCTGATAACTTCGAATAAATAATTATCATATATACTTCCATTTTATCTGTTAATACAGAAGTGATTAGCAACAGTTGATAAAACAGATAAGAATATAACTAATAATAAGAGTGATGATTAAATATACAATGTTAAGTTTAAGTTGAAAGTTAACAAAACAGATTATTGTCTTGCAAATACATAGTTTCTTGTATTCGTTGAAAAACATGGAATTCATTGATATCATTGTTGATTTTGTCACCAAGGAAATTGCCCTTCATGTTTAAAGTTGAGAAAATGCTCTGCTTCAGCCACCTACACTACTATTGGCTGCAATAATCTGTTGCTAAAGTTAGACAGCTAAATAATATCCTTCTTTGACGTAGTAACACTTTTTTTTTGCTTTTATCATGTACTGTTAGATGATATTCAAGTATTTGTTATTTAGAAAACTTGATTGTTTCCATAATTCACAGATTTCATTTTTTTCAAGTAAAAAATTAACTTGATATCGGTGATTGTAAATGGGATTAATTCAATTGATATTCAGTTTGATTGATGTACGAGTTTGATCACAGTATAAATTAAACTCACATCTTGAGGTCCAACTATATTGTTTACAGAAAAATACTGACCCTAACACTCTGCATATCATCAAATAAAATAACTTTATTATTGACTAAATCTTTGACCAATAATTTTGTTAGGCTAAGATTCGTGAATATACTGAAATCAAGAGAGGTACAAGAAGAGTTGTTTCCTCACAATATTGTGCTGACTACTCCAAATTTAATGTGGCTAGGTCTAATAAATCACATACTTGCATTTACAGTTAGTGTATGAAACAGGGTTCACAAGGTACAAGGAAACCCTCTGTATTTAGCTCTACTGCCCCTACATCGAGACTCCAGAGCAGTAAGAAGACCACCAACCTGTAAATATATATGTATATGTGTTATTGTTAGAGAGCAGTTTTATTATGAAGTACTGACTAAAGTTATACTACAAGTTCAGCGCAGAAGAACAATAACAATAAGGATCTTTACTATAATAAGATATGTGTCTGTCTGTCTGAAGTCTCGCTTGAAGCGTTAAAAAAAGAAATGCATCAAATGGGAATTTAACTCATATACAGTCAAACATGGATAACTCGTCCACGTATAGCTCGAACGCATAGTTAATTCGAACGGTTTCTTGTGTGAAGCGCCCAGCATTTGTAATCTTTAGTTACACAGCCCATGAATACCTGTCATTGTGAAACAAAGGAACTCATCATGTTAATCAACTTCTATATTAGTATTTATGTATCCTGTCGTAAGAGCATTATACACCTCTTACGGAACTACTCATCCCCTTTTATTTAACCATTTTTGATATAATTAGGAAACAGCTTTCTGGACTCTTGGTAGCCTGACACGCCGGTTTGTTATTCCAACTTCCTAACACCTGCTATTTTATTGCTTAGCATAATTGTTATCTGCTTCTTTGTACTTACTCGCTTACTTCCTAGGAAGCTTTGCAGCGCCCAATCGTCTGTGATCTACGGATGTAATGATTGCTTGACTGATTAGGCAAACATATATAAGCCTGCGTAGATCAGAAACAATTCGAATTCCATATTTTACTCACGCTCTACGTATCACTCTGCTCTTGTATCACTCTTTATATTTTTAGACTTGCGCAATTAGTATCAGCCATTGACTTGATTAGCCTTCATATATTTTATGTTTTTGCAATTGAAAGTTTGAATTTTTAATAAATATCTGTTTTTAAGTTTTCAGCTAAAACAAACCAGTCTAATTCTTGACCTTAAATCTACACCTGAAATACAGTCCTTTAAATTCGCAAACCATAAACCAACTACTTGAACCACCAATCTAGCACTTATAGTTAATAATCCTTTTAAACAGAGGGTCATTACAATGGTCCCGCGAAGCGGATAGTTGGCAGAAAATTTCAATTTTAATTGTGAAAATTTTTCCTAACAAGTGTATTAAAAATCATGTCTGCTCCTACGACTGAGGATATTTTGAATAGCTTGAAAACATTTAAACAAGAAACTAATGGAAGATTTGAGGAATTGGAAGAAAAGTTGTTAGTTCAGCAAGAGCGGAGTATAGGTAAATTACGTGAGGAAGTCGATGAAACTCTAAACCGACTTGAAAGGACTTTTGGAGATATGGTAACTCGACTAACCGATACTGTGCAGGAAAGTTCGATCTCCTTCAACAACAAGCTGAAGATGCTCGCAGGCTCTGATGCCAAAACAACTCTTGCCAGAACTCCGACCTTAGGAGATCTATCCAACGAAGCAGACGATGCAGACGGTAAGTCAATTATTTCTGAAAACTCTTTTAATTCAAATCCAAAAGACTGGCTAAAATTTTCATTAAAATGTTTTAATGGCGATTACGCCGAATTGACATGGCATGAATTTCTGTGCAAATTTGAGACAAGTTGTGTTTTCAATTCAGTGCCAAATAACAGCAAAGTGGCTGTGCTGGGATTTTATCTGCAGGGTATTCCCAAGACATACTATGACGAGATCATTAGCGATGATAAGTCGATAGAGTTTAGTGGACTGTGCATAAGACTTAGGACTAAACTAGATGCTAGTCGCGGCTCTGATCAAGCTGCGCTGGAGGTATCGGTAACTCACCAGAAACAGGGTGAGCCCGTTAAGGATTATTACCGGAGGTTTCGGCAGGTGGTGGCCAATAGTGGAGCACGCCTTTCCGACCCATTTGTATCATTACATTTTAAGCTTAATTTATGTGATAGCATTAGAGAAAATATGCTTACAGTTTCAGAAAGTTCAATAGAAAAGCTAGTAAAAATGGCATGTTCTGTAGAGACTGGTCAACAAGCAATTAATAGACTGGGCAGTGGCAAAAGTAAAGCTGCCGAAACTAAGGGGTTTGACATGCCACCTCAAAACCGAAATTTTGAGAAATCTGAAAAGGGGTTCAAAGGTCAAAATAACCCATATGATTCATATGAACATCTGCAAAAATTTGGTTTAGCGTCGCGTCATACAGGTGCTGCAACACGGCCCCCATATAACGTTTTCCAACATGGGCCGGAAGAACCATTTGGGCAAAACCACAAACCACCGGATCATTTTCCTGTTTTGAGCAATGGTTGGCAAAATTCAAACCAATACTACGATGTTCCAATGTATTTGCCACCACAATACCCACAGCATCAAAGGGGGCCGACCCCACACCATGACCGCCAAGCATACCCTACTCAGACTAAACCACCTGCCAGACGACCCCCGAATGACAATATGGCTTTAGACAATTGTGCAGTATTTGATTGCAATTCTTTTGTCGAAGTAGTTGATTTTGCTGTGGAAGAGAATAGTGACAACTCCGATGATTTGTGCATCTACTCATTTGATATAGACAGTGACATTGAGCCAGCTGAGACTGACAGTATTTGTGCACAGATTAACTCTAAGAATGCCATCACACTGACTGACCCTATAAGCAATAAATCAACTATTGTTGACAGGCGTAGAGCGTTTCCTAGATTTTACAACCAAATCACTGATGCGCGAACACTACTCACACTTTTGATATTGTTTGTGTCATGTGGTGTAACAAGTGGTCAGAAACCTATGCTATGCAGAACGGATCACGCTATAGCCGGATTTAAATTTCCTGAAATTCCTGTTTGCATACTTCCTGATGTTGGCGCTGTACACAAACCATATGAGCTGAACTTTGACTTGTACAAAAGAAATTTAGTACATTACCGCACCAGTGCTTTCCACTGCAAAATTGTAAAATTGGTGATTGTCATATATGCAGATTTTGTTGTGCAGAAGTCAATTTATAGAACCCTCACGGTACATAATATAGCCGTGCTAGCTGCTGATCTTGCGCACGTGTCACTAGCAATAGTATGCATAAATAGAACAAAGACCAATGCTTTGATAGACAGTAGCGCTCAGACCAGCGCGATGAGTCATGAACTCTGTAAGCAATTAACCTTGGATAAAACGTTGAAATGTAGCTCTAGATCAATTAGATTCGTGAGCAACCATGCAGAAAAAGACATAGGTCAAGCATACCATAAACTACATGTTGAAGATGTAATCGAAACCATTGGGACAATTTTGGTTTCAAGTGACTGCCCATATGCATTAATTATTGGAATGGACTGTTTGAGTAAATTTGGATATGTCGGCGTAGATCATGGCTCAGCAAACCTATGGCTTAGGATCAACGTGCCCTCGCAAATAGATGCTTTAGTTGCTAATGGAAAGTATTAGAAATAAGACAACAGTTTTATTTTTTTACTTTTAAATATATTTTGATATAGAGATTATAGTATCCATGGAGTATTTTATTCGACTTTCTCAATTTGAATTGCGCAGTACCACAATTTTGGCTAGTATATAATTTTGTTTGTATTCCCATTTAGCTATTTTGATACTTATCAGGAATTTCCTCCTTTGACACGCAAGCTAGTTCCCTAAAAAGCAAGATGATTGTTTCTCATTCTGGTACCCTCCCCTTTCAAGCATTTCGTAACCATGCTTTGAGTTTTAGCTTAAAAACAATGATAGTGCTCAAGCCATGACGCAACACATACTTCCTATATGACACCGGAGTCCACCTAACTGAGCTAGCTGGTAGCCAGAATACCAGTCCCATCTGGAGTTTGGCAGGGGTTGTGATATTTCTATAAGCAACCCCTAAATCAGGTACTTTATCCTGTACTCAGAAATGGCCAACTCCTCTGCTAAAAGTTTAATGACAATGTCAAGAGACCCATTGAGCTGCAGCTGCACTGATTACCATTCGCATATAAAAGGAACAAGAACTGTTGTGCTGGCGCTAGAATGATTTATGTTTAGGAAATATAGACACACAGATATTTGGAGGAGTTGCCTTCCCACATTTGCCCCCTCTCAACTATACCATGGAAGATACAGCTATCAACACTATTTCTACGACAATTATGAGGATTGACACTGACTATAACCACATTCATTCACCTGGCGAGTTTCTACGCATATTTACTTTACTTCAAAATGCCGTCACATTAATAACCAACACTAACTACACATCTGCACAGCAGATTGCGATTGAAGGGGGAGAGGAGGAAACATTAAATTTAACTTTATATTTAACTCATGGCATATAAAAAAAAAAAAAAAAGCTATTGAGTCTATAATCTATATTGAACTATATTTCATTGAGTCGAGTAGACAACCCCTTTATTTAGAATTGATTTGTAAAAGCTTTATAATTCCTATTTGATAGCCTACCCCGTTTTGAAGTAGTAATAAAATGTTTTTGATACAGAGGTAGTGCAAAAATATGGATTATAAGGTTTACTTCTATAAGGTCAAATATAACATTATATTAATTAGTTGCATACTTTCTGCTGCTTCACTGTTATTGTAGATCTGCATGGACACAGCACCATTATTGTAAAGGAAGGACAAATCCGACGTGTCAATTACCAATAGTCTAGAAACTACCAATAGTCCAGAAACTACCACTTTAAACTTCAACTACCAAGAACGAACAATGATTCTTATACAATTATTTTTTATCCGACAATGGAAGCCACACTACACGGACATCACCACACGGAATGTGTACCACAAATTATTATACTCTAACTGTCTATATATACCTATATACATTTTTTATTCTTTACTATTCTGGGACAGAATGGGTCTCTAAGCTATATGTAAAGCTAGAGACTCATTGGCTGGGGAGGTGTGAAGCGCCCAGCATTTGTAATCTTTAGTTACACAGCCCATGAATACCTGTCATTGTGAAACAAAGGAACTCATCATGTTAATCAACTTCTATATTAGTATTTATGTATCCTGTCGTAAGAGCATTATACACCTCTTACGGAACTACTCATCCCCTTTTATTTAACCATTTTTGATATAATTAGGAAACAGCTTTCTGGACTCTTGGTAGCCTGACACGCCGGTTTGTTATTCCAACTTCCTAACACCTGCTATTTTATTGCTTAGCATAATTGTTATCTGCTTCTTTGTACTTACTCGCTTACTTCCTAGGAAGCTTTGCAGCGCCCAATCGTCTGTGATCTACGGATGTAATGATTGCTTGACTGATTAGGCAAACATATATAAGCCTGCGTAGATCAGAAACAATTCGAATTCCATATTTTACTCACGCTCTACGTATCACTCTGCTCTTGTATCACTCTTTATATTTTTAGACTTGCGCAATTAGTATCAGCCATTGACTTGATTAGCCTTCATATATTTTATGTTTTTGCAATTGAAAGTTTGAATTTTTAATAAATATCTGTTTTTAAGTTTTCAGCTAAAACAAACCAGTCTAATTCTTGACCTTAAATCTACACCTGAAATACAGTCCTTTAAATTCGCAAACCATAAACCAACTACTTGAACCACCAATCTAGCACTTATAGTTAATAATCCTTTTAAACAGAGGGTCATTACACTTGGGTCTGTTCCCACGTAATGATGAATTGCTATAGATAACTCGAACTCAACACTGTTAATTCGAACTGTTTTTTGCCCAACGGCTACCGAAACGGTTGTTATCGCTTTAAAAAATCATTTTATTCAAAGCCATAGAGGTAAACCTCATCTTTTCGTAATTCATAAGCGTTGTTATTACCACCATCGGCAAAATAATTTTGTCAACGACTTTTCTAAAGGTTTGGTCAAATTTGATTTATACTGCTATACGATTAATAGCACGGGCTTGCCGGGTCACGCGCACAAGGATTTTCGCCACGCACATACAAAACAAAAACAGCATGTTGTTTTGTATGTGCGAGGCGAAAATCCTTGAGTGCTTGACCCGGCTAGCCCGTGACAAATAGTTTTCCGACGTTAAATCTGTGTTGAATCAACGTCGGAATGTTGAATGTTTAAAACGTCTTAAAAATTGTTTTTGTTAAACATATACGTTGTCTTAGCTAAAAAAAATTCATCGTTTGACCTAAACACAGAATACGTGTGTACATTCAATAAGTATCCATTCAAAAAGCGTGAGTGATATACAATGTACCGTTAAACCTCGTAAAACTTTTAATTGAACTGCCTCGGAGTGTTGCTCTTAACGAATCCCAGGTAAAGTAAGGGATTTTTCTTTGGTAACTTTTTCTTGATGTTGCATAAACTTCAAGAAAAATCGGCAAAATTGATCGTGGGTAAAACGCTCAAAAGAAAAAGATGTCTTTTCTTTTGAGCATTTCAACAACGATCAAGTTTTGCCAATGTCAATCTAAAACAACGTCCTGGCAATAACATCACCTCAAACAACAAACCAATCTCAAGTGACAGAAAAATCTCTATACTTTTTGATAAAAACGTTTTAAACTTTAAATTAGGAGCATTTAATTTGAAACAAGCCATTTGTGCTTTTGATTTATATTATAGTTTGCATATGTACATGTATCTACTAATAAATAAGTAAATACATGGACTTGTGACAGTGCTCTGATAACTTGAACGCTCTGATAATTTGAACACTTTTGCTTGGTCCCGTGAAGTTCGAGTTATCCATGTTTGGCTGTATTTGACTTTGCATACCGACACTCTAACCACTGCACCACTCAGCTACCTCCTCACTTATATCAGAATAATTATGCACATAGTTATTACATATGACAATATCTCATGGCACACAGAACTCCAGAGTACTACCCATAATAAAACATACTGGCATTAAATAATAATAGAATAATTATGCACATAGTTATTACATATGATAATCTCTCATGACACACAAAACTGCCAGAGTACTAGTAATCATTATACTCCATAACTGTAGTACTTGAGCAATCTTTACAGTTATGATTTCGTGATATTTTTGTTAATTTCATATTCTATGAATTTTCTTAGAGCTTTCATGCACACGCTCTGTTCTGTTTGGTTTGCTGGAATATAGTCACCGAATTATATCTTAACACATGTTCTCTTGGAGTTCTGTAGTTTCCTACTGTATGTGTCTTCTACTGTTTAAATCATAATTGCCGCGTAGAAGTTTTATTGTATTTTATAAATAAATCAGACATGCTGATTCCGATTTTGTACTCAAAATAAAAATCGGTCCACTAACTTTCAAAGTAATGGAGGCTTTTTTATAGCGTTTTAATATCGGTCTCGAAAACAACACAATCGGCCCAACAAGCCCCACCCATAAATATGTGACGCAGCCTAGCTTTTTAGGACTGGAAGTTAGGGATGTTTAGTTCGAATTAGAATGATACAGATGGGCGTCTTAAAACCCACTATTATCTAAATTCAGCCTTCAAAATAATCTCAGTCTTTTCTTAAAGATAGGTAAACTATTCAAAATTACTTGTAGCTAGTTACAAGATGTTTAATAGGCTGAACATCAAGAAAAATGAGCTGAAAAAACACGATTTTATCACAAACTAACGTTGTTATCGCGCTTTACTGAGCTTATTTTTAAATATGAAATGTTAAATAGCTCATCTACCTTTCAGAAAAGACTCAAATTATTTTGAAAGCTAAATTTAGATAATAATGGATTTTAAGACACCCATCTCCATCATTTTAAATCAGACTAAACATCCTAATTTATGTTCCTAAAAAGCTAGGCTACGTCAAATATTTATGGGCGGAGCTTGTTGTGCCAATTGTGTTGTTTTCGAGACTGATATTAAAACGCTGTAAAAAAGCCTTCATTAGTTTGAAAGTTGGTGGGTCAATCTTAATTTTAAGTACAACAAAATCACAATCAGCGTGTCTGATTGACCTAAAAATATGATAAAAAGTTGTACATGGTAGTTATGATTTGAGCTATGCGGCGTTGGAGTGGCCAAGCTTGT
The DNA here is from genome assembly GCF_963576615.1 of Watersipora subatra. Classification (NCBI taxonomy): domain Eukaryota; kingdom Metazoa; phylum Bryozoa; class Gymnolaemata; order Cheilostomatida; family Watersiporidae; genus Watersipora; species Watersipora subatra. The sequence continues at coordinate 54,434,551 of NC_088713.1, forward strand.
TTACTAAGCTATGGTATTTTGCTTTACTATAATCTCCCATTGTTCATGTATGTGTTCTCAGCCTACAGCAAAAGATTACAACTCCTGATATAAAATAAATATATAAACAACTTTATAGACAAGATTTAACCTATAGAGACACTCCTCAAACTGTCATCAATTGTTCCTAGCCTCACTTCCAACTGTCTTACAAACACTTTGGATGTCATGAAAACTCTACTTGTGCTATAGTAGAAGTAAGGCTAGGCTGGAGGCATAAACATAAATTTGCTTTGAAAAATGTGAACAAAACTGTTGCCAGATGCCGTCACCTGATAAGATATTGATTGGTCGGAAAATGGAAAGCATGTGAGCCAGAAGTTGATGATATCATTTTATTAAGAAAGAGAGTAGATGTGAGGACATCAATGACTGTGATCTGGTGTTTTTGTAAAAGCTGATTCAATGATGTTGACTTTTTTGAAAGCATCTCAAAGTGTTCCTAAATTAGCTCATTTAAAAGATTGAACACTAACTGAAGAGAGAAAACAGGAATAATATATCAGCAAACAATTATAATTATTATTGTTATTCTCTGTTTTATTATGATAACTCTTCTTTGACATGTTTTTATCATGTTTATGTTGTACTACAGAAAGTTGGAATGCAGAACACAGAAAAGCTCAGGCTTGCTCAAACCTTACCATTTATTCATCTGACATTCATTTGCAACTCCTGAAAGAAGGAGACGACTCTCGAGAAGGAAACTCAATTTTAGAATACACGGAATCATCATTTGTCTTTCCAGACCAGCCCCATTCTCACCTGTCAGTATAATAACGTGTATACGAGTAGACCCTGGTAAGTATATTAACAAAAGGTAGCAAATGGATGGAACAGGAAATGACTTTTACTATGTCTAATTATTTAGATAGACTTCAAAATAATATTATGTTTCTGTAATTCTCAAGTCAACTTAAAGAGGTTTAGAGTTGTCTACTCTACAACCTCTAATATTTACTACAGAAAGTTGGAGTAGAATACTGGAATAGTATGATGACTTATAGAGGAGTATCTTTCTTACCTGAAAATGATCATAGAGATTAGTTTATTTAGCATGGCAATGGATAAATATAGTTGTTGTATTTCTTCAGATATTTCCTGATTGCCTTCTGGGAAGAGCTAAAAGAACAGCATTGACTAAATACAATGTGTTCTATGATAAAGATACCTCGATGGGAGAATGTAAAATATACGAATACATATAATTATATGGAGGAGTTTATGTAAACACCTGACTGTATACCTATTAAATGTAAGTCACAGTTAGAATATATAATATCACCTCTGATCCTAGTAAGATGTTATTATGAAATATATGCACACTTATGTGCATTGGAGTCATAAACAAGCATACAAAATACACGCATTGTATTATACGATAATCTATCTATTATTATACAGATCTCGAAGTTTGTGTGGTAGTACTTCATTTTGTCCTGCTATAGCTATTGATATCCTGAAATTAAAAGCTTGCAATCTGCTGGACTTGATCTCGGAACCTTCCGTCGCGAAGAAGATATCTTACTAATCATTCTACACGAGATTGGTGGATTCATTGGGCGGCATATGTCGCTATGTGGGTGAAAAAAGTTACCGCTCTCCGTTACGGCGCAGCGTCATTTCGTGCTTGCTTTCACGACTCTTTTTAGTAAGAGCCGTAGATAACTGCCTTACTCAAATTAACCATTGGCAATGTGCCAGGCTAACGACAAACGTCAAGCAACTACATTACTTGTCATTGTTCATGAGCTGAATTTTAATACTCGTGCAACGCCGGACATTCTGCTAGTACAGGCTATAGATTCATGAAACAACGACTCACCGTTACTATGGTATGAAGATACCTAGAAAGGGTATGCCTAGTTTCTTCAGTCATGACCAGCTGATCTCCTTGACCATAGTGTAGCGTAAGGCAGGGACTACGTCTTCAGAGAAATGAGTAGATGTGCTGAAACAACAGAGAGTCCATATTCTAGTGAAAGAAGATAATTGATATCTAAGCATTCCTAGTTAGAATCATTATACAGTAGGTGCTCCTACAACGTAAATAATCCGTTCAAGGAACGTTTATGTTTTCGGCAATTTATGTTATAAGAACACTAAAATACATGTTAATTGTCTAAGCCATTCCAAGATCTTTCCAAACTCACCCCTTTGGTCATGCAAAAAAGGTAAAAAATTACTTAACTCTTTAATTCATAGGCTGTACCGTAACTGCAGAAATATTTGTTTGCATCAACAACTTTTCTCCTTTTTTTGATCAATCTCACTGCTTTAATAGACCATGATTGTGGTAAATTTACACAAGTTGGTAGGAACTGTACATTTTCGACGTTAATTTACAACGATTTGCGTATTTTTTTAAACGGTAAAGTCTACTTTGCAAAGAAAACTAATAACAAATGTTTTGTATGTCTACAATAAGGCAAAACAACAAAATATTTTTTCTATAAAAAGCAGTTCTACCTGTTCGTCAACTATTACTATCCAGGGGTCAAGGCTACGATAAAGATAATTTTCGACGATACTCCAGCTCGTGACAATAAAACTGGTAAACCGACACTTTAACACCTACACTTACGTATCGCCTTTGTATTTGTGAACCATTGCGCAGCTATTCTATTCGTCTATTTGTCGATGCATTTAACGATTTATTTCGACGAGCTAGAATGTCGCGAAAGTCATATATAATAAATAGTACGCTAAGCGCACAGTGTTTTTTCTTCCGCGAATGCGGCTAAATAAACTAACACTCGACTAACACTTTAATCGATTTTGATTCGAAAACATTTTTAATCGAAAACTTACCCGGCTTGACATTTTACGTTAAATGGAATTTTTTTCGCAGTAGGAAGCAACAACTTCACATAATCTCTTTTACGTTATCTGAATTTTACGTTATAGGAGCGTCTAGTGTACAGTCATCACCCGTACACTTAATACAGTCATCACCCACAAACTTTAGACAGTCATCACCTGTACACCTTATACAGTCATCATCTGTACACTATATACAGTCATCACCCGTACACTTTATACAGTCATCACCCATACACTTTATACAGTCATCACCCATACACTTTATACAGCCATCACCCACACACTTTATACAGTCATAACCTGTACACTTTATACAGTCATCACCCGTACACTTTATACAGTCATCACCTGTACACTTTATACAGTCATCACTCATACACTTTATACAGCCATCACCAACACACTTTAGAACATCATCACCTGTACACTTTATACAGTCATCACCTGTACACTTTAGACAGCCATCACCCACACACTTTATACAGTCATTACCTGTACACTTTATACAGTCATCACCCGTACACTTTATACAGCCATCACCCGTACACTTTCTACAGTCATAACCTGTACACTTTATACAGTCATCCCCCGTACAGTTTATACAGTCATCACCCATACACTTTATACAGTCATCACTCATACACTTTATACAGCCATCACCCACACACTTTATACAGTCATCACCTGTACACTTTATACAGCCATCACCCGTACACTTTATACAGTCATAACCTGTACATTTTATACAGTCATCACCCGTACACTTTATACAGTCATCACCCGTACACTTTATACAGTCATCACCCATAGACTTTATACAGCCATCACCCACACATTTTATACAGTCATCACCCGTACACTTTATACAGCCCTCACCCGTACACTTTATACAGTCATCACCCATAGGGTTTATACAGTCAGCACCCATAAGGTTTATACAGTCATCACCCGTACACTTTATGCAGTTATAATCGTAAACTTTAAACAGTCAATTATTCTAGCCTTTTTTGTCACAAAGCTTTACAAACTTTCGGTTTTAATTTTATTTCAATAACGGTTTATCAACTTAACATTATACAATTCGATGATAATGTTCTAACTAAACCTTTATTGAAATATACCTACCAACAGAAATACAATATGTATTTATGATAAACAACTATGAACAAATCAGGACTAACTTGCTGTTAGTAATTAGAGTGTACATGAGCAGTGTGGTTATGTCTCCATCTTGTTCTAGTACTGGAGTGTACAGCCTGCAAGAATACACAAATAACTATAATTCAACTATTTAACCATGATATATAGAAGTTCAGCTGTAGTTAATACAGTTAAATCTGAATTAGAATGAGTCTACCTTTGTAAAACTTGAGAAAGATGAGTTAAAGGCAAAAAGTACTAAAGATGAAGTCTCCTAAGGCAAACTCCATAAAAATATACCAATTAACATTATGAGCTTTATTATCCAATGTTAACTGATCAATCTAAACCTTCTCTTGTCGTGAAAAACTTGTCAATCCAAAAATATCATGACAAATAGTATTGTAGGAATGAAAGAATAGAGAATGATAGGACTGGGTGATCCTTAAAATATTTTGAATTGCGCAACTGACCAGAGTTTAGTATAATAGGCTGGAACTCTGAGGCTACTACAAAGCTACACTGTGTGAAACTACACAAGCTAATCAATTAGTTAATCAATCCTACATCATTCAAGAACTGATATGATAGAAGCATCATGAGGCCCCAATGAGAAAGCACAGGCTAGCTAATCATAAATCATTGGTTATTGATTGTGAGCATTGTAAGAATGAGTTAAGAATAAAATATGGTAAACATAATAAAACATAACACGTTGGGTTGAGAATTCAAAGATTATTTTTAGATTTTGCAAATAACTAGTCACCATACATTAAGTGAATGCTTTTTGAAATTCTAATGTAGTGTTGTCAGAGTTGAAACATCGAAAGTAGAGTCGGCCGCAAACAGCGTAACAAAAAGCAGCAATCAAGCTAAGATTGGCATCACAAGAATTGTAGTGCTAAAATGAAAGCGTGAAAAACTGCTAAGCTAGAAATGCCTCAGCGCCGAAAGCATGAGAAACCAAGAAACTAGGAATGCGAAGCATTGTACATGACAACTAATAATAATATTGTAATATGGTGTTATAGCAAAATCCAGTTTTACAAATCAGTGGTTGATCATGGTTTGCAGGTTATGGCCAATCTTGTACAAATTATTGACTTAGTATAATTACCCAGGCGCACCGCATCATCATGAAATCTCATAAGATGGCAGATGTCAAGATATATCACATGTCAGAAAATAATGCTGAATGACATCAAAGACACTTTAACTAGGCGTTACAAGAATAGTGTAATATTCGCAAAAATGAACTTAGGCAATCAATGACACTAGGCAATCATCTGAGAATGAGTATATAAGGAAAGGCTGGCAGCGAGCAAAAGAGCGATAAGTTGGCAGCGAGCCAAGTAGCAAAAGAGGGTGCAGCAAGAAAGGAGCCAAGACATAGAGAGGCTAACATAATCCAAAGGAGCCTGCAGCAAATGGCATGTAGAGGATCAACTCATCAAGAAAAAAAACCACACAGCTGACGCAATTTACTCAAAAAGGTGGAAAACCAGGAAACTATAAGGCCCCGAAAAAAGAGAGTTTATTAAGCCTCCCTGCCAACAGAAGGAGCCATCATCGCATGCCTAATAAACACGTACTTATTAAAAGGTCATAGCTAATAGAGCTAAGTATAAATGCATACTGTTCTGTTTGTTTTGACTAGGGGGTAATGACAGAATAATTGTCATTTTTGACCATCTGAAGAAAATAGAGTTCCCATATACTTGGAAACAAAATACTGGCGTGTTATTGTTGATTATAAGATAATAGCTTACAGAGAGTCCTGCGCCTCGCCTCGCAATCTCAAGACTAATTGTTGGAACATCGATACTTATGTTCATTATTGCAACAGCGCGTTACTGTCAAAACTAATTTCAGAAAAAACTATAGTAGTGCCCATCTCCATTGATTGAGTTGTTGTTTCAATTTTGTTTTATAGCAACAGTCAGGTTTTTTTGGGGTAGCAGTGCCACTTTATTTGTGGTAAAAATTTGTCTTGGATGAAATTGAATTCAATGTCCATAGGCTAACCATTACACATAAAATCATTGTAGTATTTCACTCAAAAGAAACACAAAAAAAACAATACATTTCACATCAATATCATAACTAGAAATTAAAAAATCAAAAGTATGATCATTAATATCTAATTCGATATCTAAGTAATAGTATATTATTAGTTAGATATCAATTTAGAAAATTCTGTCATACAGCCCACGACCAGAGTGATAATGGAAAAAGAAAGGGTACTGTTGGTTGTTGATAAAGTAGTTCTCAGCAGGAATTGACAGAGTATAGTGTAAATGAGACTTGTTTGAAATAGAAATGTTCTAGAAATAGCTTGAAAAGCTTGGTTTAATACAATAATAAATCGCACCTAATCACACAAACAATCACACCTAATCTACTACTATCTCAAATATGTTTTACAACGATAAAAACAATATTAATTTAAGCTGTAGGCCTAATCTATTGTAATGTATGTAATTCAACAACAATAACGAAATATGGTTATTATAACTCTGAAATGCAAAATTAGAAGTAAAATGGCAAGCTTCTGTGTACTATACACAGTTTGAAAGTTGGTTGCGTTGAATGTAGAATGGTTTCGATAGCGATCTTTAACAGAAAGCAAGTATGAGCATTCACGCGTCTGAAACTGCAGCAAAATAAAAAAATGTTTTCGTCATAAAGGGGCATTGTAGTTCCGCCCTAGCTTGTACATAAGTTGTAAAGAATTTTGGCTAAAGTTTTAAATAATGCAACCTTCGGTGATTGGACAAAAAACAGGCTGATAAACTGTGTACCACAATTTCGTACCTGTAGTTCGGTCTACGCTTCAAACAGTCTACATTTATTACAGAAACCTTCGAATAAATTCGATTACAAGTAAACAATGTCATAGACTGGTGAAATGGGACGAGTACGACTGGAGTGGCTCAGAACCTGGTCACTTGACAGGGGATTTTCTGTTTTTGTCACATTTTCTGTTCTTGCACATGCCCAGTTGCATTTAATCATGATTAATATTAGACACTGGCCACAATGCTATATTCTATCACAGCAATATTACAATAACCCACTACTAATAACCCAATACTGTTAAGAAATATAAGATAAGATTTTATGGAAAAATGTGCATAAATATTTGCAGAATCTTGCATAAGATTATCGTACACAGAGAGGTATTTGAAAAATGTATAGTAAAATAGAGAAATGTATCAAAAATATAAATGTCAAAAAAATTGGTAAGATTTGCCATGAGATATTAAATATTAGAGAAAAACAGAAAATTCCCCTGTCACGTGACCAGGTTTTGAGCCACTCCAGTTATACTCGTCCGGTAAAACGAGCACGGTTTTCTCGTGAAATGCGCGCTGCTAAATAGTTCTACTATCTGTCGCACGGCTTTATTGGCATATCATAGGCCGGTCTTACCTTTTATTAACCAGGCTTTTCAAGCATTTTTTGGCGATTTTCGTCCACACTAATCTGTCTATTTGTGTATAATCCGATCAGATGGGTAAGTTTTAAGATAATGCCGACGGTTTACAAAGACTTGGTAAAATATTTAAATAGGCTTAAATGTGTTTTGTATCGTTATTATACTTTAACGACTCTACAAAACGATGGTTAAATCTGTTTATGAGATTTCAAAACAAGGGTTCGTCTCATTGTTGATGAATAATTTTCGTAAGTTAAGTGTGTGTGATGCATAGAACAGGATGTCCGGTTTGCGACAGGAGAGAGGAATGCGGCATCTTAACTGCGAGAACGAGAGAGGTAGGAAGCAAGAACTAGGAACTTAAACCAGGTACGTTAGAGTGTGCACATGCATTTATCATAAAAAAAATCTCAAACTTCGTTTCGCTCGTTTGGTTGTGGTACAATATAAAATAGTTATAACAAAAAATTTCTCCCTTGCCTAGGTATGACTAAAGTGTTATTATTATATTTTCCCACCTAGTCGGCACAGCAGGTGCGTAAGGGGCGTGGAAACACGGTGTGTTTACACTAATAAGTGGTTTCAAAATAAGATTTTTTTTTAAATTATATTGTGTTTTTCTATTTATTTATTTATATATACATATATATATATTTATTTATATATACATATATATATATTTTTTTTTTTTTACATCATCTTATCATGATCTTAACTCTCTTAGTGTACAGGGCCAAAAGTACTGATAGAATACATTAGTTCTTATATATGGAGTATAGGTGTTTGATTTTTGGCGGGTTTTGTATCCTATGTTTTCGCATTTGAATGGTGGTTCTATGCCCTCGACAACACATCTTACAAAGAGTTTATGCCTACCCTCTCTTGTTCTCTCCTGTAAAGACTAAACACTTGTATCTTTCGTAATTTTGTAAAACTTATCTGGCCCTTAATGTTAAAAATAAATCGTAGTGCTTTATTTTGAAACTTTTCAAGCTGTTTGACATGTTTACTTTGATAGGGATCCCAGATTTGTGAGGCATATTCTAGCGTTGGCCTTACTAAAGAAAAATAGGCAATCTTTTTTGTAGGGGTATCTGCAGATTTTAGCACCCTTCTGATCATTGCCAACTTCTGTGTAGACTTAGTTGTTATTTTGTCTATGTGTTCAATCCATTTTAGATCTGCTTGTAGTTGTAATCCGAGATAAGGAAAAGAAGACACTTTATTTAGATTTTGTCCACAGAAAGTATATCCAGGGTGGCAATTAATGTTTTTACCAATTTGTAAGAATGTGCACTTGTCAACATTAAATTTCATTTGCCACTTAGAAGCCCAAGCCTCTAATGCAGAAAGGTCTTGTTTTAAAAGCGTTAATTTGTCACACATGTAATACAGTATTGCATCATTGGCAAAAAGACGACACTGTGATTGAAGACAAGATGGTAAATCATTGATATATATCAGAAAAAGCAAAGGGCCCAAAACTGAGCCCTGTGGCACACCTGAACTGACTAGTTTTGTGTTAAACCTCTGACCCTCGATTTCAACAAATTGATGTCGATCGCTAAGAAAGTCAGATATCCAGGAAAACAAGACATTGTTAATACCAATATGTGATAGTGTAAAGATCAGTTTTCGATGATTAACGGTGTCAAATGCTTTAGAAAAGTCTAATATTAAAACATCAGTGGTTTGTTTTTGATCGTATAGGTGTGAAAGGTGTCCAACAGTATGAGCTAATTGAGTCTCGCAAGACCTATGAGATCGAAAACCATGTTGACTGTCTACAAAAATGTTACCTTCCTTAAAAATCTTATACAAATATGAGGAAACTATGTGTTCTAAAAGCTTGCACACTATGCTAGTGAGGGAAATAGGTCTATAATTGTTTGGTATTTGTTTGTTTCCCTTTTTGTGTAAAGGTTGGACTCTACCAAGTTTCCAAATCGAAGGTAGCTTTGCTATTGCCAGAGAGTATGCAAAGATTGAAGAAAGGCTATTATACACTACCGAAGCAAATGTTTTAGCATGATGCCTTGTCACATGCCACTCTGCCACTTGTTACCTAAGTGGCAGACCTTTATCTGTAGTAGACAGTTTTAGATACCTCGGAGTTTTTATATCAAATGATTTTAATTGGGATTTACATATAGACTCAATCATATCTAAGGCAAGTCAGCGATTGGGAATGATGAAACATGTTTTGTTTAATGCGCCGATGAGGGTTAGAAGGGTTGCATATCTCACTCTGTGTAGACCAATATTGGAATATGCGAGTGAAGTATGGGACCCTCATTTGATGCGACAGGTAGCATCATTGGAAGCAGTTCAAAGAAAGGCGGTTAGGTTTATATCTGGTTTGAAAGGTAGGCAGAGTGTTACAGAGGCAAGAATTTTTATAGATCTAGAACTTTTAGAACTAAGACGCAAACATGCAAGAATGTCTCTCATGCTAAAGATTTTATCTGACGACTGCCATGAATCTCTTATCGAAAGTTTTAACCAAATACAAAATGTTCTTCACAGTCATGAAACAAGACTGGTTACGGGGGGGTGCTCCTTCAGCTGTATGTGCAAACACCGGGTTTTATATGAATAGTTTTTTACCTAGAACATCGCGCAACTTGCGCGGCTTACCATAATTTTATGTTTTATTGACTATTCTTAAATAAAGTTCTCAACGGCCTTCTTTTGCCCGATTTCGGGATTTACGGGTTCTTAAAACACCTAGACCTAGACCTAGACATTGTCAGGTCCACAGGACTTGGTGGTGTCCAAGTTATTGAGCAACTGTAGGACTCCTAAGCTATCAATGTGAATTAATGTTTTATCAGAGATATCTTTAGTATTGAGGCTATGACATTGGGTTCCATCATCAACTGTGTTAACGACACTAATTCTATAAAAAAGATTGGCAAGCATGATAAACGTCTTCAATGATTAGCTGTGTAATTAAAACTTCAAGTGGGCTACATGAACTCTTACCTTTACATTTGATTTTCGTTATACACGTGTAGTAAGCATTAGGCTACAGTATTCACTAATTAAATCTCCGATACGCAAAGTCACCACTAGCGCGCGACGCTCATTTCAGTTCCACAATGACATAGCGCAAGTTTCAACAATGCAATATTTAGCTGCTCTGTCTTTTGAGATTCCTCAAACTTCAGAAAGACGTCAACATGTTAGGTCGTGGGTTACGGTTGGCCGAGCACAATTTTGTCTTGTCACTGCATATTTCCGCCTTATTTAAATCAGTCCTTGCGCCGTCAACCTGCTTTCACATTTGTTACTTACAAGTAAATATTGCTATGATAATGTTGGTTATCTACTTTAACCAGTTTTATTAATTGTTAGTTTTTAATTAAATTGAAAACGTTGTACTGAACAGGTTTGTAGACTAATTACATTACTATTTCAAGTTATAGGCCAACGACTGCACTCATTCAGTAAGAGTAGGCTAGATTGCATTTCAAGCTGTGAGTTGTTCTAGAGTATTATGATTTAAAAGACTCATAAATTTTTAATCTATTCATAAAATGTGCAAGGCTTACAAAACACTGTTCAAGAGTAGAATTGTGCAAGTGTGATTGTTGATTGCAAGAGGTTCAGTATGCCTGACATCAGATATATGAGCAATCTTTATTGTGGTAATCAATGCTGAATGATATTCGTTCAATGTTCATTAGTTGCTGTAAAGATATTTGAATGCTGTGATCTATACCACGGATTAGGCAGCCCTAATTGATCACAGCAAACTAATATACATAATGTATTTCTACGTGTGTTTTCAATTCACATTTATTTTGTTTAGACCCAGGATAGGTAGCCAAGTGGGTTAATATCACCAGGTTGATTATATTGCAAATTGTTTCATTGCCATTTACAATGCACCTCATAAGAAGGATATACCCTGATTTGTAACCGAACTATCATAAAAGAAGGCCATGCTGAGATAAGCTAGGGTGTTTTTGGATTTGCTTGGCATAGTTGATATGCTTTTATGGTAATCACCCACTTGATAATTGTATAAGAGTTAAGATAGTTTCTGTGAGGATGAAGATGAAACATGATGGTATGTTAAAAAACAATGGTAAAAGCTTATCAAGGGTGCATTTGTGTGCCTCATCATATTATTTACAAACCATGACCTGAGGTCGTTGACATAATCTATTACTAGAAATTCCACTGTCATACAGCCCACGACCAAAGAGATGGCCAGAGATATTGGCAAAAAAATAAAGGGTACTGATGGTTGAGAAATGCAATATTAGCAATCAAATGGCTCTGCAGTGCAATAGGATAACTGCAATGGTAGCTGTAATGTACTGGGTGTGGGTGTTATTATATACAACAATAAGCAATAATGAATGGAAAAGATGTTTATATTTTCCCCCTGCAACAGGAGAAATGCAGTATTGGCCAATATTAGAGGTAAAATGCACTGATATTCTTAGAATAATCAATTTATTAATATAGTAATAATAGAAAACCAATACACGATTTTGTTTACATTTCAAAACGTCATAGGTAGCATATCGAGAAGTTGTGGTATTTATATAGGTTTTTAGAAAATTTATTTAAAAAGTGTTTGGTCATGACAAACAACAACAATGAAAGGAAAATATTACACGTTTATATCTCTCCCTTGCAATAGGAGAAATGCAATGTTGGCCAATATTATAAGTAAAATGCACTGATATTATTAAAATAACCAATATTGTTAATATAGTAATACAGCAATAATAGAAAACCTATGAGGGTTCATGCGTCTCGAAGATTTCTGCAAACTGCAGCAAAATAAAAGCTGTTATAAAAGTGTTATAAAGCTGTAGGCCTAATTTACTGTAATGTATATAATTCAACAACAATAAAGAAATATGTTTATTATAACTATGAAATGCAAAATTAGAGGTAAAATGGCAAGCTACTGTGTACTATACACAGTTTGAAGGTTGGTTGCGTTGAATGTAGAATGGTTTTGATAAGCGATCTTTAACAGAAAGCGGGTAGGAGCATTCACGCGTATAAAAATGTAGCAAAATAAAAAATGTTCTCATCATGAAGGGGGCGTTGTAGTTCGGCCCTAGCTTGTACATAAGTTGTAAAGAATTTCGGCTAACGTTTCAAATAATGAAACCTTCGGTGATTGGACAAAAAACACAGGCTGATAAACTGTGTACCACAATTTCGTACCTGTAAATCGGCCTACGCCTCAAACGGTCTACGTTTATTACAGAAACCTTCGAATAAATTCGAATACAAGTAAAATGGCCATAGACTGATGAAATGAGCACGGTTTTCTTGTGAAATGCGCACTGCTAAATAGTTCTACAATCGGTCGCACGGCTTTATTGGCGTTTCAATTTTCGGTCTTAACTTTTACTAAACCGAGCTTTTCAAGCTTTTTGTGGCAATTTTCGTTCAAATAAATCTGTCTATTTGTCTATAATCCGATCAGATGGGTAAGTTTTAAAATAATACCGACGGTTTAAAAAGACTTGGTAACATATTTAAATAGGTTTAAATGTGTTTTGTATCGTTATTATACTTTAACGACTTTACATTCCGATGCTTAAATATTTTGATGAATTTTCTTGACGAGGGTTCGTCACATTGTTGATGAATAATTTTCGTAAGTTGTGTGCACATGCATTTATCATAAAAACTCCCACACTTCCGCTCCGCTTGTGTGTTCGTGGGATAAAATAAATAATTAACTATCTCAAACTTATGTCTTACAATAATAAAATAAATATTAATTCAAGCTGTAGACTCAAACTACTGTACGTAATTTAAATAACAACAGCAATAATGATATATGTTTATTATATCTCTTATTATATTGAAATGCAATATTAAAAGTAAATGGCAAGCTGCCGTGTAATATACAATTTGAAAGTTGTTTGTTGGTTAAAATAAATATTAATTCAAGCTGTAGACCTAAATTACTGTAAGTAATTAAACTAACAACAGCAATAATCAAACATGTTTATTACATATCTGAAATGCAATGTTAAAAGTAAAATATATTGTAATATACAGTTTGAAAGTTGGTTGTGTTGAATGTAGAACGGTTTTGACAGCGATATGTAACAGAAATAAATATTAATAAAATAAATATTTAACTATCTTAAACTTATGTTTTACAATAATAAAATAAACATTAATTCAAGCCGTAGACCTAACCTACTGTACGTAATTTAACTAACAACAACAATGCCAACAATAAAGAAATATGTTTATTATATCTCTACAAATGTAAATCTAAATGCAATATTAAACGTTAAGCGGCAAACTGATGTGTAATATAAAGTTTTGTGTAATATAAAGTGTTTGAAAGTTGGTTGTGTTGTGATGAATGTATAATGGTTTTGACAGCGATATGTAACAGAGAGCAAGCGTTGGCATTTACGCGTCTGGAAGTTTTATGCAAACTGGAGTGAAATAAAGAAATATTCTTGTCATAAAAGGGCGTTGTAGTAACGCCCTACCTTTTAGATAAGATGTAAAGAAATCTGGCTGATGTTCTAGATAATTTGAAAAACCTTTGGTAATTGGACAAAACCGTAGGCTGATAAACTGTGTACCACATTTTCGTACCTGTGAATCGGTCAACGCCTCTAACAGTAGACAAACAGTACACAGTAAACAGTTCTACTATCTGTCGCACGGCTTTTTTGGCGTTTCGTAGGTCGGTCGAAACTATTAATAAACCAAGCTGTTCAAGCGATTTGTGGCAAGACTATCGTTCTATTCTCTGTCGCTCGGCATTTCAATTTCCGGTCTTAACTTTTATTAAACGAAGCTCTTCAAGCGTTTTGTGACGATTTTCGTCCTAATAAATCTGTCTATTTATGTATAATCCGATCAGATGGGTTAGTTTTAGGTATTTGCGTCAACCTTCCAAAGGCTTGGTAACATATTTATATAGGGTTATATGCGTTTTGTATCATTATTATACTTAAACGACTTTACTGAAAAATAGTTAAATTTGTTGATAGGATTTCGTTGCAAGGGTTTGGTGACAGCCGTTAACGGATAATTTTTCGGGAGTTGTGTGCACATGTGCATTTATCATAATTCTCCCAATCAATCGTTTCACTCTTGTTTGGTCGTGGAATAAATAGATTAAAGTGGCCGACCACCTGTTGTATAGCAAGTGTGTTTGGTGAATGCTGTTAATATTGTCTGTCGTTAACTCACTAACTATCCTTCAACTAATAGAGTGGTTCAATTACCTCGTTGATTGCTAATCATTGTATGGGGTGTGTAGAGAATAACTCCAAGTTTATGAGTTTGCATGAAGATCTATGATATATTTGACTTATACACGAGGTGGTACTCTTTGGGAACCCAAAAACATTCTTAATTTAATATAAAACTGAGTCGTATTGCGTGACCTAAACTTTATACTCTGTCTTGATAAGCTATTAGGGCACATGAACTATATTTCTCTTTTTAAATACTAGGATCAAATTTGATGTTGCTCAGAATTTCTTTCATTGTCAACACAAATCCATAAACATGTTCATTGAGAACAATTGTCCTTAAATATGAACTTACACAATAGTTTAGTAGATTTCATAAGTGTTCATATTTAATGTGTTACCGGAATGCAGCACTCTTTGCATGAAAGTGTGTTACCATCATGGAACATCAAGTATTTGTTATCAGACTATCATTTTTATTATACTAAAGATGGCCAAGTGGTAGAACTTCGCACTTCTAAACTGAGTGTCGCAGATTTGAGTAGCATGCTGCGAAACGATTGTGAAGTGCTACAATTGCTGTCATTCAGCAGTTCAACATCAGTGTGAGGTTGCATTTTGTAATTGGTAGATTTCAATAGCCTAGTTTGACATAATTTTATGTCAAACATAATCACAATTATTTTAGAAGATTCTATAGTGCAGTATTCCTGAGTCATTTCCACATTTGATGGTTACTTTATTCATAGCACTTTAAGCAAAAAATACAGTTAATCATACAAAAGCTACCGACTCCAGTCATTCAAATAAAGCATTTCAGAGTTCCTCATAGTCATAGGGCGGGCCAACCACCTCGCCAACCTGACATCACTCAAAGAGTCACTGCTAAGGATTGCTGAGCTAGCTGATAGGTGCATATAAGACTCCTTCTGTTATTTTAATCAACTCCATAATTAACTAACAAGTCCATCTGTGCCAGTTTGAGAGTTGCTTGCACTTAGTCGCCTGCAGAGTTGCTAGCCTCAACTATCTGCCAAGTTGTGATTGCTCTCTAGGCATCCGTATTGTCATTATGTTGGGTTATGCTGAGTTATGTGATAACATGGAAATATGTACCTCATTATATTCTATGCATTGAGTGCTTTTGGGTTTCTCAATACATCGGAAGTATTTGTATGCCATATGGGTTCTAATTGTGAATGTCTCACAATTAAAAAGAATTTGTGAAAGATTTTACAATAATGTGGGGGCAAAAATGCTGTAGTTTTTACTATAGTAAAGTCTGTGTCTGTCTGAGGTCAGGGTTAAAGGTCAGGGTAAATGATTGCTTTTCACAGGACTCGATCTCATGACATTCAGTGTGTTATATCGACACTAACACCCGCACTAATCAAGAACTTCTTTAGCAGTTCAGATTAATTGTGCAGATTTTGTACACTTTGCATTTTATGTCAGAAAAAGTATGTGGAAATGACATTTGAAAATCGATGATTTATTGATACTGGAAACTGGACTTTTATAATTAGAAATTTGGATAAAATACAAAATAAAAATTATTAAACAAGAAATCTATTAGTAATTTGAATTAAAAGTTGATTCTTTTATTCAAGAGTGCATTTTTATAAAGGAAGTTTTATTTACTTACCTTTTTGTCAGATGTATGCATTTTGTTATTACATTTACAGGTACTAGTAAATATTGATTCATGATGTTAGGTTAAGAAACCTTGCTTGAGATCCTGGTCAGTGTTTATGGCTTGCAGGCTACTATGTATATCAAGCGTATTTAGTGAAGGTTAAACAGTTTACACTGTATCCATGTACTGGTCATCACCTGATCGGTGAAGTAGTCATTGTGTTGTTTACTAACCCCAATAGTCAATATGGAGAGGATAACTCCTAGCTATTGGCTGTCAGTATCCCTGTGCTAAATATATTCCTTTGAACTTTCTGAGGAGACTTTTATTCACTGTGTAGTGATTCATAGTATTTGTTGCCTCACTAGTTCTCAGTTATGCTTTTGTGGACATTATTTCGTGAATAAAAATATTCACTTTCAAATTAAATTGAACTAAATAACTAAAACACATAAATCTCTCTCATACTCTGACCCTGGGAAATCTCTCAATGAGCATCACGAAGATAGCAGTGGTCATGGTTCAGTTTTTCCTGTCATAATTTGTAAAGTATGAACCTGCAGACTAGTTGTGCATCCACTTCATCATGTTTTTCAAGTGCCCTTGACCTTCAAAATCAACTAATGAACATAAGAAAAAGGAAACCCGCCTACAAACAAAAAAGAGTATTTCTAGTATATTGAAAAAAAAACTGTCTGTGGCAAAAAGGCTGTGGCTGAAGGAATTTACACTTATACAGTATCAATAGCATTATAATTTGACTTTTTATTACTTAAAACCGGGTTGATAAATATTCATATTATCAAAATTTCTTCAAAAGTACATATAGGGATGAGATTACATGGCAGATTTTCACCTATCGTGAGGGTGCTGGTTCCCATTAACTTTGATGAATGAGGGAACCCTGTGAGCACTATTAAAATCCTGATAGATGTATTTTTAACTGTACTTATACTGTGTTGGGCAGCCATCGCATTTGCTTTAGGTTTTTGGTAAAAATAACTTGTATTAAACCCGGCAGTTAATTTTACGACCTCCTAAGGATAAGAGCTTATATGGGAGTAATATTTTGATGTCACAATATTTGGAATTTGGAAGGCAGGCCTGTACTCCCTGGTTGCAAGTTGGGGCGGCAAATCTTAAGCGACTAGTTATGAAAACCTGGAGGTTTGGGGGCAGTGTAACCCCCAACAGGTTGCTCTCATGTAGGTCTTCAACAGGACCTCTCGTGTACCATTTAAAATCTTTTTATCGGAAAGTATAAACATTTTGCTACTATTTGAGATTTGTTGTTAAGGTAATGTGACTGACAGGATGTTTTCAGATTACAATAGGCAAAACCTGATCTCAGTTAAAATGATCAGAAAAAGGCATATTTTTCTTTTGAGCGTTTTAACAAAGATCAATTTTGCTGATTTTATTTTAAGTTTATCCGAAAGTTTCTACGCTTTCGCTGGGCCATTGCCAAGCGGATGTTTGGTAAACCTTGATATTTTGCAAACCTTTAGAAAAATCTTTAACAAGAATATTTTTTCCGATGATAATAACAATGATGCCTAAGAACTACTAAAAGTTGATGTTTATCTCTATGGCTTGGAATAAAGTGATAATCTACAGCGATAAAAACAGTCCCCACAGCTTTTGGGCAAATAACTGTTTGTCCAAATGTTAGACTATAGTTCACAGTGAAACAGACCCAGTAGTTGATACACTGGTTGGCTTCCTAAAAGACCCTCATAGTTGAGATATGGTTAGCTAAAACAAACTGCGCATAAAAGCATAAAAGGTTTCCTCACTTTTATCATATACTGAACATGACATGAAGTGTTTCTAGGCTGCTCTTATTGTCAAAATCTTGCATGTCACACAAAGTATTGGTTTCACAGACATACATAGCCATAACTCAATATGAACACCTATAAGGTTTCAGATCCTGAACTGTGATAATTTACTTTAAAACAACCTTCATAGCTAATATATTTACCAGAACTATTCAATGAGTAAATATCCTGATGAGGGGAAGACAGTCAAGAGGTTCCTTTAAAAACAAAACTATTTTTATATATGATGTAAATCCACAGCATGTGTGTGGACCTGCCTGCACAGTGTGCACCCTTCATCATACCTTTTAAATACCCTTGACCCTCTAAAATCATCTAACAGACAATGAAAAGAAACAAAATTTCTAGGATTCACAGTTTAGTATAATCAGAATCATAGTACTTTACATTTTGATGAGTTTGTTTTTGCAGGTAGAAAGCCTGAGTTTTTTGGCTCTTATATACCTCGGGCAGTTGTCAGCCCAACCACAAGAAACACAAATCCTTCTGAAGTACACTGGCAAGCACACTCTTCTAAACTTCTCCATCGGTAAGTATTGCAAGGAATTCTAATCGCTAAGTTTATCCCCCTAACTTGTTCTATTATGTCTTGCACTTGTCATGTCATGCACCTATTATGTCACGCCCTCGTCCTGTCACGCCCTCGTCCTGTCATGCCCTCGTCCTTTCACGCCTTCGTCCTGTCATGCCCTCGTCCCGTCTTGCACTCGTCCCGTCTTGCACTCGTCGTGTCTGGCACTCGTCATGTCTGGCACTCGTCGTGTCTGGCACTCGTCGTGTCTGGCACTCGTCGTGTCTGGCACTCGTCGTGTCTGACACTCGTCGTGTCTGACACTCGTCGTGTCTGACACTCGTTGTCTCTGACACTCTTCATGTCTGGCGCTCGTCCGGTCTTGCGCTCGTCCGGTCTTGCGCTCATCCGGTCTTGCACTCGTCTTGTCATGCACTTATGACGCCATGCACCTATGACGTCATACACTTATGATGTCATGCACTTATGACGTCATGCACTTATGAAGTCACGCACTTATAACGTCATGCAATTATGGCGTCATGCATTTATGACATCATGCACTTATGACTTCATGCACTTATGACGTCATGCACTTATGATGTCATGCACTTGTGACGTCATGCACTTGTGACGTCATGCACTTATGATGTCATGCACTTATGGCGTCATGCACTTATGACGTCACGCACTTATGACGTCATGCACTTATGACGTCACGCACTTCTGACGTCATGCACTTATGACGTCATGCACTTATGATGTCATGCACTGGTCCTGTCAAGCCCTCATCATGTCTCGGACGAGCCCCTTTGTGTAATTTATTTGTTCTGTCACGCACTGGTCCTGTCATGCCCTTGTCCTGTCGTGTCATGCACTAGCCTTTTTATGCAATGTATTTGTCTTGTTTTACACTTACGATGTCATGCGATGGTCATATCATACATTGGTCTTGTCATGTCATGCACTAGCCCTTTTATGTATATAATTTGCTTGTCCTCTCCTGCATTTATGATGTCATGCACCGGTCCTGTTATGCACTTGTCCTGTCAGGTACCTGTCCTGTCACGTACTTGTCCTGTCACGTACTTTTTCTGTCACGTACTTGTCCTGTCATGTACTTGTCATGTCATGCGCTTGTTCTGTCATGCACTTGTCATTTCATGCACTAGCCCTTTTGTCATTCACTCAGATCCCTGCTGAAAATGTGTATGAATACTTTTTATTAGTTCAATCTGAAGTATATGTGAACCTTATTAAAACATTCAGCAAAAAAAAGTTAAATGTTTAGAACACAAACAGACGCAACACACTAAAAATTAAATATATACATGTAGAGCATGTCACATTATCCTAAGATTTCTCTACATTATACTAATTCAGCTAATATCTATTCACCTGCAGGACCTGCTGTTTAGCTGCCACCTGCTTAGCTTGTCATGTCACCATAGCTGAGAGATGCTTTCAGGTTACTATCAGCAAATACCTGCTTCGTCTGCCATGATTCCTAGCCATAGCTGATATACTGCATTATTGTGGCACGCTTACCACTGTTTTGTACCGTTGATGGAACTGCATAGATATCCATACATAAAATTTACTGCAACTGTAATGCATTTCACATATGGACAGCAGTGAGTACTTATCAATGCACAGTAGTGATTTTATAATAGTCAATAATAGTTCATTTAAATTTTAAATGATTTTTTAATGAGTTTTTGTTTAATTGTTTATAACTTCATTACCTATCTACCTATTCAATTCAGCTCTCACACATAATCTATATTTCTAATTAAGTAAGACATCTTAGTTTTTGAGTATACTTATGTGTAAATGGCTGATGTCTGCTAGGAGTCAGTGTGTTTAATTCTGTCTCTGACTACATATTTGTTCTGAGGGTAATAAGTTCTCATCAGGTAAATAAGTATACAGACTCAGTACCACTAACACACCTTCAATCTCAAAATAAAGACCCGTCCCTCAACCTGTACAGTGCTGTTAAGCTATTATTTCCTCAATCGACTTGCTGAGTTATTTGTATCAATAGGAAATCTTTGTTCATGTCATAGTCAGTAGTCTGACTATTCAAACCATAGTCAGACTATAAAAATATTTCTAGGCACTGTCAGGTGATAGAAATATTTATATCAGGGGATAACCAATGTTTTTTAATGTTTACATTTAAAGTTCCTATTCTATATTCATGTATTTTGAGTGACTGACAGTCATGTTCTGAGTCTATTTGATTGTATCTATTAGCTGGTCTGTGGAACAGGAAGTCAAGTAGTAAATGTATCTCTTCTTGTTAGCTTGGTTCTTGTTCACGTTCATCTTATCATTCATTTTATATTTCCTATTATGGCTCTGTCTCTAGTCTGAGAATGTCATCTCTCCTGATACATCCCTATTAAGCACCCCTTAGTCAAATGATATAAAGATTTCTAGGCACTGTCAGGAGATAAGAAATGCTTTGTAATGTTTACATTTAAAGTTCCTATTCTATATTCATGTATTTTGAGTGACTGACAGTCATGTTCTGAGTCTATTTGATTGTATCTATTAGCTGGTCTGTTGAACAGGAAGTCAAGTAGTAAATGTATCTCTTCTTGTTAGCTTGGTTCTTGTTCACATTCATCTTATCATTTATTTTATATTTCCTATTGTGGCTCTGTCTCTAGTCTGAGAATTTCATCTCTCCTGATTCATTAGCATCTTTTTCTTCTGTTTATGGGCAGGTCATGTGCCACTCCTTCAGTTTTTTATTCTAAAGAAAAGAAACTGGAAGGAAATTTCGGGCTACCCTTAAATCTCTGTTGGACCACTCTACTCGACACTGACTAGATACTTGAGCTACAGACCTCCCATACTATGACTATTCATTGGCTCACAGTCTACAGTCATCTCAACTTCTTTGAACTTTTCTCCTTATTCTCTTACAGCTTCAAAGTGTAAGTTTCAACTTCCTTTTTCTACCTCCTCAACAGACCTACTATGTTTATCCTAGTACATCCTTTCTACTTCTCCAGTGTGACCAATGCTCTTTCTCGTTGTATTTCTGTAGAATTCCTACTAAATATCTAATGCAAACAACCCCTGGTAAAAGCCATCAAGATTTTATATAAGTATTGTCCATTTTAAAGATTTATAACAAAATAATATGTTAACCTTTGTAGCTACAGGTATCTACAGTAACTTTGGTATATTCAGTGGTTGTGATCTGCATTAAAATGTAACTTTACAAGGCACTATGCGCAGTACGTACTGTAAGAAGTTTTTACCTTCGAGGCAGACGTATAACATAAACTTCAAGTTTAGCTTAATGGATTTATTCAACCAAACACCTACTTAGAGCAAAGTTTTAAGTATTTTTATCCATTTTACTGAACTTCAACATTTTTATCGGTTAAAATTTTATTATCTGTGTTTGCGGTTTAATTTTTTCAATGATTAATAACAAATAACGCCAAACTAAGTGATAATAAGCATCATATTATTTCAGTTGTTGTTAGAAGGATTTCAGCAAATAGTATATTGGCATATTAGTAATTCCGACATAATCAGCACACCGGCTGCCAAATTTGAAATCGAGAGAAATTTTGTCATGTTGTATGGCGAGAAATATTTTGTATGGAAAGGACAAACAATCACTTTGTTCTAGATTGTAGGGAAAGAAAATCGTATAACGGGGCCAATCGTAGCCCGAGGGCGCGCTCCAGAGAGAGGTGTGACTGATAGTCCTTCTCCTTGTTGTATCTCTTTCTTGCTTTCTCCCAATATCAGCCTTTCTCTCTCCTGTTCATGAATAACCATGAATAATGTTCCTCTCTTCTCAGGTAACAGACTGATGTAGAGCTGATTATTCTCCTCTAATGAATGTTCTGGAGTAGTGAGAGTTGTGGCATTCTACATCAATAGGTAAGACAACTTGTTTTCTTCATAATATACCTCACTAAAGGTTAATCAACTCCTTTACTGCTATCCTTTGCTACTAGCATTTGTAGAGCTGGGGTTGTGCCATTCTATTTGTAAAGGTAAAAAAATATTTTTTCCTCACAATAAGCCTCAGTTATAAGTATCTCCTTCACTACCATACTGTACTACTAGCATTGGCTTATTGAACACTTCAGATCTGTTAGGACTTTGGTAGCAACACCATAGAAATAATCAATAATTGCATCAGGATAATAGTAGTTCTTTGTTCAACGCAGTCTTGGTACTTATATGGATCTGAAAAATGGTTTACATTTGCGATGGTTTATGAACAACTAGTTTTAGGCTAAAAGTTGTGCCTAGCGCCCATCCGGCTAAAGGTTTATCATTATTTATTTATAAAAGTTTATTATTATTTGTGGGAAAAATGTTGATTTTTGTACCTTATAAATTCGCAGATTTATAGGATATTATTTGATAGCATCCTTGCGTTTATCCTAACTCCTCTTACAATGGATCGATGCTCACAACTGCTTTTCTATTGCGCATATAAAGCTAGTTTTGGCTGCAAGCTGTAGTAAACATAACAATGAGTGCAATGGAATTTTGTACGACATTGTTAAATACAATTATAAAATCAAAATATAGCGAGATTAAACCTTTTGGATGCAATAAATCTGCTAACTTACCTCCGATCTTTCAAAGATCTCCTAATAAATGTACATCGAGAAACACAGAAATATATCTACCAGTTGATATCTATTGTTTGTAATTGACCTGTAATGATATTATAGTCTGTGACCTTCTTTGCAATTTGGCATTTCCAATTTTGGTTTGATTCCAAATTTGAAGACACATTTTGTAAGCAGTAGGTAAGTACCTACTACTTTGATGACGCAATGATTTAAATATTCAGTGGTTTGAATCGCTTCAAAAAATTAAATTTGCAACGTTTGAAACCATTTCCAAACTAAAAAGATAAAAATTATGACAACAATTCATAGCTTGTACAGTGGTAATAGAGTGCAGATATATGCTAGGTCGTTACATAATACACCCGTACTTCCCATTTGATATTCTCTAACAAGAGGAAATAACTCTAAAGCTACCATAATTGCTTCAACTTGCTCAGTTTTTTCATAAGACAACCTTTCTCTCTAATATCAGATGCTGGAGTGTAATTGATTAAGGTATTGTCACCATATTGCTGTAGTCTGTGAAGTATTGAGTTTATCATTATCAAGTACCATCACAATTCCTTTAACACTCTGCTAGGCAAGTTTATTTTCAGAGTTTCCCTTCATGTGGGCAAAATAATTTCAAATAACTATTCGTTACGTTTCACTAATTTAAGCTGACACTAATTTGACCTTTGATTCTCATGAACTATGCAGAAAAGGGATCTGTCAAAAATCAACTACCAAAATACTAATACTAGCACTGATGAGTTTGATACTAATGATTATCAGATGCTTAGCTAATCCGAGCAGATCATTTATCTATAAAATTTGTGGATTTTTAGCCCACATTAACTCCATCTTTATGAACAAGGTTGTGGAATGAACTTTTGCAATTAACGAAAATCTCATTGAGCAGTCAAATTCCAGTTTATTCATTTCTAGTGTTTGCACGGCTTTGGTAGCTCACTTTAAATTTGTTGTGATTCTTTGACCTTCACTCGTCCTTACCAACTCTGACCATGAGTGAATGTTTACTTGATATTTGTCAATCTCGGCCTCTTAAGGACGATTAGATGGTTTCTGCATGCTTGGTTCTCTTCTTTGCTATCGGTAATTAGCAGAGTCTAGACCAGTTGTGATGTCATACACATGAACATACGTACATTTTTATACATTAAGTGCGCGTTGCAGTGACCTTGCTAGGAGGTACCAGCAAGTAAAAGAGATGCTAAGAAGAATAACTGTAAAACTCTACAAATCAGCAGAAACTGCAGGAACCCGAGTCGACCTTAAATTCTCACCATAAGGTCAGTAGCATGTCTCTCATCCCTTATATCAAGAGTGTCAGGTTCGATGTACATGTCTTTATTGATGAGTTAGTCAACACAAGTCATGGTATGCATCCTATCCATGATGCACTTAGACATTTATTCCTCTTTGATAGAGATTACTAGGGTCTTCTGTTCTCTGGCTGCATCCACTTCAAGTTCTGGTATCATCTGTCTCCTGACCATATTGTTACTCTATATAATAAATTGTTAAGTAGTCAGAGGTAATTCAGGGCAAGTTTCCATTCACAGATGCTACCCAACTTCTTAAGTTTTCTCATGAACTAGCAGTCCATTAGGTTCATGTTATCAGACCGAGTCCACTTAACCCTTTTAACCAGTAGCCCATTTATTACAGCCTTGTCCTGGTTCAGCTACCGGGTAGCTAGGAAAGGGAGCAGTGGTTTCTCGGATCTCACGGTCACCAGTGAACTCCCCTAATAACTGAGCTATACTTTCTATATAGATATTCACATAAATAAAATTATATAAGGTTTTTATATAATTTTATTACATAAATAAATATACATTATACATAAATACAATAAATAAATATACAATCTATATAAGGTTAATGTAAGGTCTTTTCTGAACACCATTATTGTAGTTACCCACTGAGAACATCTTGTACCTGTTGTGCTCTGTAGAAAAGCAGGAAGGTAGGCCACAAATTAATAAAGGAAATAAGGAAAGTAGGAAAAAGGTCAGAAATTAATAAAGCAAAATACTTAAAGATTGAATTTTATTGCAGAGTTTTGAGTACGATTAATAACTCAGTCTATTTTTAAATGAAATAGTGTGAATACATGGACGTTATTGCTGTGTATTGCTATTAGCAATAGAGAAGGCAATTTCATGTTGGTTCAACTCAAGTCCTTAATATATTTACTTAAGCATAGTAGAGTGGACAACTCCATCAACTACACCCATCACTCGCTACATCTACAAATGTATCTTGTATCAACTAATCATTTCAAACCTCAACCTGAGTTATTGACTGTAATAAGTTGACCAATCAGAGTTTACAATCATTCTCATCACACGACTGTCTACATTCATCTCTCTTTGTTTCTGGTAGGTTACATCTATGTTTATGACTATCTTCATTCATCTTTATTTGTTTCTGATAGGTTACATCTTTCTGATAGGTTACATCTATGTTTATGACTATCTACATTCATCTCTCTTTGTTTCTGAGAGTTACATCTATGTTTACGACTCTCTTCATTTATCTCTATTTGTTTTTGAATGGCTACCCTAGGACACTTATGTATTCGCGGCATCTAACTTTCGCGTTTTCGCAGTGTCATCCTCTCGCGAAAGTTTCATGTGCGAAACTAAACTATCATAACAAACTAGCGAAAAAGCGAAACTAAATAGCTTTGTTCGTTGATACAGTAGAATGGAATTTTATAACGACATTTATTTTAACGTCTTTAACGACCACCATAGCATCGTTAAAATATAAACCAACAAAATAATTTGACTGCCAAAATTTTATTACGTTATTATTTTGCAATTAATTATGATTATTTTCCCATTAAGAATGATTTATAATGATAAGAATTTGATGTCAATGCGCATGCATTAGTAGCGCTATCGTTTGCTGGGGACATCAATCAATGCAGCGAGCACCGTGTGTTGAAAGAACATAAGACACACTGACACTCGCAGTACTACACAAGCAGCATGGCTCTGAAAAGGTTTGGATTCACCACTGACACCTCTTCAATAACTTGTCATTTTTTGAGATTTGTTTTGTTTTAAGTGATGTGACTGCCGAGACGTTTTTAAATTAAAATAGGGAAAACATGACCGCAGTTAAAACGCTCAGAAAAAAGACATCTTTTTCTTTTGAGCGTTTTAACCAAGATCAATTTTGCGGATTTTATTTTAAGTTCATTCGGAGGCTTTTACGCTTTAGATGGGACATGGCCAAGCGGGTGTTTGATAAAACTTAATCTTCTGCAAACCTTTATAAAAGTCGTTAACAAAAATATTTTGCCTCTGATGATGATAATAATGATGCCTAAGAACTACTAGAAGTTGATGTTTGTCTCTATGGCTTGGAATGAAGTGATATTCTACAGCGATAAAAACCGCGTCCATGGCCGTTGGGCAAATAACTTTTCGAATAAATGATGTTGAGGTCGAGTTATCTGAAGGAATTTATCATCACGTTGAAACTGACCAAACAAATCCGTTTGAGTTGACCTTGTGTTTGAGATGAAATGTTACATTTTATCTGAGGGCGAGTTATCCGAGTTGGACTGTACTTACCGTAAAAAAATTCCCAAAAAGATGGGGCGGCTCAGCCGGCCAGTGAAAACGGGTCTGTTGATAGTCCAAGAAACAAATGGCAGCAAGCGATCAAATTGCATTATCGACCTTGCCCACACCATTCTACCTGCGGTTCACAATTACAAACTAGTCGCAAATTTAATTTTTTTTTCGGTGAACTTAACCTGAGGAATCTAATTATGTTTGTTCCACTGCATTTATTTTCACATCACTATATTTTCGCACTCATCAGAGCTGCGAAATTAAGTTGCTTCGAAATTTTACTCTGTGAGCTACTCACGAAACTAAATACTAGCGAAATATAAGTGTCCTAGGGTACATCTATATTAGGACTGCCCTGTTACCTGCGTCATTACAGCGTAGCATGGTGCAATTTGGCAGAGCATTATGACTTCCACTTGAAATTTTTACTGCACAGTGCCTACTGCCATCTACCATACATTTACTTCCATGACACATTATCTGAAACCAGCCCTTAAGCCTGGTTTCCATATGACAGCGAAAGTCCCGCAACAAGGCGCACGACGTCGTGCGTAGGCCAGCTGTGATATGGAAACGTCAATGTGGGACGATAGCGCGGCGTGCGTACGCTGATCGCAAGGATCCAACAGAATAGATAATTGCGATGGGTGCTGACAGTGATGTATCCCACAATACACCGCTAGACCTTTTCAACCTATCCAACAATTCAAACGGACGGCTGTTTTCCGAAAAAATCAGTCTCCCGTACGAAAGAGTAAGCCTGGTTTTCATATGACAGCGCAATGTCGCAACGGAGGGCTGTTCTTTCCGAAGAAATCTGTCTTTCCTACGAAAAGGTAGGGAAATTATTTAACCGGTCCAATACAAGCATGGCGCCTACGCACAATATGGAGACACTGCATCACTATTTTAATTCACTTGATCACTATTTTAATTCATCTCTTTGTCTCTGATAGGTTACATCTATGTTTACAAATATCTTCATTCACTTCTTTTAGTTTTCGATTGGTTACATCTATGTTTATGACTCTTCATTCATCTCTATTGGTTGATAGGTTACATCTATGTTTACAATTATCTTAATTCATCTCTATTAGTTTTTGATAGGTTACATCTATATTATAACTGCCTGTTACCTGTGTCATTACAGTGTAGCATGCTGTAACTTTGCTGAGCAATACAACTTCTAACGCACAGTAGACATTTACTGTGTCAATATAATCTGCATCAGACTCTTACCTTTGTACATGCGTGTTGCGCAATAGTTAAATTGCTGCCGTAGTATTGCGCAATCCATGGTTGCGTCATACTATTTCTTTATTAACACAGTTCACTTACTCAGTTATTACGCAATATTCTATTTTTAGCAACTGACTAATAATGCTGTTTTTGCTGGAAATTACTGGAATAATGTTTTTAGTATATAAAGACTGACATGCTGCTGGCTAGGGACATTCATTATTCACTTGCAATAAAGGCAATGATAGACCGCGCACAAGGGGTCGTATATAAGAACTTGGGGTGTCACCACATCTACTGCGTGACATACTGCTACCACACACAATTGAGCATCTACTGCACAGTGCCCACTGCCATCGGCCATGACACATAACCTGAAACCAGCCCTTCATGCATGCAGTGAATACTCATTCTTTCAGCAACCACACATTAGTGTGAAGTTCATACTGCAGATCAACAGCCACTGCTGGCTCTCTAAAGCCTGGTTCCCATACCTGTCGCAAATCACCAACGACAGCACCGCAGGCTATTACCATTGTAATGGAAACCTACGTGGTCCTCGGTTGCCGCCGAGGACCGCTGGTAGTTGTCGGCTGCAACGCAAGTGTTTAGCGCTGTTCAAATTTCGCGAAGAGTCGCAGGAAAACCTTCCCGAAATGCATTGTACAGGTGAAGGTCAACATTATCGAAAGGGCATGGCGAGCGAAGATTTAATTCCGTTATTAGCGATGCAGCTTTATGTGAAAATAAGCCGTCGGGCCTAGCGTCGCTAGCGTTTTGCTGCACAATTTTACCGCCAGAGTCTCGCAATCAATATGGGAACCAGGCCTAAGCATCTGCTCTGTAATTTCATTGTTACTGCACATCACACAAAGTTTTCTCCACAGTCGTTGGTGTTTAAAAGTTGAAAATGGAACTAGACTAAGTACACACCTTCAGCTAGGATTACCTCCAGTAATTATCATCAACTAATCAAACCTATGCTTTAACATTCATATCATTTGAAAATAGGGAGTCAGACATTATCACCTGATTCCTTAATTCATTGTGATGAAATTTGGGTCTTTATGTTGTACTGTGATGGACATTGTATATTAAAAGGATAATATATTTTTATTCAACTCTACACAATGTGTTCATTGTGATCAATTTGTTTGTCAACTCACACTCAAATTTAACCAGAATTCACATCTAGCAATTGTATTGTGGTTACACTAATGTCAACTCAATACTTGATTTTGTGATGAGTTTTCACGAACATTTACTGCGCATATATGTACACTGTAACGCCAAAGTTCCTACTACATAGTACACTGCAAAATCTGCACTAGCAACACACCCACTCTATCCAGCGCTACATATTGTACTGTAGATAATACCACCACTATAACAATACTGCTTCATGAGCATTAGCAAATAATGTAGTTGTAATACATTTATAGTGCATATCATGCAGTAGTAAAACTACGCAAAGCTGTAATACTGCTTGGTTGTGGCACGCTTACCACTGTTCTGCACTGCTAATGTACCTACATAGATATCCATGCAAAGATTTACTGCAAATGTAATGCATTTTACATATAAACATCAGTGAGTACTTATCAATGTGCAGTTATAATTTTTATAATCGTCAGATATACTCAGGTGCTTCTAAAGATCATAACATGAGGTAGATAAGATTTAAAGTTGTGTCCCTCCTTCCACTTATATATTGCTGTACTTGCTCTGAACATCGACTAAGATGAGGTATATTCTTATATAAAAATAGGGCTTATGTAGGCACCCCATATTCAGATAATAGAAATCACTCTAAGCACTAATATTTATATAGTAATACTGATAGCACTGTATAAACTACAGTAATTTAATAATTATCAAATATTTAGTAGAGTTTTTCAATATCTGTTCATGTGCCACACATTAAGATGTTGAATCTCACCATATGAAATTGAGTCACTGACAAAGTCATATTCAGGGCTCATTTGAATATGTCTTGTTAGCAGGGCAGTTAGAAAGGAATTCAATTAGTATCATGTCTCATCAGCTCATCATGTTTTGTCTGTATTCATCTTATCATTCATTTTATCTTGTTAATTGTTGTTCTCCTTTAGTCTGATAATATCAACTTTCTAGATTCTTTGGTACCTCTTATATTTTATTTATGGGCAGGTCATGCACCACTGTCGCAGTTTTTATGTTGAAGTTCAGAATCAGGAAGATCTCAAGCTACACATTGAGGACCTCTCCACGCCACCCTACCCTAGATCACTTAAGCTATAGACACCTCACACTAATCACTGACTCACCGTCTACAGTCATCCCAACTTCTTTGAATTCCTCTGCTTCCTCTCCTGCAGCTTCATAGTGTAAGTTTCAACTTCCTTTTTCACCTCCTCACAATACCTACTATGTTCATCCCAGTACCTCCTTCCCCTCAAGTGAGAGGTATGTGACTTATACTCTTCTCCTTGTTGTATCTCTGTCCTGCCTTCTTCCAATGTCAGCCTTTTTCTCTCTCCTGTCTATGAGTAACCATGAATAACATTCTTCTCTTCTCAGGTGATAGGCTGATATAGAACGGGTTATTCTCCTCTAAGGAATGTTTGTATAGTGGGAGTTGTGACACTACTTAAAAAGGTAAGACAACTTTTTCTCAGTGATATACAACCCTAGCAATAGACATTCTTCACTACTACTCTTTGTTGCTAGCATTGTCTTATCAAACACTTATAATATCAACCAAATATTTTTAATTTACACAATTTTATTTTCTTTCCTACTGCTAATTTTTCTCTCTTCTCACTTTCTTATGACTC
Organism: Watersipora subatra; assembly: GCF_963576615.1. Taxonomy (NCBI): domain Eukaryota; kingdom Metazoa; phylum Bryozoa; class Gymnolaemata; order Cheilostomatida; family Watersiporidae; genus Watersipora; species Watersipora subatra. The sequence continues at coordinate 54,465,467 of NC_088713.1, forward strand.
ACTGTATTTTGACAAACTCAGAGTCGTGTCCACAGGCCATATGATAGTCTATAGATATGTTTCATGTGTATTTGGACCATATGACCCACAAGCCATATGTTTCACTTACCTCGTCTAGCATATGCTGAAACTGAAAGAAGAATGGTTATCCATTCAGTGACTCACCTTTGTCCTACAAGCAATAAAACCATTCAGTATTTGTAGATAAATGAGCTAATCCGAGGAGATCACATCGGAGTTGCATACTCATTTTTACTTCCTGAAGCCTTCAAGTACTGTGGCTTGTTATACCTGGGTGGTCCGCTTGTGTGTGGTAATAGCTTTACAAATGTCAGTTTACATTCATCACTAGAGGAGAGTGGAGAGAGCTTGAGGTGGATGCAGGGAGCTGGGATCTACTTTAGTTATGGTGAGAATCTATATACAACATTGCATATGAACAATTTATATTATGATGGAACTAGAACATATTTGTCAATGGAGAAGAGTGGAAAGGGTTTGAGTTGGACGACTTGAAATTGTCACATAGAAAACTAATCCAGCTTTAAAATTTATCATATAGATAGTACACTTCGTAACCATAATAGCATCGAGTCATAATAGTCCTTGACTTTTTCTATGGCTCCAAAGTTTGCTAAATGATGTTCAATGATAATCTAAAAAAAATTTCTGCATGCTTGAAACTTGTCTGTTTAAAACCATTTGATGACTTTCTTAAGGTGTATGCACTGTGCAGCCATCAAATCTCTTTTAAAAGAGAAGAGCTATTTAACTTTTCAAGATTTTATGCAGTAGCTAATAACTCCACGTTTGCACTTTGTGTTAAAACCGAGATTGTTACCATTATAAAATCACACTGCACATTGATAAGTACTCACTGATGTCTATATGTAAAATGCATTGCAGTTGCAGTATACTTTATGTATGAGTATCTATTATTTTGTACATTCATGCGCAGCACATTTTCATAAGATTTTGTACCATAATCAAGTATTGAGTGGAACCTGTTGCAACTAATTCACTAGTGTAAGAAGTAAATGTTGCTCAAACTAGAGTTTGGGTGGGCAAAGAACTTCTTAATCTGTATAAGCGCTTTTAAACTTCAAACTTTTTAAAAGTTTTAATTTAATTGAAAGCCTCCGTACTGTTCAAACGTTCAAATTCCTAGAAAGCTAGTGCTACAATAGCCATTCCAGCACTAGCTTTTTAGTAGTGTCAAGCTCAGGAACTTGGGCTCATAGATCTTTACAAACGATAACAATATATGACGCCCTATTTTAAAGTGATATGGGAGTTAGCATATGAGTTCATATGCGTGGTTGAATACAGCATCTGACATTTTCATAAGATGCAGTGCAGATGCTTAGAAATCCAGCTGTTTTAGGTGATTCACCGTATCAACTTCATACCAATGCGCAGTTGCAGTACATATGCAGTTTCAAGTTATACAAAATGCGCAGTTGCAGTACACATGAATCGCTGGTTTGTAGGTAATGCTTCACACAAGTAGATTGCAGTCAGCAATTTGCAGTAGGAGTGAGTTTGAAGTAGCAGTAATTGTCTACCACACACTAGAAGTTGTAATGTACTGCAAAATGACTGCACTGCAATGACAGAGTGCAGCTCTATTGCGTCACATCCCTGGTTAAAACCAAGTCTAGATTGATTTTCTATGTGATGCCTGTTGAAATGCTAATGCCTCATTCTAGAAAGCATGTGGAAATATTACAAATTGTTCTCTGAAGAAACTTCTTCTGATTACACAAAACATATCTGGTTGCTTTTATCAATAGGCAGTGGCATACAATAGACCTAAATTTCTTAGCAATACTTAGCTGAATAGTAAGTTGGAATCACGACCCACCCATAATTATATTAGTAATATTATCTGTTTTGGCTACAAATGTTAAGCTATTTTAAATAAAGCCTTTCAACATATTTGGTCAACAGCAAATGGCACAACAGCATTGTGTTGCCCTGACCATTGAATTGGAGTTAGTCAAGTAGATAGCTGGCTAAATGACTATAACAGCTCAACTTAATATTTGTCCTTGACATGTGTTATTGATGACTGGAAACTTGTAGGAAACTACTTTCTATTAATATAAAGTTGTTTATAGACTGTTTACTTTGGAGTTGTCACACTTCCTTAAATGCAGGACTAGAATTATATTTATGTAGTTATTTGTTATTTGGTGAGCACAGGTGGTGAACTGTAGTTGAGTCAGGGTCAATAGTTAACAGGGGTCAACCAGGTCTACAGGTTGAGTCGAGTCAATGTAATTAGGGTCATTGTGAACACTTACAAACATGTTTTTCTGTTATGTTTAGGTTTTAGTTTGGAGGAGGTCCTTTTCCAAGGGTTGGAATAAATTAATTTGTATATAGTATTTTTGCATGAAGAAATTTGAATTGACACAAAAGAGAGTTGACATACTCACTTTATCCTGGAACCCATTAAGCTTGTATGTTGAGGTATGACAGTATATGCCTATGGCTGTTGGTTGTTACACCAGTTCCATAACTGGTATCTTTCTCACTGCTATTATATTGTTCATAGACATAATTGAGGTCACCTGCTCCTACATGTCAGAAGTCTACCAGGCGATCATCTTGGCTGTGATTGAACATCACTTTAGTAATAATTATTCTCTACTTCACTGCTAGCTCTGATGTGTGAGGGTTGAGAGAATTCACTGTGGTAAGTACAACTATTCTTTGGTATTCAGTTATAATCAAAACAAGAAGTAGTATAGACACTATTGTTCATATGGTTCAAATTCAATACAGTAGACGCTCCTATAACTTGTACCTCCTATAACCCTAATTCCACATAACGTAAATAACTTATGTAAAGTTTTTGCTTCGTATTACGTAAAAATTCAATATAACTAAAAGCGTCAAGTCAAGCGGGTTCACAAATTCTATTTGAATGTTAATCTAACTCGCTGCATTTGTGAAATAAAAAATGAGTTTATATCATTATATATATTATATATACTGCTTACATCACATTTTAGTTCATCGTGATAGATCGTCACATGTGTCAGCAACACAGAGAATAAGACAGCTGTGCAATTATTCATAAATACAAAGCCGATCGGTGCAGGTGTTACAGCGTCGGTCCATCAATCTTGATGTCATGAGTTGGATTTTTGTCAGAAGTTCTTTTTTATCCCAACCTTAACCTCTGAAAGCAGATAGACGACAAGCAGGCAATACTGTGCTTTTATAATAAAAATAATTTGTTGTTTTGCTTAATTGTAAACGTATAAAATAGTTGTTATTAGTTTTACTTTGCAGAATACACTTTGCTGTTTAGAAGAAAATGAGATAATTTTTTGTAAATAAACATTGAAGTTGTTTGCTCCTTATTAACCTATTGTTGAAGTACTACAATAATGGCATATGAAGCCAGTGAGATGGATCAGAAACAAGAGAAAACTTGTCGATGCAAACCAATCCAATAACACTGCGGTCACAATACAGCCTATAATTAATAATGTTAATTCTAGTTTTTTCCTTTTTGTATGGCGAAGGGGAGAGTTTGGCAAGATCTTGGAATGGTTTAGACAATTTATTTGTATTTTACTGTTCTTATAATGTAAAATACCAATAATGTAAACTTTCCTGGACCAGATTATTCACTCTGTTGGAGTGCCTATTATAGTTTTATCTGCATGAGTTTCATAATTAGCAGATAGATGATGGGTTGTTACATATTACGCACAGACTTCCTATGTAGTATTCTCTAGCAGAGGAGACAACTTCAAAGCTACCATAAGCTATTCTTGTACAGTATATCCATAAGACAACCCTTATCTCTAGTATCAGTCACTAGAATATTATTGATGAAGGTAGTGTCACCCTTTTGCTCCAGTCTGTGAAGCATGGAGAAGATGTGAAGCAAGATATTGTCAAATTACTGGTATTGCTGGAGTCTCTGAACCATGGAGTTTGCCATTATCAATCAGTCAGTTTTTACACAAATTGCAACGTGGTGATCACAACTTAACAGTTCCGTAGCAGTGGGTGGTCTAGAGTTTACTGATATATGGAACACCCTATTTGTAGTCCTTCAGCTATAGCTTTGTTCCTTTCAAATTAGCATTAGTACCGGCATCGAGTAGTGAAAACAGCATAGCAATTTGTGTTAAAATCTATTTGTGTATTTCAGACTATCTAATTGAAAATAAAACAAAGTTCCGGCATACAACTGAATAACATTTTCATGTTTACACCTACCTATGTAACACTAAAACAGGACAGGAGGAGACAAGACAGACTGGAGCTGTAAAAAATAGTGTGACTCTTACTGTCATACTGCTTTGAAATATATAAAATTATTGGAATAATTTGCTGAAGCTAAGGATATACTCTAAAATATTAACTGCTTTTATGTTAAAGCAAAACAACCTAGTTTTTAATGTTTGCTATTCATGAGTGTAAACAGTTTCATATCATCTGCCCCTTTTTTCTCTCTCACTACACTCCTGTAGTCTATCTGCTACTGCCTGTTTCTTTAACCTGGCATCTTATTGCCTTCACAAATGTATCACTATTAGGTGTGATATTTTGAGTAGCTATGGATCATTCTCATGGCTGATGTTATTGATCTAGTCAATCACTACGACTGACTAGCACAAAAAAGAGGCGTGGCCTAAACGCTCCTTGTTGGCACCGGAAACGCTCAGGTAGTTATCACTCTAGGGGGAGATAACTCAATGGGTATGATATCCTGAGTGGCAGCACATTAAACAATTTCATTCATGTGTTAATTTGTTAATTTTGATCACTGCTTAGTTTCATTATTGTTGGATATGGAGACCACCTGTTGAGAAGTATCAGTAGGCTTCAGCGAGATCAGCAGACCGGTTCAAACCGGTTCGAACTGACTCAGCGAGTCATTAGAAATGAAAATTTTTGCACAGCTTCTCTGAACTGCTAGAAACAATGCATGCATTTATTTGTCTGCCACATAGAGAATGCATTAAAGGAAGGTGACGCGTGATTATGAAGCTAGTACTGTGATTACTGGTGGTAGTGTAAAATGAACACCTAAATCTCTTACACAAATTCTAAAAATGTATGATATATTTTTCTTCTGACCAAATGGTATAACAAGAGTCCAAACATAATGCATTGTTTTGTGTCCGTATGCGACTTTTATAGTGGATCAGAATATCTTAAGTGTTATTGTTTGCAAATATAAAATTATATAGATGCATACTATAAAACTATAGTTGTATTTCTAGTTCTATATGCAATTTTTATAGTGGTTAACTCGTGTCAGTGCATCAGACTGGGCATGAATGCTGGACATGAGAGCTTTTACAGATTTAATGTTCTCAAGCAGATGTAGGAAGCATTTGGATTGTATTTATCTTCAAAAGTCACAAATTTTGATGGAAATACCTGGAGACTAACTTCCTTTTTTACATACTCAGAGTCCTCAGGCCATGTTTCACATGCCTGGTCTAGCATATGCTGAAACTGAAAGAGAAATTGCTATCCATTCAGTTACTCAACTTTGTCCTACAAGCAGTAAAACCATTCTGTATTTGTAGATAAGTGAGCTACTCCCAGTGGATCACATTGGAGTTGTGTACTCATTGTTACTTCCTGAAGCCTTCAAGTACAGTGGCTTGTTATACCTGGGTGGTCCGCTTGTGTGTGGTAATAGCTTTACAACTGCCAGTTTACATTCACACTAGAGGAGATTGGAGAGAGCTTGAGTTGGATGTAGAGAGCTGGAGATCTACTTTTGTTATGGTGAGTATCTATGTACAACATTTCATATGAACAATTTATAAATCCTGATGTATTTGCTTCATTTTTTCACTGACATCGGTACAAGGCCCAGCATAGTAGTTTTTGCTCTGAACACCTTTGTACTCTATCATGCTCTTTTTAAACTCATTGAACACTCTATGATTTTTAAAATATGGCAGGAAGCTATATGACTGCAATAACTTCAAAGTTATTGTTCAAAAATTATATTTAACAACAACGATATTAATATAAACACTTTTTTGAGCTCATGATAAAGATGGAAGACAGTTCAAAACTTCCTAGTTCAGGATTTCGCTATAGTGCAGTTAGAATAAAAAATAGTGCTCGCATGTAAAACATTTACTTGTGGCTTAGGCATATTCAAACTTCTGGAATGCTGGAAAATGGAGAATATTATGCTGTTTTATGAGTTGTGAAGCTGATATAATAATATAGTTGATAGTAATATAAACAGTTCAACTAGTCAATAGTTCAAACTATATTGAACATTGTGGATGTTTGAACTACTGAAGTAGGGATATAATATTACTGTGTTCTTAGACACCAGCATGTAAATCTTGGTTCCCATATTGGCAGTGAGACCCGGCAGTAATCTAATGCAGCGAATCACTAGTGACGCTAGGCTCACACATATCACTAGCATTAGTCCTGGATTTGCGATAAAGGTTGACTTGCAACAAAATTCACATTACAGTTATTTGATACCAAAAGATTCACCACGTCTTACTCTGTTGTGTTGTAGGTGCCAAATATGTAGGAGTGTGATTACAAGCTCTTAAAAGTCTATTGTTCTTACGTGTCTGTTTTATCGTTATCGTAACGCTGTCCCTTTTATCACTGATATCTTATAACTTACCGTAAAAAATCGTTAAACTTTTTAGCCTTACCTCGAAGGAGTACATATGATGCTGTCTGATATTCATGACGAGCCTGTTGGTTACCTGTGATAATCGAAAAGTGCTGCAAAAATTATTTGCGAGGTATTGTGTCACGTGATCAGATAACGACTTGACAATTGAATAATGCCGGAACTAAACTATGAAGTAGCGAGCATCTTTATTTGATACGGGGTCTTCGGTAAAACCCGAAGTGTTTGTCATAAACTAGTACTACGATAGGTTTTATATTGAGCTCTGTATTGGCCTTTCAATTCACGTAAGAACATACGTGACAAGACGATAAACAATTTACGTGGTTACGTCAGAGAAATAAATAGATTCCAAACTATGACGGCTTTTCGTTTTTGAGCTTTTAAGAGCTTGTAATCACTTTTCCACGTATTTGGCACCTACAACACCACAGAGTAAGACATGGTGAATCTTTTGATACCAAATAACTGTAATGTGAATTTTGTTGCAAGTCAACCTTTAAACATTCATCAAATGTCTTTTTCATATAATAGACTCACATAATGAATTATTTAAATATTGTTTCCTGTGTACATTATTCAATAGTATTACTATGTTAACTGTTCATTGTCATTACTGGCCTGCGAACTATTCTGTAATTGGACAAGTTGTATTTGCTTCAGCCAATCAAGAGGCAGATTGTTGAATAAGGGGCGGAGACATTTTCAAGCTATAAAACACATGGAGCGTCCAGCAAGCATATCACCTACAGATCACCCACTGGTAAGTATAACTTTTCTGTTATATTAGCATCTGTTGATATTATACTTAATGGGAATAATAGAGTAGATGAGGAGAGACACTGAGTCAGTGTGATTATAATGTAACTCTGACCTCTTGAGACTCTCACTCTCTACCCTGAGGAGACTCATAGAGTCTATCCTTTAGTGAGGTTAAGTTAAGGTCAGGAGGCTCTGGTTTCATTCCTCAGTCATTTTTGTACCTGCAAACAATTCCTACTGTAAATATGTCATATTCCTCTTATGAATAGAATAAGGAGCTCTGAAACTGGAGTTTTTAGCTGTTTCTCTTGCCTTAATTCTGATCAGAATCAGCTGCAGGTCACTGATTGTATTTAGTCACCAGTTTTATAGGAAACTAGTGTTTAAAGTAAGAGACTATGAATCTTATTGCTGTCTCCTGCTTTGTCATTGTTAAAATCTTACTGAGTTTATTCCCATTAGTTTATCACATGAGAGAGCAAATAGCAGGAGTGTTGATACTTGATTTCCCAGCTCCAGAGTATCACATTTCTAGTCTCCTTTTTACACTCTGTGAATATCCAGGGTTCACCTGCAGCAACTCTGTTATGGTTGGCAGCTTTATAAGTCATCAGCTAACCCAGAGTCAGCAGTTGAGTCACAATTTGTCTTCATTTTTCTCTATCATATTTTACTGTGTGGAGTATTTTACAGGAGACGATGGAGCAATTGATTAGTGAATATATTAGAGCTAGCGGAGCACCTAACATTACTTCTCTTAGGGCTGCTCTAACAACCACCCCTCCTGATCAGCTACTTCAGCTTATAACAACTATCAGAGACAGTGAGTCGTATACAGCTCTGCTATTGGCTATCTCCCGAGACCACCCTGGTGTAGCTCTTCTGTTACTCACTCCATTGAGAGGAATAGCAGATGAGTTGCTGTTTGAGAAGGATGAGGGTGGATATACAGCTCTGCACAGGGCTGTGTTGAAGGGAGATAGAGAGTTAGTAGAGCTTATACTTCACACAGTATCCTCTGGTAAGAAGTATAAGCTGATAGCTGAGAAGGATGGAGTTGGTTACACAGCTCTAACATGGGCTGCAGTGAGTGGATATACAGAGATAGTAGAGACTCTACTGATCAGCCTGTCAGTAGAGCAACGAGTCTCCCTGCTCAACATACAGGATATCTACCTGAACACAGCACTGCACAAGGCAGCCTATATGGGACACACAGCAGCTCTGCAGTCTATGCTGACCTCCATTCCTCCTGATAAAGTCTCTGCACTCCTCAGTATGAAGAACAGAGGCAGTAGAACTCCTCTGGAGTATGCAGAGTCTGTGGGAAAGAAAGAGACAGTAGAGCTGCTTAAGAGCTGGAAGCAGCCAGTATTAGCAGGTAGGATTATTATACAGTGTGATACCAGCTACTCACTTGTACTATATTGCATAACTCTCTGCTTGTTCCCAGGGTATCTTTATAAACATACCCTGGGGAATTCCATCTACATTTTCCTTGCATAGAGACTGCAGTGGGCTGTAGAAGCAGTTCAGCTCTGTCTCTGTATTAAATGCTGTCAGTTCAGCCTCTCCTCTTCAGCCAACACTCAGCCCTTGCTAATCACTCATCACCTCTGCTCTCTCTTGAATAATTATAGTCTGAGTATTTTAATTCTTTATTCAAAACTGATAGGATTAAAGTGATGTTAGCAGCTCAACACCTTGTGGCAGCTATTAGTCAGCACTTTGCTGAACTCTCCTGATTCATGAATATTCTTTTTACTCACTACAGTTTTAATAGAAACATGAGCTATTTACTAGAATTATAGTAGTAGCTAAAGGGCCTGAGACTAGTGTGAAGCTGTATCAATTTGGACTCAAAAGGTTTTTCAGTTTTATTGCAGGTTCTCAGTCTATTATTACTCACTGAGGCTGTACACATGGTTGTAGCCTTAGAGAAGATAAGTGCAACATGCAATAGGAAGGTTTTAAGCATTAGGAATTAGGCAAGAATGCAGTAGGAACTTATAAAATATTTGTTCCTATCAACCATACTAGTTGATTATCATTTTATTAACTCCTAACATAAACTTTTAGCGCTAGTTTTTCAGGCTATTATTTAGCATTTGCTGAAATAGTTTTAACTAATAGTAATAACATTGCACCCACAGCACCAGTTGCTTCCTTCCACATATACCTGAGGCTATAATAAATAAGGGGAAGGCTTCCTATTCATAAGATGGTTTGTCTGTTGATCCTTTTATTATAATGAAGTCTTTATTTTCACTTTGTTGTAGCCCATGCAGCCACGTACCAAAAATTCGCTGCCCTGCACAAAGCTGACAATCAAAAATCAAAAGGTAGGATTAACAGTTCTTAAGCTGTTACTGGAACAACAGTACCTGAGCTCATGAAAATATTCTTTCTACAAAACTTCATTTCTTTTTAGTTTTTAAAAGTGTGTTAAAAATGTGTTAATTCGTAAATTTATACCAAAACTAATTTACTCCTCACCATAAACTCTTTGCACCAGTTCTGAGTCTATACTCTTTCGTTTCTCTATATCTCATGTAGTAACAGTACATGAACCATGATTCTATAGTTGTTAACAGAATATTGATGTTTCTACACATCCTCAATATATGAGCCATGATTGTTATATCATTATCATCATATTATTGTTTTAGCATTGACCAATCAGGGAGCGGAGTTAGCAGAGTCTAAGCAGCAGATTGTAGCCTTGCAGGAAGAGGATAATCGCAAGACGGCAGGTGAGTTTTTAATTTTAGTAGAGCTGGATTTATTTCTTGTCATAAAATATGATGACGTCTGTACACCTCCTTTGTATGTAGTACCCATAGACCTATTAACTATACTAGACTGGGCAATCCATTGCATCACGGCTCAGCATTGTGTCCCACTTAAATAGCCACATTCCTCGCGACGTAACGTCAACGCTTTGTTCACTTGCAGCTGGTCAAGCAAGCGAGTCATCATTGTTTACATTGAAAGAATGGCTGAGACAGCTTTGTTGCTACATGTAATTTAACATAACTACTAAAGTACACAAGATATTGGTTTAAAATTTTAGATGCAAAGCTTATACACTATGCTTTTCCTATCCTGCAAATTTGTAAACATAAAGTTGAATATTTCATATGTAAAGTGCCAGTAAAAATGTATATATCTATTCAAAAATATTGCAAAATTATCAATGTTGCCCTATGCTATGGGCTAACATGTCAGATAGCTAGGTGCACAAACTGATTTCAAATGCATACCCACTGGTAAATGGTACACTGATCGCAGTCTGCCATGAATATAAATGTTGGGTCTTAGGTGTTATGCAAACAGCATCAGAAAATAGGTCTATGTTCACTTTGTTGCTTTGTTCACTTTGCCTAGTCCAGGCCATATTTTTAAGTAGGAAGCCATGGAGAGTGGAGCAACTACCAGCACTGGAAATGATTCAAAGGTAAATTTTACTTAAATTGTTTTCAAGTGTGGTTGTGAGAGGTACCTAGATATGAAGAGCAAGAAATCTTGCGGATTTTTTCGAGATATGCATACAAATAATAGTTATTCCAAAATGTTTTCCTAAAGTTCATTGCTGGCACTAATATTTGAAAAGTTGCTTTGCACAAAGAGGTGCCAACCGCGAAGTAGACAAAGTGTTGCCCATTTCATGAAGTTATTCACGACCATGGCAGGTGGACACGGGCTAGTAAATGAGTATGGTGATGACTGCCATACTAGAACCTACTGCTGTACTAAGGGTATTTGATTCTCCGCCAAAATATTTACAACCGACTCAACCAAAGCATAGACAACTGTTATGCCGACCAACACTATCTAAATCATCTCCACCAGACCGCAATGAGCCAGTCCTGGAACCTTCACTTTGCTATGAAGAGCCAACAGCCGCCAAACAATCTGAAGAGATCATTTCCGACCCTCTACATAAGCATACCTCATACCTTGGAATAGGGAATTAAATTTTTCAAACATTTCGCGAGGCCAAGTATTTACTTCTGTACAAGCTTAGACAAGAGCATATAGAAACACTGTCCTCAAAGAATCGGGCCAAGGAAGGTTTCAACAATAATCCAGATATCCGTAGCTTCAAATCTGCACTGAAAGCTCGACTAGTGAAAACACACATCACACCAAGCACGAGTGCTAACTGTCTTGATTGTGATAGCTCAGATGGCCCCTGCTCCCTACTTCTCTCATCTAAACGAAGAAAAATTCTTGTAGAAAGTGACGATGACTTCCATGATTATTTGGAATCAAGCGAACGGCTGGAAATCAATCTGTCAAAATCTGTCTCGGACATAGTGGAGTACATCGGTAGGTAAATACAACCAATTCCTCCAAATTTTCTACAATACAAGAGATCTGGCACACATTGCAGCCTTGCTGCATGTGCTAAACTGCATGACTGCCCATATTGTGGTACATGATTTAGGTATGTACATGTATTTTGGTATTAGCTACTTTCACTTATTGTTAGTCTATAGAACAGATATACAGGTAGCAGAGTGGCTTGGTATAATACTGCAGCAGATCAGTGAGATTTAGGTAAATTTATTTTACGGTTGACACATATACTTTTTATAATAATATTAACATATAATATTTATTTAGCAGGTTATGTGGTACGGAGCTTAAAACTCAACTGCAATGACTGTACCAGCTTTATAGCCTCCTGTTCAGGTTTACGCACCAGGGATGATGCGACACTAATCAGTGTAAAAGATAGAGGTGGTCTGTTTACACTTCATCCTGTCATCACAAAGATATGTCTAGGCTCAGAACAGATTATCCGGCGGTGTGTCGACTTACAAGGAATCACTGCGGACATACACAAGCTGGTGGTCACTAAGACTCTTTTATTGGTTTTACAAAGCAATTTGCATCAGGAATTTCCATGCTCAAGTCACAGCACAGCCAGCGTTAGTTAAAACTATCACATCCAGATATTTCAGAATTAGAATTCACCACAAGGCTACAAAGGTAGCAGCTAACAAAAGTAATCTTAGATCAAAGCTCAGCCGACTGGTCATCTTTAGTCATGTGTAGCCTGTCAAAATAATTATGTCTAGAAAAGTGTACCATTTGTCGTTTGTTTTCTATGATTTTTCTGATGCTGTTTGCATAACACCTAAGACCCAACATTTAAGTTCATGGCAGACTGCGATCAGTGTACCATTTACCAGCGTGTATGCATTTGAAATCAGTTTGTACACCTAGCTATCTGACATGTTAGCCCATAGCATAGGGCAACATTGATAATTTTGCAATATTTTTTGAATAGATATATACATTTTTACTGGCACTTTACATATGAAATATTTAACTTTATGTTTACAAATTTGCAGGGTAGGAAAAGCATAGTGTATAAGCTTTGCATCTAAAATTTTAAACCAATATCTTGTGTACTTTAGTAGTTATGTCAAATTACATGTAGCAACAAAGCTGTCTCAGCCATTCTTTCAATGTAAACAAAGATGACTCGCTTGCCTGACCAGCTGCAATTGAACAAAGCGTTGACGTTACGTCGCGATGAATGTGGCTATTTATGTAGGACGCCGTGGCTTCGCATTGCCCAGTCTAGTATAGTTAATAGGTCTATGGTAGTACCTGATATGTATGCACTATCACTAGAGTTCAGTTTTGTTCCTGCCCAGACATGTGCAGCTAGTGCTCTATAAATAGCTTAGGATGAGTCATCCCCCTATCTTTTGTCTTACTTAGCAGCTGGTCAGCTGACCTTGTTCAGTGTTGAGTTGGCTAGTGTTAACTGTGGTTCAGTTGCTAATAAAGCTGTCTAATTGTAATGTTACACTTGCTTATGTCTTCTTTTTGTAAGATGTAACAGTACATGAACCCTGATTAAAGTGTTGTTTTAGCATTGGCATTAGCATTGTACAATAACAAGCATTAATTGTAAGTATCAGTTGTGTAGCAGTAGAGTCTCCTAGTGGTAGCAGTACATAAGCCATGTTTATATTGTTTTAGAATTAGCCAATCAGAGGGAGGAGTTAGTAGAGTCTCAGCAGCAGATTGTAGCCCTTCAAGAAGCAAACAATCAAATGACGGCAGGTAAAGTTTTACTCGCAGTATAACTAGTATTTGAATTTTAATATCCACCTATTTACTGTTCATCAGTAACAACATGTATTCATTTACCTTCATGTATACTTTGTCTTGCTAGTTATTAACTTATAAGGAATGGATATGATGAGTATTGGTTCATTATTGCTATTGGCTGGTCAGCAATTAGTTCTATTGGTTAATGTGCAAAGTGAGCGCATCGCTCATAATTAGCTGTTGTGAATAAGTGAATCACAGACTAAATTGTATTGCTGTACAGTAACTGAGCAGATTAGTCTACAGTAGTCACATCTCCAAACCATCTCTTGTGAACCTTCCCTTAGTCTGAAGGATGGTTTACACAAGGTGATTGTGAGATGGTACAATTCTCATAAAAAGAGAAACATTATATTATATATTATTGCTTATAATAAACACTAATAAATATCTGTTTATTTAGATATGGCTGCCATGATGGAGAGACTTAATAGACTGTATATTTATCTGCGTACTCCCACTGATACAGACGAGACAGGAGACCAGCTCCATGAGCCTTTGGGTTGATACCTTTCTCTTTGTTTAATTAAAATCACATGCAATTCTTGTTCAAGATTTATAATTAAATACAATTTCATATTTGTACTTGATACATTTTCTCCTCTCTACTCATCTAGCAGTGATTTTTATGAACACATGTCCATCATTGAACTGCACCCATGCTATATAATGCCACCTGCATTGCTTGGCAAAATTCCAAATCTTGTAGACTGGCATAGATTAACAGATGGTATTCCCTACTCATTGTGGACCCTTCAATGCTTTGGAGCTGGTCTCACTGCTGCAGCTGGCCACATTTCTAATATTAAATATGAACAGTTCCTGAGCATTGATAAGAAATTGGCTAACAGGAACAGCAATGATTGACTAATGTTAAGCTAGACTGTCTAAATTGCAGTAAAATCCATCTCGAATAGCCATAGATAGTGGGCATTATTGAGGAAACAAGTTACACCAAATGATCTCTTGGCTCTAAATCCTGGTTTTCATATCACAGTGCAAGGCGTGCAACAAGGCGCACGATGTCAGACGAAGGCTGGCTGTGATGTGGAAACGTCAACGCACGACGACCGTGCGCCGATCGCAAGGATCCAACAGTAGATCCATGCGACGGGTGCGCATAATGATGTATCCCACAATACACCACCCGTCCTTTTCAACCTATCCCACAATTCGAACGGAGGGCTGTTTTTTGAAAAAATCTACAAAAAAGTAAGGAAATTACCCACCCTGTCCAAAGCAAGCATGGCGCCTACGAGCGCTATGGAAACACTGCATCACAGCCCAAGCAATGCATAGCGTGCGATCACTGGGCCGCACGATCAGTGCTCTGTCATATAGAAACAAGGCTTTATGTAAACATGCATTATGAAAATTGCCTGGTTAAATCAAAGGGAAAATGTCTGACACGTACCAACAACTAGCATGCTTGTCTGCTGCTGCCAGGAGATGTGATACTGAAGGGACAATACTAAGACTGATGACAGATAGCTTTAGCAATCATGTCAGATCTATGACAGATAGCCTTGGTATTCATGTCAAACCTATGACAGATAGCCATTCTATTCATTTCATATCTATGACACATAACCTTAGTAGGCCTATTCATGTGTGGTATGAACATATAGTTTTTCAACAATAGATCCAGTTGTTGTGAGGAGATAATTCTGATGCTATACATTCCAATATAACATATATAATATATGGGTCATGACCTCAGAAAGTGTTCCTAAATTTAAAAAGATTATAATTTAAATAGTTGCTTAGCTAAGCAGAGAAAAATCTACAAATTTTCTTACAAAAAGGTTTTTGAAGTTAATTCAAGATTTAGCTACATCACAAATTAGAGTATATGGGCAAACATTAAAATAATTACTGGTAGATAATGGTGTCGTTCCGCTGACAAGTCCAGCATAAATCTGACATGGGTTTACAGCAGTGTACTCCAGGAAACAGCAACTTTGACAGTCGTTTAAAACTAGAGATGCTGACTTTTAAAGATTCAGCATTAGAACTTGTCTCACAATATTGACTGTAGAGGTATTTTAGTCATGTGTAAGCCAACACCTATGTAGCTTTTCTGGATATACCATTCAGTCCACCAGGTAGCACTAAACTGAGCTGCTGTAGCATATTCTTCATAGAAGTTTGAAAGCATACGGACTGTTCGTTTGTGATACCGTAGGACACTTATGTATTTGCCTCATCTAAGTTTTGCGTTTTCGCGAAGTCATTCTCTCACAAAAATTTCATGAGCGAAACTAAACTATTATAACGAACGAGCGAAAATGCGGAATTAAATAGCTTTGTTTAATGATAGTTCAAGAAACAAATGGCAGCAAGCAATCAAATTGCATTATTGATCTGGGCCACACAATTCTACCTGTGGTTCACAATTACAAACTAGTCTCAAATTGTTTTCTTACCGATGAACCGAACCTGAGAAATCTAATTATGTTTGTTCCACTGCATTTATTTTCACATCACTATATTTTCGCACTCATCAAAGCTGCGAAATTAAGTTGCATCAAAATTTTACTCTTTATGCTACTCAGGAATCTAGATACTAGCGAAATATAAGTGTCCTAGTGTATTAATTTTGCTTTTTTTCGAGGATTCAGCTTCCTTGCACTGATTAACTGAAGCTTATATTAGACACTAATAAATATATGTTTATTTAGATATGGCTGCCATGATGGAGAGACTTAACAGACTGGATATTTATCTGCATACTCCTACTGATACAGACGAGACAGGAGACCAGCTTCATGCGCCTCTTGGCTGATACCTTTCTCTTTGTTTAATTGAAATCACTTGCAGTTCTTGTTTAATATTTATAATTAAATACAATTTCATATTTATACGTGATCCATTTTCTCCTTTCTACTCATCTAGCAGTGATTTTTATGAACACACATGTCCATCATTGAACTGCACTCATGCTATATAATGCCAGCTGCATAGCTTGGCAAAATTCCAAATCATTTAGACTGGCATAGATTAAAGGTAGGGCCACACGAGACAAAATTCTCACGAAATCGGCGAAATATGGACGAAACGATTCGTACGAATGGACATTTGGACGGTTTCGTCTATCGTTGTTTGCGCACGATGAACGAATCCTGAATTGGACGAAACGTCAGAAATTCCTCCTGTTTGATTGGTTGGTTGAAAAGGTTAGTTGAATGTTGAAGGCCGTTTTCTTTTGCGCATGTTTGGTCAGATCTAAAAAAGATAACGATTTGCGAGTTTCTAGCCCGCAGTTCCTAACTCGGTTTGAAACTGTGTACGGTGTTGGCGATTATATGTAATCAGTAGTACCATGGACGTAATGGATTTATTTAACAGAAATATAACTGTTTTGTAGCTAGACTAATATTTGCTGAAAAGTCAGGTTCCAATATGTATTTAATAGAAATATAACTGTTTTGTAGCTAGGCTAATAATTGCTGAAAAGTCAGGTTCAAATTTGTATTGTAATTAGAAGAAAAAGTAAAACGGTGTTGTGGGCAAGCCAAAACCTGCTGTAGTCATACAAAATAACCGTTTTGCAATGTAGTACATACGTAATAGTTAGTAATAATATTATCAATGTACAAGCTCTATTCAAAAGTATACTAAAACCATTTACAACAACAGCCTACTACAACTACTCAGTGCAACTAGCATTACCAGTTTTGTAGTTGCGTAGAAACGACCTTATTAACGCGCAGTTATATTGTAGGCCCAAAATTAATTTACGTGTGCATTCCGCAACCGATTTTAGGAATAAGGATATTATAAGGAATAGGAATTTTAGGATTTTAGGAATCGCGACTAGAAACTCACAAATCGTTATCTTTTTTAGATCTGACCCGCATGTTTGTACTGAAGCAAATGATTGAAACGGAATCGGCTTCAATTTATCACCGCGTTATGATTGGCTAGTTGAAAGTTAGTTTCGTACGAATACGTGGTGGGAAAACTCTGTGTGGCAGGTCAGAAATTTGATACGAATGGAATTTCCCAGAATAGTTGAAATTACACGATACGTGTGACCCGGCCTTAACATATGGTATTCCCTACTCAATGTGGACCCGTCAATGCTTTAGAGCTGGTCTCAGTGTTGCAGCTGGCCACCTTTCTAATATTAAATATGAACAGTTCCTTAGCATTGATAAGAAAGTGGCTAACAGGAACAGCAATGATTGTCTAACAATAAGGTTGTGCATATAAATTGCAGTAAAATTTATCTCTAGTAGCCAAAGGCAATGGGCAATATTGAAGAAACAAGTTGTACCAAAGGATCTCTTATCAAGGCAAGTGATTGGTTCTTATGTAAACTTACATGACAAAAAGTGATTAAATCTTTAGAATTGAGACAAAATGTACTAACAAACAGCACATTTGTCTACTGCTGCCAGGAGATGCAATACTGTAGGGCCAATACTAAGGCTGATGACAAATAGCTTTAGTATTCATGATTGATCTGTAACAGATAGCCTTTGTATTCATATCTAATCTGTGACAAATAGCCTTAGAATTAACAAAAAGGTTCAATATAAACAGCAATGATTGGCTAATATTGAAGTAAACTGGTTACAACTAGGTCAATCATCTTCCTTATAACCAGACACACTGGTAATCAGGAATTGTCCAACATAGCAAGGACACCTAATAACTTGTTGTTAAGCCATGGAGAAGGCTCAGGTACAAACTTAGAAAATGTAAAAACATCGAGTGATAACTAGGAATGGGAAGTCAACTAGTCATTTCAAATAATGTAAGCAGTGCTTGCCCAGCGCTGCCAGTGCACTCTGTTCTGTAGGGTCACAATCCGTATATATATTTATCAAAGTATGTGTGTCGTATGTCTGCCTTCCAGCAATAGATATAGCTATAGCGCACGCTGATTATTTTACTATGCGGCACGACGCCATTGTTAAGAATCTTTTTTCGTAGGGTTAAATTACTATATTTGGGGTCAAGGCCAAATTTTTTCGCCTGGACAGTTAAGTTTTTTTCTACGGGAATAGTCTTCGTAGAATAGGAATGTCTCTGTATTCAAAGGTTTGATGGATAGCCTCTGCTAGAACGGCAACTTTTTTTATACGCACACGCTTCCATGCAAGAATTATTATTAATAATTCTACATATTTAAGATTTTTATTTTGTTTTCTCAGTTCGTACTAATTGTATCATAACCAAATTACCAAATCATGATTTATTGTAATCATAGCAAAACCGACTTAATTTAACTATTAATTGCTAATTATTTCACATTTACCTCTAAACTTTTTTATGGTCATTTTATTTTTTTTAATTAATTTGACACGCACAAAACATTTGTCTCATGATATGAGGAAATATGGGTTTAAAAGGTGTTTGACAAAGTTTGAAAATCTTTTTAGCTGTTTTTGGTTTCCATTAAATTATTTCAACTAACAATTTTCTCATGATATGTAGTTTGAAAGTTAAAATGGCAAATGTTGTTATATGTTAAATACAAATCCATTTTCTGATCAAATATTTTCTATTACCCGGGCAACAGCGGTTTGTAAAGCTAGTCTTTTATAAAGCTATGAAAGATGATTCTATGATAATAATACTCTCATGTTGAGAAGGGACCAGTATTTCAAAATGAACTCCATCTAAAAAAATGAAACTGATGTCAACTGTATTACTGATTGACAAAAGTACTTTGTTGTATCTTATCTTCAGAACCTAAAACCTATTTTAAAGAATTTGTTTTTTTATATACCAAAATATCCTTCTAGATTTAAATGGTTTATAGCCATGCTGTACATCCATATCTTCTACAGCTGCTATATTACCAGAGGACTGGTATTGAGAGGGTAGATTATGGTTAAATTATGAATCCTACAGAGAGTGCTTGCAAGTGTTTAGCCCCAGTAATTCTGTGTGACAAACATAAAAGCTCTTTATACATACTTAAGATAATGAACAAACATACCTGCCACTGCACTGTGTATATAATACTTCAGCTATTGTACTCAAATTACCATATAAGGTAATATCATAATCTGCACATCACCATGATATTTTATTACCAAAAGATCGCAGGCTCTCAGAAATCTATTCATCGACCTGACTCTTTCCATTATGTAAGAAGGAATGTGGGATCACCATCTCAGACTACTTCATTGCAAGGGTCCTGCTATTGTTTGAACGTGGTCTAAGATAAATACTACATTGTGGAAGATGAGTATACAATCCCCCAGGGCTTAGCAACCAACCAAGAGAAGAGCAAACATTATTTATTGTCGTCACGGGAGTAAAATTGATCCCTGGATTAGTCCTCTCACATTCGAGAGCCAGTCATAATACAGGGAAGATATGATGATGGGTGGTCTAGAGAGGATGTAAAAACTTGTGTAGGCAGACATGTGTAGAGTAATCCCTCACATGTTTCTATATAAAAGTCTCACACAAACAACCAGGCTAATGTTTATATAATATGGTTTGTACCTCATATTTAACATATTATTTGATGGATTCACAATATATGATATGATAGAAAACTACAGTAATATGCAAAATACAGATATAGGTGTGTAGGCTATTTTGATGTTTTAATTATATTTAGTGAGAGATATATTGTACAATATTTAAGTTATTTAAAAGTCATAACTTGAAAATACAGACAGTTTGTCAATGTTTGAGATATTATGCAATAGTTAATCATTGCTGTCAATCAATGTTTGCCACAACCTTTTAAAGAAATGAAAGTAAATCCTAAGAGATTAAAGTATGTGTTTTTTGTCATTGTTGGCTATGTGAAGCAGTACATCTACACTAATCACAGCTAAGAATATGAGCCCGAGTGTTTTGCTATGGACAAAGATTATATTACAAATATGATTGAAATTATACCTTAATTGACAACATTTTATCCATACTAGTATGATGGTAGCCCATGCACTGAGAGAGATCATCATATATACTAGCATATGAGCACAATTATTACTTCAAGGTAGTAGAGTGATGCAGGGGGCAGTGTGGTCGGTGTGTAATCTGAATATCTAGGTTTGATACCCATGCAGTGCAATCCTTTATCCTAATGCTGTTAGCTTGGTTTCTAAGGAACAAACCGGGCTAGCATTATAGCAAAAATTCTTAACTAATCCATTCAGAGTAAAATGAAGGAAGGGTAGAGAGTCCACCCGTACACATGATTTAGCCACTACTAAATATCATGAGCATAACACAATGAAACATAATGTTAAAGACACTCCCAACCAAAACTGCTAGCTTTTCCACTAAACATTATTCCAAAATTTTATAAGACTTACGTTTGCCCGACTGCTACCGAAGGCCATGAGAAATCTACCTACAACTTTTACTGTTGCTGTTACATCAAGAGCCTATTTGTCATCAACTGAGTGTATATAAAATGCCCAGTTTTGTTTCATTGTACCAGTCTGTAGTTTGCCTTTAGAGTATAATAAATCAAATTATGGAATGAAACTTACCTAAAACCCCACGTATCTAAATAAGGCCAATGCCCCCTTAAAGAAATGAATATTTGTTGAAAGAACTCACCAAAAAAAAGATCGGACTTGATAAATTTGAATAATAAAATAACTCCAGCAAACAGCATTTTTTATAATAGGCCTATAAATTTTAACTAAGCTAAGTTAATCCAAACTGCATGGTTTGAGGAAGATGTAGGAACTAGCATTGTGACATAACGTTAATATATACTTCTGTTAGCACTCCTTGTTTAATCACCAGAGTTTACAGTAATTCAAGTAGAGAGAAGAGTTTTAGCTGACAGCTCCATGGTTCCTAGCATATGCCATGTAGATTAGAACCCGCGACATTTACTATAGCTTTTAGAAAGGCTAAGAAGGTGAATGGATGATGACATGAAGATAGAGATTAGCTAGCCTGGGCATGGCTCTCGGGGGGGATTGGGAGAGAGAGCCTGGGACACATAGCAAAAAAGAGGTAAGATAACTTCTGCAAAACGAGCGACATATGTTACATATGACGCTCAGACTGATACTAATAGAAGCATGTCGTTAGATTCGGATCTCACGATGTATTAGATGTGGCGCGTTTAAAAGCCTATCGTCACGGTCATGTGACTTGATTTAGTAAAATGCCCTATATTTTTGGTAGGCTGGGTGGTTACGTAACACCCCGCTTGATAAAAAAACGATAAGAACCATAGGTTACTATTCTCTAGCGTTTTCACGCTAGCAGTTTTATTTCCTATACTGATAAAAAATGGAGCGATTCAAAAATTACTATCAAAGCTTTTTGCTAGACAAACTTTTCTTTACTAGCAGCTTGCGGTTCATTTTTGTTGTTCTATTGCTATTCGTTTGCTATGTTTGTATTGTTATTGAGAATTTTTTTATTCAATTGATTTAATTTTTTATTATACTTAGGTTAAAACATAATTAATTGAATTTATAAAATAATATAACTCTCGTGATTGATTTATTATGCGACCAACATTTCGTACTTACTAACCAGCGTTTGTTCGCTGCCAATTCAGATTAAAAATAATACATAATACTTGCGTAGATCATAAATAAGACCGTCACATGATACTCCTTCGGAAATAACGATTGTGATATTAGCGACTTCAGAAGTCGACTTTTAGAATTGTCTTCCCCGCATGTGGGTATGTGTCCAGGCCCTCTCTCCCAATCCCCCACGAGAACCATGCCCAGGCTTTTAGAAGGGCTAAGAGGGTGAGTGGATGATGACATGGAGATAGAGATTAGTGACACGGAGAGATTAAGTAATGAATATGATGAACAATGGAATGAGTATTATAAAAAAGGGAAAATAGAGAAACGAATAAGAACCTAATGAGAGAGTTAAAAAGAAAAGAGAGGAAGTTGATGATAGTGTTAACTAGCAGTAACTGTTATTATAAGAAGAAAGATGGTTGCCGGCACAGATGAGTACTGTAAAAGACTGATTGATATTAGCACAAATTTAAAAGAAAAGGACAAGTGTATTCATGAATATGTTAAGTGCACCGAAATTGGCTCCCACCAAAAGTGCATTATTTCTAATTATTGGCCATGCCAGCCATGTCAGTGGTCAGGTGATTAGAGGGTCAGTGAGTCAGATGATCACCAGGTCATGGATCAGTAGTTTTTGAATATATCATTTGCTTTATAACATTTTTTTCATTAAAAAGTAGGGTTAATTGAATCAACAGTTTAGAAAAGTTGGACTTTTTCTAGAAAATATGCAAAAGCTGCTCTCTGAAAAATAACCTTTCCTCGTGTCTATCTAGTCATGCAGTGTGGGCTTACTTGAATATGTTTCAGTTGATTAAAGAGATACATGTATGACCACAACATATGAAGTTTATATTCTAAAAATGTTTGTAATTTTATATTATATAAACCTTAACAGTTATTAGGAGAATAATCTTCAGATAAGAACTCACAACAAGGTGCAGCAACTTTTAATATGAAAACTAGAAGACAAGCTATGAACAATACAAGCAAGAGTGAAATGAAAAAGCCAAGAGTAGATATATGTTTGGTAGAATAGGTTGGTGGAAGAATATAGCTAAAATATTTCAAGTACCTGACATAAGAGTATAAATCAAGATATGTTATAATTGGGGTCATGACCTTGGGTTAGAGTTGTCAGCACCTTCTTATGAACAGGACGTTAGCATAAGGAACTAAAAATAACCATGGCAACCAGTGACCCTACATAGAGAATTCACAGAGCTAGGAACAGTAGTAGCTCAATAGATTTGTTATATATAAATCACTAATCGTCTAAAACTGGGGAGTGAACTAGTTACTATCTGGTTAGATATCTTGTTAAATGTTTATCTTATATGAGTATAACTTACACTTACAAATGTACAATATTTATCATCTATTTTGTAGAAAATGATTGAAGAGAAAGTATACCACTAGACAAAAATTTGTCTTATCTTTATAAACAGAATGCACAACTCCTACTATATAAATATGGTTTAAGGAGATTATCTGCTCTATATCAGTCTGTTACCTGGAAAGGGAGGAACATAACCCATGGTTATTCAAAGGCAGGAGAGAAAAAAGGCTGATATTGGAAGAAGGCAAAACTGTCCAACAAAGATGAGTAAAAGCCACACCTTTCTATCAGGTAAGGAGAAAGAGAATACATCAAAGAGAAAGAGTAGAAGTCACACTGGAGAGGAAGGAGGGAAGTACTAGGATGATTATAGTAGGTCTGGTGAGGAGGTAAAAAAGGAAGTTAAAACTTACAAGAGAGGAAGCAGATGAGTTCAAAGAAGTTAGGATGACTGTAGACTGTGAGCCAATGAATAGTCATAACATGGAGTTGCTGTAGCCTGGGCATGGCTCTCGCGGGGATTGGGAGAGAGAGCCTGGGACACATAGCAACACGCGAGGAAGACAACTCTAAAAGTGGACTTCTTAAGTCGCTAATACCACAATCGTTATTTCCGAAGGAGTATCATGTGACGGTCTATCCCTAAGAGGCATTCTCGGAAATGGCAGGAAGTGGCAACAGAACACCGTAGAACGCACAATTCTAGTAAAGAAAAGCTTATCTAATAATCTAAGTTTTGTTTTATTTATGATCTATGCGAGTATTATTTTTAATCTGAATTGGCAGCAAACAAACGCTGATTATTAAGTATGAAATGTTGATTGCATAATACATCAATCACGGGAGTTATATTATTTCATATGCTTAATTAATTGTTTTGTTTTAATTATAATAAAAAATTAAATGTGTTAAATAAAATCGTTTCACAATAACAATACAAACATAGCAAAGGAATAGCAATAAAACAACAAAAATGAACCGCAAGCTGCTAGTAAAGAAAAGTTTATCTAGTAAAAGTAATCTCAGTTGTATTTTACTCGCGGTACACGCGAGTATTATGATTGATATTTATTATAAAAAAATAATTACTACTCCGTAATATTATAACTTTGATTTGCAGCAAACAAACGCTGGTAGGTAATTATGAAAGGTTGGTTGGATAATAAATCAATCTCGGGAGCTATAGTGTTTTAAATAATTATGTTTTGATTAAATTATAATTAAAAATTAAATCAATTAAATGAAATCTTTTCACAATAATAACACAAACATAGCAAACGACATGAATTTATTTAATTATCAATATAATTTTTCATATTTTCACTCGATCAAGATGTTAATTAAATTAAATATGATGATAATCAATCATTCACTTTATGGACATGAGTTTTTACATAATATAATTAAATATTAATGTTTATATGATCATAGCATTAATTACTATAACATAAAAGTATCTAGTTGCAGGTTTCAGTGACAAAGATAAAGCATCAAACATAAATTTGATATAGTTATAATAACTAATTATAATAATAATGGAATGGAAGTCACATTATAATTATGAGTTTTTTAATCAACAGAACAAGCGGATGTGTAAACATAACATGTTGTCACAAATTTGAACAGCAATGAATACTTGTCATTAGTTCCCATTATTTATTTCTTGGCAAATAAAATCAGTATAACAGCAATAACCTGTATGTGATCGGTTACTGTATTAGGTAGTAATACAACAACATTGTCCTCTTATTTGTTTTAGGTCTTGTCTTTCTCTGTGTATGAGATGAGTAAGCGATTACTAGAAATCTGTCAGTCACCCACAGGTTACACTCCCACTAAAAAAACAATAAGACGTGTTAAACCAAAGGGTGCTCATAGCAAGGTTGTCCAGAATGATATACAGGTAAAGACATATCTGGATTTCTTTTAACATTTTCTATCTCCAATTAACAATTCTCCTTCCTTCTTCTATCAAGATGATGCTACCTAGCCATATGTGTGGTTTTGTTAGCCTGAGAATGGCATTGCCATGCCCAGGTTAGTTTGTATTCCATCTTGCTATCTACCTACTATTAATTAGGCATGCTTCCTCAGTAAACCATGTACATGTTAATATATACTTATCAACAGTTGACATATGTTCCTATCCTTGCATGCTTTGTATTTTGTCCCACTCTGACTATCTCGTTACTTTCTTATTCAGTGGATGACACAACACAGCAAGCTGGGACTTTTCATTGTTTGTGCATAATGGAGCTTTTTTACTTGTAAGTTTTAAGATGGTGGTGTCTCTTTTATGACACAGATTAATCCGGCGCTATAATATTCTGACAGATAGCTTTACTTTGGTGTAGAAAAAACTTCTCTGAAGAGCATGTTGTTTTTACTCAGAAATTATTTTGTTAACATGTCACACTCATTGCAGGCATGGGTTTACGAGAACGTCGAGGTTGCAAAGAACAGGAAGTACAAGCTGTGGTTGCACGTAATTAAAGAGGCACTTATGAACCGCTTCACTGATCGCAGTTTGATCTATGGCGTTAAGGCTGTTTTTCCAGACACTATATATAGCAGAGGGTTTGTTAATTTAAACCTCGCCAACCATTCAAAATAATTCAAATCAATCTTTATCTGCAAGTATAGTTTCAGGTGTGACTTTGTACATACAATGTTGGAGAAAGAATATGACCATATTATTGTTATGTTTATAAAATAAATGCTTGGATGATTCAAACCAGCAACTGTCTATGCTCATGTTTTACAATGTAACGATTAACCAATGTTTGATAGTTTAACCATGGAGTTAACTCTTTGGTTCAACCAAGAATTAACCAATGTTTGATAGTTTAACCATGGAGTTAACTCTTTGGTTCAACCAAGAATTAACCAATGTTTGATAGTTTAACCATGGAGTTAACTCTTTCGTTCAACCAAGAATTAACCAATGTTTGATAGTTTAACCATGGAGTTAACTCTTTCGTTCAACCAAGAATTAACCAATGTTTGATAGTTTAACCATGGAGTTAACTCTTTCGTTCAACCAAGAATTAACCAATGTTTGATAGTTTAACCATGGAGTTAACTCTTTCGTTCAACCAAGAATTAACCAATGTTTGATAGTTTAACCATGGAGTTAACTCTTTCGTTCAACCAAGAATTAACCAATGTTTGATAGTTTAACCATGGAGTTAACTCTTTCGTTCAACCAAGAATTAACCAATGTTTGATAGTTTAACCATGGAGTTAACTCTTTCGTTCAACCAAGAATTAACCAATGTTTGATAGTTTAACCATGGAGTTAACTCTTTGGTTCAACCAAGAATTAACCAATGTTTGATAGTTTAACCATGGAGTTAACTCTTTGGTTCAACCAAGAATTAACCAATGTTTGATAGTTTAACCATGGAGTTAACTCTTTCGTTCAACCAAGAATTAACCAATGTTTGATAGTTTAACCATGGAGTTAACTCTTTCGTTCAACCAAGAATGTCCACTAGTTAGTTGAACATCCTTGGTTCAACTGTATTCATTCAATTCATTTTTATTGATTAAGGTCTTCATTTGCGCATTCAGTGTTCATTGATATGGTTGTTTTATAGATCTTTTTTGGGTATCCAGCTAAATCAAGCCAAGCTTACTACTCAAAGAAGACTTGAATATCCTGATAATGAACCGCTCTCTTGCCTCGTCACAACTTCTGAGGATGATGATGGGAATGTGTTGATAGAACCAGAGTTGGTGTTTGATCAGAAGCAGAATGATGATGAGACAAGTTGCTGTGATTGTCTGACCAACACAGCTAAGTAAGTTTCTGTTGCACAAATCAAGGTCTCCTTACCTGATGCTTTTATAATACAAGGACATTTGAGTGACCTGTTCTGATAATTTGTAGAATATGATATGAGGTCGGCCTACATTTTGATATAAGCTATTGCAATTGTACTTCAAAAGATTTGGCTGTATTCTCCTGCTATAGCTATTACGTTAAAGCAAACTTTAAGGTCAACCAAAGGAAAACCACATTCATATTTATATGTATCTATGTGAATTCATGTTGAAGGTTTGAATGTTCATTGTTATAGACAAATCAAAGAAGAGTTAAAGTTGCTTGCCAGTACAAAGAACCCCTCTATACTTCGTACATCAAACACCAAACTAGACACTATAAGTATAGCAGATATGGAAGATGAGTTTAAGTTAAGGTAAGACTTTATATACAATATCAGTCCATTCGTTGCTTGGGAGTCACGTGTCGCTTCCTGTATAGGTATAAAGGTATAAGTGAGCATAACGAAAGGTCAATCAGCATCAACCATTGCTTCCTACAACCAACAACATACACGGCCTGATATGTATTGCTGATGCAAGCCATACATAAATTGAGATGCAAATGTCATCGTTATTTTGATTTTCATTTCAGAACACCAGCACTCCATTTCATTCTGACAACAGCATTAATAAAAAAAGGCAAGCTGAATCAAGAGAAAGCTACATCAATAATATCTGTGATTAGTAAAATAGCCCATATCAGCTGCCTTCATCTGTCAGCGTATGCCAAGATGGTAGGCTTGAGCCTTCGAACCTCTGGCACTACAAAAAGTCAAATTAACAGAATGAGTAAACTATACGACTGTGTGAGTTACACCAGAACGACTAAAATCTTGGATGATTGTGCTGGTGAATCCAAAAGTCTCATTGAGGCGTGGAAAGGGATACCGGTCACCCATTGTGGTGACAACTTGGATGTGAGGGCCAAGGTTCGCCATGAAGCTGGTGGCATTAGCGGCTTCGATTGCCACATGTATAACAATATGATATATAAACTAAGATTTCCAGTCATGCATCTTAGCCCGGCTCTTCCATATGTTCCCCGTAAAGATGATTTAGATTACAGCCAGTTTCTTCTGAGCGATTCTGAGGAAGAACAGTTCAAGAAATTGATGACATCACAGATTCTTGCCTCATGGCGTCAGAATGACTTGACGACGGCAACTCCATCTTACCCACCAAACAAGTATTCTAGTGAAATGTCATCTAAATCACAGAAAGTATCTATTTTATCAATCTGTCTGTTTATGTTACCCCTGTACTAGGCCAAATTTTCTTTTTGATCCATTTAATGCTTTCAATCAATTACTGACTTTTACAGTCTAAGCTTTCTTACTTAAAGTTGCGTTCAAGTTGAAGAGCTTGAATCTCAGCCCTTATACATAGCCTATGATTTCTCATTATGTTTGACACTTATTTGTAACTCTTATTATTTTCCTTTCTAAGCTACATGCTGGAGTCATCCTGAAAAATGAATCGAAGACTGGAGATATGCATGATATCCTAACATACTGAACCCAATATGTAGCTCCGGAAGAAAAAAAGGTATGTGTGTTTGTTGAGCTCTGATTTTTTTTGTCATTTACGTGAGGCTGCTGTTTTTGAACCACCATCTGGGTGTATCTATGTGTTGCAATATCCAATGTTTTATGACTAGAAACACTCATATTGTAGATACCATATCGAGGAGACGTTGGAACCTACAAGGTAGCGAAGAAGGCTCTGAATGTTTCTGACCAGGACTTACCTTTTGTACCATGTATCGGTCCATTCCATCTCTAGATGGAATGGTGTCAGGTGTGTAATACTTCAGTTACTCCTGTGACATAACTTATCTTATTCAAACCTTTGTATTGTCAAAATTGAATGAACTTTTTTCATGCTTTTGTATTGTGTGTGCTGCCCAATTTGGTTTATGGAACCTTATAAAAGATAGACATTGTTATGTTTGTAGAATTTGAATCTATTTTGTAGCTGGTATTTGATCTTTTCTACGATGAGACCAGAGGAAGAGATACCAGAGCCCTTCATGCCTTGAGAGTGATTCTGAATGCTAAGCAGGTACCTCCACCCACAGAGATAAGGAAGAACTATTACGCTTCAAACCTTTTCCTCGACAAAGTGCTAGATAGCTTCCTAGTGGAGCTGTTCAAATTGAAAGACCTCAGGAATGGTTGTAGTCAGGAAGATGGTAAGTGTTGGCGACCCATTGGTTAATCGTGAACCAATAGTTTTGATTGAACCATGAAAAAAACTGGTGTCTGCTTATTTGGTTTTTCTACATATATCTGCTGTAATCTGTTGGTAGTTCTATTGTTGCGATTTAGTAGGACTGTTGATGTAATTACATGTATATTATAGGCTTTTGTAAAATAATATTAAAATGATGCATTGGTCTCTCACTGGCAAAGCAAGCATTTTACTGTGTTTTTTTTAAATTTCAGTGGACAAAGCTGGTATAGAGGTGTGTGACTTGATCTTCAACAGTAAAAAACTGCCTGAGCTACTCTCAAATCGATGCCCTGTTTGCCAAGGTAGAGGTTACAAAAACCATAACACACTAAGAACTCATATACTGGATAAACACCCTGAGGTATGTCTGATTTGGACGTTGCCTTAATGAATGCATTCAATAAAATTTCTTCTGTCCATCCCATAAGGGTTATCAAAAAGTTTAACTTTAAACTCTAACTTTTAGCTACTTGGTTATTAAGGTTAAATTTTCTAACACCCTTGTGAACGAGAGAGACTGGTCATGATACGAATGAAGGATTGTATTCCCACCAACTTTGACAATTTTTTATCTGTTTCATAGCATTTCACCTTGGAGCGAGACGAGAATCCAGACGCTGTATATAATTCTGCCATGGCCTTGCTCAAGTTCCTCCTCATCAAGCGAGCTTTGAACTGGAGTATAAAGACAGCAAATGGCAACATGGTCACACTACTAATGAAGAGGATGATGATATACTACCGGGTATCAGGAAAGGTACATTATGCCAAAGCCTGCTTTGAGCATGTAGCCCAAGTACAAATATTTTTATCTCAGCGAATGAAAGAGATGGTCATATATGGTGCATTTGTTAACAATCAGGGGGGGATAAGCAACAATATGGGAATGGACCTGGATGTCGAACATAGAAATCGGTTTTTCAAAGAGCATTTCACTCTAACTTCACATGAGCCAGAGAGCAAAGTACTAGACCGCCTGTCATTCTCACAAGATAAACTTCAACTAATGCTAGACAACTTTTACAACCAATTTGCTATCAGGTCTGCTAGGTCAGCCCATAAAATGAACAGGAAATTTTATCATGAAGATGTAGTCAAATTGTGCAGGCAATTAGCAAATCACCAACTTTTCATTCAGACTCCTGGTAGAACACTTTTTAGCTCTAAACTGCTCAAATCAAGCCATGATCCTCTATTGAGGCTAGACATGTACAACTTCAAGCAGTGGTTATCAGTCAGTTATGGCTCCATGTGCAAAGATGTGTTCATTAAGTAGAA
The DNA here is from genome assembly GCF_963576615.1 of Watersipora subatra. NCBI lineage: Eukaryota > Metazoa > Bryozoa > Gymnolaemata > Cheilostomatida > Watersiporidae > Watersipora > Watersipora subatra. The sequence goes on from NC_088713.1 coordinate 54,496,188, forward strand.
TCAGGTACCCATAGTTATATATTTTTGTATTCCATTGTTTTAAATACTTATGCTTCAGTGCTCTGCCTAGCCAAGACAATCATTTTAACAGAAACTGAGTGATATATATGTATTTTGGAGACTTTTTTACCACAATACCTAAACCATAGTTATATATGCCATTGTTTCAAATAGTCAATCAGTTTTACAATAACTGAGCGATATATATTTTGTACCGTTGATTTACCACAATACCTAAATCATAGTTTTATATTCCATTGTTTTAAATTCTTATGCTTCAGTGCTCTGCCTCGTTAGCCAAGTCAATCAGTTGAACAAAAACTGAGTGTTATATTTTGTAGACTTTTTTACAATACCTAAATCATAGTTCTGGCTTCCTTATTTTTGTACAATCTGACATTTTGTCTTAGCTTTGGCAAAAGCATAATAAACACAGATCACTTCAAGCTAAAAGTGATATCAAGTACTAATATAAATCAATGCTTCTCAGTCTCTGAGCAGTTTAGCTATGTACGCAACCCTCTCTTTGCATAGTGAATTGTTTGCCAAATTGTCTCCCCTGTATCTAATAAAAAACTTAGACAAGATTTATTGTAATCATGCTATGAAACTTTATTGAGACTTGACATGTATAAACTTAAGCAGTGGCAGAAATGGTATGAAAATATAATATGAGATATGATTTCATTAACGCATGGTTGGCAGAGTTGGTCATCTAGTCAGAATCAGACATAGTTGTATCACTCTCTGTATCAGAAAGCACAAGAGATGCACAAGAATCACACAATGTAAGCTTGCTGTGCTTGTTAAAAACATTTAATATAGCTTGAGCCTGTTCTAGAGAATATGCCCCCATGCCATGATGTTAGCTACATGGTTATCAATGTATTGATGACGTGCCAATATTTTGTCTATCAGTTCTGGATAAATAGATGTAACATTATGAGGTACACTAGTTGTAGGAGTATTTAAAAGGTTCAAATCATTTTTGCAAGCTTGTATAGCAGAAGGAGATAACAAACTTCTACAAATGACTGATGGATCCTGCTCTTTAACCGGTTGCATATAACATGGCATCACAGCCTTGACACAATAGCATTTGATGGCCTTGTCATGGCAGCATGATGTTGCTGTCTTCAAACAATTGTCACAGCAGTTAACAGTAGGCGAAGGTTTCGGCACATTTGAAACGAACGTTTTTAGTATGAAGTGGCGACGGCAATCTTCTGTCTTTACATAGGCCTTAGACTCATCATCTACAGAACCAGATAGAGCATGTCTGTGTAAAATGACAGCGGCTTCACATTCTTGACCATCTCTCCCACCTCGTCCAACTTCCTGCACGTACTCATCTGAAGATGAGGGTGCACCATAATGCACAATGCGCCGAATATCAGCTATGTCCATTCCTAAAAACAACATCTGTCAATAACTAAAGACTTATTACTGCTATGTGTATAAAAGTCTATGCCTAGAATTTTCCAATTTTGCACATAAGCAATGCCTGTATCATCCTAGTCAACAAACACATCAATTCGACTATAAGTAGCCTAGGCATGGCTCTCTTGGGGGTGGGGCCCCCAAGAGAGCCATGCCCAGGCTAGACCATAGGTGTATTATTGCGTCTGATATTCAATCTTCCATTTACCATTAAATTCTGACAGAGTTAAGATAAAGGTTGATCATTAGCTTACCCATAGAAAATGCGCTTGTGCAGACAACACACTTTAACACGGAGTCTTCAGTTGAGCAAAACTTGGCTGTAATATATGCCTTTCCCTGTTCTGATATCCTACTGTGGTACATGGCAATGCTACCCTCTGGCACTTCAGCTTCAAGGTGACGGAATATCTTTCCAACATGATCCAACCTTAAGAACAGAAAGATTGATAAAACATCTATCGTTTGCTTACAGTGTCAGTGACGATAAAAAGCCATGGACAAAAAATGGATTTGGCACAAGTTTGCATGCTTTGTGATAAGCGCTGAACAACCTATACTTTTATAATCCTCAGCTATGGTAACACTCACACAAATTGTTAGAGGCAGTTAGCCTGGGCATAGCTCTCTTGGGGTCAGGCTAAAAGGCAGTGGCTTAATTGCTCATTAATCATATAAGTTCCTAATTCAATTTAGTCTTCAGACTTTACAAATTACAAACTACAAAAATGTACTTACATTCTAACAAACACCAGAGTTTTTGGGCATGTGCCAGAGCTAAGTTCCTTCGAAAGCCATTCAAAACACTTGTCAACACCACCCTCTATCTTCACCACAGAATATCTAGAAAAGAATTACGCTCCACAAAGTTAATCATTTGATAACTAACATGGAATACCAACAGTTAGCTTGATTAGTCTTTATGAATTAAACAGTTTTCCCCCAAATTATTGCATATTAATGTAGTTGTTATATGGTTAGAGGAAAATGGGTGGTCAGTAGTCTGGGTATGGCCCTCTACCGCCAACCCCTCCCCAAACAGAGCCATGGCCAGGCTAAGAGGTCAAGCTTCCTATCTCAATAACATAGTGGTCTAACATTTAAAAACCAACCGTAGATTTGATTTGTCAGGGGATCTCCTCAAGGTCTTATAATCAGTCATCTGCAGTAGATCACAAACTTGTCTCTCCACTGCAACTGTAGCTGTAGCTGTCATGGCTACCATGGCAGCCTCAGGCATTACACTCCGAATTCTACCGATGAGTGCAAACTTGCCCCGGAAAGCAGTGGTACGTTTGTCCGATAATCCCCTGTAATAAACAACATAATATTTACATTCATATACATGTATATGTATACAGTTGAATAGAATACATCATGAAAAAGGCCGCTGTTTACAACACAAGTCAAACATTGCTGGGGCTTGCCAGATTATGATTAATAAAACAATAATAATAGATCAGATAAACTAAAGGCTGCTGCAAAAACTGCTACAAATACAGAGTTATGCCCAAACTGGTAACAAACTAGCAGTAATATCTAAATTTGTCTATCTGTCTGCATATGCATATAATTATGTTGTTGATTTACTCACCAATTGGCAACACAGTGACTCTCATCAACAAAACCATGGCTGAAAAGGGATGTATCTGCAGATTCTATGGCAGCTGGAACAAAGAAGTCACAGAACACTTCTGGTGATATGAAAATGTGGGTGACCATAGCATCCTTTTGTAATACGGAGTGGGCATCATCTGTTGACTTGACTATCACAGCATTAAATCCAGATGAAAGCAGTCTCTGGTGCTGTTGTTTCATGAGCGCCTCCAATGGCATAATTATTATCACCTTTGAAGGTGGGTCTACAACAACAATAAGAATACTACACAAAATCCGAGTTCAGCTCAATGACTGCTGCATCATATCATCAATAGCAAATACTTGATGATGAAGCTACCAGCATGCGCATGGCTTTCTTAGGAGGCATGGGGCCTACCTGCATGCATGTGTGGACAAAACATTGTGTAGGTCTAAAATTTAAGAACATCAATGTCACCATGGATGGGAGGAATGTATCAGTAGCTAGCCTTGGGCCACGCATTCCATATAAGGACAAACATTAAATCTTGGTAACTACAAAATATTCGATTGGACTTCGGGTAAAGTGTGTTTGTAAATTTGTAAGGGGTGATATAGCCCTACTACAACAACACGGTCCCATACATGAATAATACTAAGGCGAGGAAGAATTAATATCCTGTTGTTTTGTCTACCATAATACTCAGATTTTGCAAACTAATTCTGTACCATCACTTCTAATAATTCTATTTCTAATAATTCAAAGTGAATGGCTTAAAATTTTATTAAATCAATTGGGTGATTGATTGAATCAGTAAATTGAAACTTATTTCAACCAAAAATCACAAGATAAAGATTTATGATCCTAGCTTACGATTTTTTATAGGCTTTTTGTAGTCATTTATTTAGTATTAATAAATAACAAACCTATTAAAAGGTTTGTGATTTAGTATTTAGATTAAATTCTAAAATTGTTGGTTGAAGATTTTATTAATTCATAAAATATAAATTTAATAACTTTTTTGGAACGATACCATCTGCCATGAACTTAAGCTGTTGATCCTTGAACGAGAAATTATTCAATTTAGATTCAAGGCTGTGCTAAACCCAGTACCCAGCTCGAAGATAGCATGGTCTTAATTTGATGATGATTGATTAAACAACTCGGACCTACCACTGCAAAACGGTGCCATCTGATAGCAAATACTCTTTCCGAAGCCAGTGGGAAGAACTATAAATTGGTCAAAACCTGCGAAAACATGTTGTAGAGCTTGAGACTGCTCTGGTCTCAGTGTGACTATGCCTAACTTTGATAGATGATCCTTGAATCGCTCCATTTTTTATCAGATAAATGTAATGAAATTGCAAACGTTGAACTACTGCCTTTTACTAGATCGAGTCACGTGACCGTGACGATAGACTTTTAAACGCTCCACGTCTAATATATCGTGCGATCTGAATCTAACGACACGCTTCCATTAGTATCAGTCTGAGCGTCATATGTAACATATGTCGCTAGTTTTGCAGAAGTTATCTTACCTTTTTTTCGCTATGTGTCCCAGGCTCTCTCTCCCAATCCCCGCTAGAGCCATGCCCAGGCTAGAGTTGCTGGCATTCAAGTCAAACAGAGCACTGTTGAAGCCTTCTGTTAAAAGCAAAGAACAAATGCCTTTTGATGGCGTTGTCAAAAAAAGCAAAGACCTTGCTAAAGCATTCCAACAACCTATGACTGAGTGTGAAAGATGAGAAATGGGAGTTATCTTACCAAAAGCATTTAACTCAATATTTTATCAAAATGGTATTGTAAGGTGAGCGAAACGTCCTTTTGGCACAAACCACCCAACAACTCAACTAAATGTTAAAATAGCTTTAGAGTCTCTTAGAGGGTGTGGTTAACCTCTGTATGTTGAGATTGAAGGTGTGTTAGTGATACTGAGTCTGTATACTTATTTACCTGATGAGAACTTATTACCATCAGAACAAATATGTAGTCAGAGACAGAATTGCAAGTACTGACTTCTAACAGACATCAGCCATGTCAGTATATCCGGGTACTGAGATGACCTGCTTTATTACAAATGTAGAGTACATGTAGATGCTGTATTAAAAAGCTAGATTAGGTGCTGCAATTGTAAAAAATTTCAAAATAATCGTTTGATAATTTTTTATGAAAAACTAGCCCAATTCTGGGCATGGCATAGGTATTAAAACAGCTGATAAACAGTGACAGATTATGTAGTCACCTACCACTGTCATTAGCCTGGCACATTGCCAATGACTAATTTGAGTAAGCTACCATCCATATTGCTAAACATACTACTTAGAGCTGTTAGAGCAAGCTTTAGTGACGTTGCATAACTCAGAGTGCTAGGCGCATTTTAACCAGCATTTTAACCACTATAACAACGCATATCACCTAATGAATTCATTGAATCTTGCTTAGCTTAATCGGTTGCACTATCACTGGGCGAATGGGAGGTTCTAAGATCAAATCCAGTACCAAGCAGATCTGTCATTCTCAGATTTCAATAGCTATAGCTAGACACGACAGAGTTTTAAATTTATACATATGCATTATGTAGGCTAACTGACTATTACAAAAGAATCACAACTGTGTATTGATACTCACAGATGCCTGTATGTAACATGCATTGCAGTTGCAGAATGGTTTTCCCTGAATATCGATTTAGTTGCACTAGCTGTGCAGTAGCAAGTGTGTCAAAGCCATGTAGTATACAAAATAATTGCATTGCATTCTTTTACTACTGCATGTACAAAGACATAACACAAAGACCCAAATATCATTGAAATGATGATAATGCCTGACTCCCTATTTTCAAATGATATGGAAGTTAAAGCATAAGTTTGATTAGTTGATGATAATCACTGGAGGCAATCCTAGCTGAAGGTGTTTACCTAGTCTAGTTCCATTTTCAACTTTCAAACACCAACAACTATTGACTATTGATTATGTGATTATTGATTTAATGCACTGCAAAGTTACCAGTCAGTTATTGTGAAAGAACAGAGAGAGCCCGTAACAAACATGTCTTCATATCCATACCTTTATAATAATACTTTTTATAATGAACTTAAAATTTATCTTGTATATACAGTGAAACATGGATAACTCGCCCTCGAATATAGCGAACACATGGTTAACTCGACTGGATTTGCTTGGTCCGTTCCCACGCAATGATAAATGGCTCTATATAACTCGAACTTAACACTGTTAATTCGAACTGTTTTTTGCCCAATGGCTACCGAAACGGTTGCTATCGCTTTAGAAAATCACTTTATTCCAAGCCATAGAGGTAAACCTCAACTTTTCGTAATTCATAAGCGTCGTTACTACCTCCATCGGCAAAATATTTTTGTCAACGACTGTTCTAAAGGTTTGGTGAAATTTGATTTATACTGTTATACGATGAATAGCACGGGCTAGCCGGGTCACGGGCGCAAGGATTTTCGCCACGCACATACAAAACAAAAACAGCATGTTGTTTTTGTTTTGTATTTGCGTGGCGAAAATCCTTGAGTGCTTGACCCGGCTAGCCCGTGATGAATAGTTTTTCGACGTGGATTCCGTGTTGAATCAACGTCGGAATGTTGACTGTTTAAAACGTTTTAAAAATTGTGGTAATTAAACGCATACGTTGTCTTAGCTAAAAAAAACTATTCATCGTTTGACCTAAACACAGAATACGTGTGTACATTCAATAAGTATCCATTCAAAAAACGTTAGTGATATACAATGTACCGTAAAACCTCGTAAAATTTTTAATTGAACTGCCTCGGAGTGTTGCTCTTAACAAATCCCAGGTAAAGTAAGTTAATCTTTGCATAAACTTCAAGAAAAATCGGCAAAATTGATCGTGGGTAAAACGCTCAAAAGAAAAAGATGTCTTTTCTTTTGAGCATTTCAGCAACGATCAAGTTTTGCCAATGTCAATCTAAAAAACGTTCTGGCAATAACATCACCTCAAACAACAAACCAATCTCAAGTGATAGAAAAATCTCTATACTTTTTGATAAAAACGTTTCAAACTTTACATTAGAAGCATTTAATTTGAAACAAGCCATTTGTACTTTTGATTTATATTATAGTTTGTATATGTTCATGTATCTACTAATAAATAAGTAAATACATGGACTTGTGACAGTGCTCTGATAACTTGAACACTCTGATAATTCGAACACTTTTGCTTGGTCCCTTGAAGTTTGAGTTATCCCAGTTTCACTGTAGTTAGTAATTGAATATAGAGTTTTTAGTAGCGGTAAATCATCTGTGACTTTCTAGCTTGACTAGCGCTAAGCTTCATAGCTTGGAACTTTTATCAAATGCTATCAATAACAGCATACCTGATTGGCTGAGTGGTGAAGGAGGAAGCATATGCATTGCCTGGTGTGAATTTATAGCAATCATGGCAGACGAAGCAGGTAGTTGCGGATAGTAATCTGAATGCATCTTTCTCAGCTGTAGTGACATGACAAGCTCAGCAGGTGGCACTAACCAGCAGGACCCGCAGGTGGATAATAAATGATCAGCTGAAATATAGTGTAAGGAAAACATGAGAAAATATGAAATGCTAAAATTTAATTCAAGCTTGTTATTTGTGTTCTGAATGTTTTAATAAGCTCCAGATATCCTTCAGATTGTACTTAATAACGTTTCCATAAGCTTTTTCAGCAAGTCTTTTTATAACTATGATATTCCTCCTCCACAGTTAACTCCCAGAGTTATAGCTGCAGAGTTATAGAATTATAGCACACACAAACAATTACAATAACATTGAACAGCAAGAAAATCATAAAACATCTAAGAATTAGGTAACTAAGAGACGATCCACTGATAATAAATGAAATAACAAAAAATTAAATTTCTTAATAATAAAATAAAATGATAGGGCAAGTACATTATGTCTGGTTCCGATTGCATTAAGCCAGGCATCGAATGCAAGACTCCAACGGTAATATTGCGCAGCAAAACGGTTGGGATGCTAGGCTCAGCGACTTACGTTCCTATGAAGACGCATCGCTAATAACGACATAAAAATGGTCGCTATCCATGCCGTTTTAATAATGCTGAACTTCACCTCTACAGTGCATTTCGGGAAGGTTTTGGCTACGGCATTGCTGCTGGCAACTACCGTCGGTCCTCGGTGTGTAGGTTAATTCCCATTTCACCGCTAATAGCATGTGGTGCGGTCGCTGGTGTTTGCTGCGTATATGGGAACCAGGCTTTACAAAGCAGAGCAAGTACATGGCATGACGAGTTCAAAGAGCAGGACATGCCCAAACAAGAACATACCATGACCAAACAAGGACATGAAAGGGTTAGTATGTGGCATGACAGAGCAAATACATGACCAAACAAGTTATGAAACTTCACTTAGTGCATAGACTTGGTTTCTATACTTACTGATGAGCTGTAGGGGAAGTCTGAAAGAGTGTATTTACCATTGTAATTCAGAAGGAACTGTGTTTCTTGTGGTTGGGCTGACAACTGCTCGAGGTATATAACAGCCAAGCAACTCAAGCTTTCTACATGCACAAACAAACTCATTTCAAACTAGTGGAAAAATTGGACAACATATGAATTATTAGGATTTTAATCAATCTGAACTGTAAATCCTGACATTAAGTATATATCTAGATGTTTTTATTTGAGGGACCTTTGCTTCACCTCATCAGAATATTTATCACTTAAATAGTTCTAGTAATTATATTAGTTATGAAGGTTATTTTAAAGCTGTTTATCACAGTTCAAGGTTTCAAACATTACCGATGTTCATATTGAGCCATGGCTATGTGCGTCTGTGAAACACATGCTTTGTGTGTAAAATGCATTGGCCTAGACAAACAAGTTGGTCTACTAGCCGCGAAAACCGTTGCGTCTATGATGGCAATGGTTTCCCTTCATCATTTAAAAAAAAATGATGAAGGAAAACTGTCAAACCGATGAAAGTCAAGGACATTTAGAAGATATGATGAAGGGGGTGGACAAGCAGTTTATCAGTTTACATTTTAAGAAAGGTAACAGGAGAAACTGAATCATGACAACTGCTATCATAGTGATGCTCATTGAGAGATTTCGCTGGGTCAGAGTATGAGAAAGATTTATGTATATTAGTTATTTTAAATCAATTTAATTTTGGAATAAATATTCTTTATTCATGAAGTACTGAGTACCGAAAAGAGCAGAACAGAGAAGTATTGGAGCAACAGCTACTATGAATCACAACACAATGATTAAAAATGTCCTCAAAAAGTCAAACCTGAATTTAGTACAGGGCTACGGATAGACAACAACTGGAAGTTATCTTCTCCATATTGCCTTTAGTGGTTAGTAAACAACATGATAACTGCTTTACAGATTAGGTGATGACCAGTCAATGGATACAGTGTAAAAACTGTTTAACCCTCACTGATCACACTTGATATACAGATCCCTAATAACCTGCAAAGATCAAATACTGATCTAAGACCAAGTTTCTTAACTCTTTTGCTACCGTAAGCCGATGTATCGGTTTTCACAGTTATATAATTACAGACCATGAGCCGATGTACCGGCTTATCAATAAGGTTTCACTTTTCTTTTCATTGCAAAGCTTACACATTAGCTTGGCCAATCAACTTTTGTCTCCCATGAAACAGCTTTGTTGGCAATCACATGCAGCCAATAAAAATCGAGCCAATATGAAATAGAGTGGTATGAGATGAAATGGAATGAAATGTAATGGTACGAGATGTAATGGTACGAGATGTAATGGTACGAGATGCAATGGTACGAGATGTAATGGTATGAGATGTAATGGTATGAGATGTAATGGTACGAGATGTAATGGTATGATATGTAATGGTATGAGATGTAATGGTATGAGATGTGATGGTATGAGATGTAGTGGTACGAGATGTAATGGTACGAGATGTAATGGTACGAGATGTAATGGTACGAGATGTAATGGTACGAGATGTAATGGTACGAGATGTAATGGTACGAGATGTAATGGTATGATATGTAATGATATGATATGTAATGGTATGAGATGTAATGGTATGAGATGTAATGGTATGATATGTAATGATATGTAATGGTATGAGATGTAATGGTATGAGATGTAATGGTATGAGGTGTAATGGTATGAGATGTAATGGAATGAGATGTAATGGTATAAGATGTAATGGTATGATATGTAATGGTATGATATGTAATGGTATGATATGTAATGGTATGATATGTAATGGTATGATATGTAATGGTATGATATAGCATGATATGATATGTAGTGGTATGACACGTAGTGGTATAATATGGCATGGTAAGAGATAGAATGGTACGATATGGCATAGTATGAGATGGCACGGTAAGAGATGGCATGGTAAGAGATGGCATGATAAGAGATAGCATGGTAACTGAAAACATGGTACGAGATGGCATGGTGAAAAATGGAGTGGTATGAGAGGGAATGGTATGAGATGGCATGGTTTGAGATGGAGTAGTATGAGATGGAGTGGTATGAGATATAGTGGTATGAGATGACACGGTATGAAATGGAGTAGTATGAGATGGCATAGCATAATTTGGAGTGGTATGAGATGTAGTTTTATGAAATGGCATGGTATGAGATGACACAGTAAGTGATGGAATGGTATGAGATAGCACGGTAAGTGATGACACAGTATGAGAAAGCATGATATGAGATGGCATGGTATGAAATGGAGTGGTGTAAAATGGCGTGGTATGAGATGGCATGGTAAGAGAAGGCTTGGTATGAGATGTAGTGGTATGAAATGTAGTGGTATGAAATGTAGTGGTATGAGATGGTATGAGATACCATGAAATGAAAATAAAATGGCATATCGAGCAACAACAATGAGCACAGGCCTAGGCGTAGGTCATCATATGCCATCTTGTGAGACTTTTATGTGAAAAGTTCGTTTTAGTTAAACATTTCGTAACCCAGAAGGTCTTAAAACTTATCACATCAGCAAGTGGATACCATTTTCTGAAACAAAAAATTCTAATATTCGGCAAACCTTCGGAAGCATTTAAACCTCCCTAAGCTATAATATCAGGCTTTTAGAAAGGTGCAAGCCATCCTGCATATCAACTACTGGGTCTGTTTCATTGTGAACTAGTCTAACACCTGGACAAATAAACATGAGGGATTCATTGAAGTGGGAGACAAAACGCAATCTTGCTTTATTCTTGGAAGAATTTAACCTTGACAATTACTGCAAAATAATTCCACTGAAGTCAAGAAGGCGCAGACTAGCATAAACATAGAGTGCCACAATATAATATAGTAAAATATCTACAATCATTCTAGTATTGAAGAAATGGATGAAACGTTGTATGAAATAAAAAAATGTAACAAATTGGTAAACATCTGATCACCTTGTGACTGGTTTGAGAAGGCTGTACAAAACCCAGCTTATTTCCGCAATGATCACCAACAACCATATAAGAGCTTTAATCACCTCGTCTATTGATTGGCGACTGCTCAGGCAAATCTCAATGGTGATTGGCCCAGCTTCTGCAAGTATGGATATAATTGGCTAGTTACTTTGTTAATGCTCAGTTCTCATACTTATACAAAGCATTTACAGATATTGCGTTACAAACATACTACTCATATATAAGCTCTTATTTCTAGGAGGTTGTAAAATTAACTGTTGTGTTTAATATGAACTATTGTCAACAAAAACCTAAAGTGAATGTACAATGGCTGCCCAACACAGTATGGGTACTACTAAAAAGACATCTATCATGATTTCCATATTGATTACAGGGTTCCCTCATTCGTCACAGTTAATGGGGACCTGTACCCTCATGATAGGTGAATGTCTGCAAAGTAATCTCACCCTTATATGTATTTTTGAAGGCTTTATTAATGATTTAACGGTCTTAATACTTATCAACCTGGCTTTATAAGATAAAAAGCGAAATTAAAATGTTATTACTACTGTATATGCATAGAGTCATTCAGCCCATATTCCCTTACTACAGATGTTATTGTCTGATTTTTCAGTCTAAAAAAATTACTTTTTTATTATTTGAAAATGAATTTATTTTGTACTCAAGTTCATTGCGTGCCTTTGAAGGTCAAAGACATTTAAAAGACATGAAGAAATATATGCACAAGCAATATGTAGGTTTATGCTTTACTAAATGTAACAGAAATTACTAAACCATGACTACTGCTATCACAGTGATCCTCATTGAGCGATTCCACTAGGCCAGAGTATGAGAGAAATTCATGTATTTTATTTTTTTAATTCATGCAAATAATCAATTTAATTTTGAAATAAATATTTTTATTCACGAAATACTGAGTCCACAGAAGCAGAATCATAAAATTGTGAGGAAACAACTACTATGAATCACAAGACAGTGATTAAAAATGTCTTCAGAAATGTCCAATGGCATAATTTTAGCACAGGACTATCGGGTAAACATCAACTAGGAGTTGTCTTCTCCATATCGACTTATGGGTTTAGTGAACAACATATTAATTACTATACAGATTAGGCAATGACCAGTACATGGATACAGTGAAAACTGTTTAACCCTCACCTAACACACTTGATATGTACGTAGTAGCCTGCAAGTCATAAATAGTGACCAAGATCTCACGCTAGGTTTATTAACTTAACGCCTCAAATTAATATTTACTAGCACCCGTAAATGTAATAATAAATTAATTTATATCTGACGAAAGGTAAGTAAAAAAACTTCCTTCATAAAATGCCTTCATTTAATCACAAATTCAACCTTCAGTTCAAATTACTAATACATTTCATATTTGATATTTTTTATTTCCCGTTTTATCCAAACCTGTGACTCTAGAGAAGTCCAGTGTGTCATGAGAGATCATCAGGTTGAAATATAAATCAACATATTTCAAACTTCATCGATATTATCTCCACTTACTTTTTCTGTCATAAAACGCAGAGCATATGTATCTGCACAATTAATCTGAACTGCTAAAGAAGTTCTCGATTAGCGCAGGTTTTAGTGTCGATATAACAAACTGAATGTCATGAGATCGAGTCCCGTGAGAAGCAATCATCTACTTTGACCTCTGACTCCAACTTCGAACATACAAACAGAAAAAGACGGATTTTAATATAGTAAAAATTGCAGCATTTTTGCACTTTCGTAAATGCAAAATCTTTCACAAATTATTTTTAATTGTTAGACATTCACAACTGGTAACCAGATGGTATACAAATACTTCCGATATATAGAGAAACCCAAAAGCACCCAATACATAGGATATATGAAGGCACTCTCACTAAACATTGTCCATTATTAGCAAATGATCTCTAATGACAGACCAAGTTTTTATTTACACATTATTTAGTAAAATGAGACTGATGTGATAATTTCATTGCTATGGCAACTTGTTTAGTTAGAGCGGAAGTTATACCTGAAAATATATATTATTATTCAATGACACACGGCTAAATGTTATAAAAATCAAATAAAAGAATTTACAGAATTTCAAATTGCAGAAGCTATATCGTCAGACCCTTTAATAGGGATAGCCTTAGTGTATAATTATGTAAGGGCTAGCCAAAAATGACATTTTAATGTTAGCTCGGACTAGAATTATGCTGCATCTATTCATTAAAATTATAAAATATCGTGTGCTACAAGCCCTCCATTATCATGAAGCTGCAGTACTATGAACAAACCTGATTATTAAGTATTTTCTCTCAGATCTGTAATGGTGAACATTTCAATTGTATCAACACAAAGAAATGAGCTAAACAATTGTTTTTTCTCAATATCACATAATCCAACATATTCTAACAGTTTGTTACAATATGCATTCCTTGAGAGTAAATACATCGCGTCATATGGTTGGCTAATGGCAACAAGTGCAGACAACTTCCAAACAGACACAAAAACACTAGCTAATTAATTATGCGATTAATTAAAATAATAGAGACAGTCTGATATGTGCCTACCAGCAAGGTCAGCAATCCTTAGCCGTGACTCTTTGAGTGATGTCAGGTTGGTTGGGTGGTTGGTCCGCCCTATGATTATGAGGAACTCTGAAATGCTCTGAATGACTCGAGTCTGTAGCTTTTGTATGATTAACTTTACCTTTGCTTATGGTGCTATGAATAAAGTAACAATTAAATGTGAAAATGACTCAAAATACCGCACTATAGAATCTTCTAGAATTGTGAAAAAAGTGATCATGTGTGAAAAAGCATTATAAAAACAGACCCATCCATTTTATTGAAAGTGAAAAAGCTATGCCAATATCAATTGACCATATATGGTAAAAATGTGCTAATGTCTGTCTGATTAAAAACTCAAAAGCCTACCTTAACATGCTTTCAAGATGAACTTTCACAAAATCTTATTATATTCTATCAGAAAGTATCGGTAATTCTCTAACAATTGAGATTGTTTCTCAACTTTGAAGTCATCTGACTACCAGATGTTTCAAAATTAACATAGACAAAACTAAATTGCGATTAAAATCCTCAAAAGAAAAATACATGCAAAATAACATCACTATTTGCGATTGTGAATATAAAACTAGCAAAATGCTGTTACTTTATGATGCAATCTACTAGAATATTGTGTAAGTTCATATTTAAAAATATTTATAACATATAACATTTATATTCATATTTAAAAATTCTGATAACTTCAGATGAAACATACTAAAATTTTGTGTAAGTTCATATTTAAGGACAATTGTTCTCAATGAACATGTTTATGGATTTGTGGTGAATATGAACAAAATTCCAACAAGGATAATAAAGGACAATTGGTGAATCAATCTAATGAAAATATTTGCAGCTTTCTCCTAACACACTTGCTATACAGCGGGTGGTTGGCTACCCTAATCTACTAACACTAAAGTATGACAAAGAACTTAGGCTATGGATTGTAAATAATATGAGGCACACAGATGCACCGTTTAGAAGCTTCTACTATTGCTTTTTAAAAGACCACCTTGTTTCCTCATCATCACAGAAACTATTGTAACCTTATGAGTTATTAGGTGGGTGATTACCATATATGCATACCAACTACACCAAGGAAATCTAAAATTACCGTAGCGTATCTCGGCATAGTCTTCCGTTATGATAGTTCAGTTACAAATCTTGATATATCGCTCTGGTGAGGTGCATTGTGAAAGTCAATGAAACATGTTGTTATATAATCAACCTATTGATGTAAACTCAGATGGTTACCTCCCCTGGGTCAAAACTAAATAAATGCAAATTGAAAACAGACGTAGAAATCCATTATGTATTGGAGTTTGCTGTAAGCAATTAGGCTTGCTTGGTCAATGGTATTAATTACAGCATCACAGTATCTATACAGCAAAAAAGAAACATTTAACATATATTAACTGATTGATAAACAATTAATATTATTGGTATCAGGCCTACAGCTGCACTTCTTGCAATCAACAGTCACACGCGCACAAAATTTTGCACTCTTGAACAGTGTTCTTTAAGCCATGCATATTCCAATAAATTGAATAAAATTTTATAGGCTATTTAAATCAGAACACCCTAGAACAATTCACTGCTTGAAATACAATCTACTCTTAGTGAATGAGTGCAGCCGTTGGCCTATAACTTAAAGTATTGATGTAATTAGTCTACACACCTGTTTGATACAACATTCTCTAATTAGTTAAAATTTAGCAATTAATAATGTTCGTTTAAGTAGGCAACTAATATTATCATTGCAACTTTTCCTTGTGAGTAACAAATGTAAAAGCGAGCAAACTGGTGTCCGAGGTTATTTAAATAAGCCGGAAATAGGCAGTGACAAGACGCAACTTTGCTCGGTCAGTCGTAACCCACGATACAATACCTCGCATTTTCTCATACGTTTTTGCATGACGCCCCGTAAAAGCTTATAAAGCTGAAACTTGTGCGCTTGACCAAGACATAAGCTTCTAATTACGCCTGATACAATTAATATAATTTATTTACCAGGTCTGTGGAAAACGAAATATCAGTTTTCGTAAAATGGAGCAGGAATATTACCACCGAGTGCTGTTTGAACCCTTGGAAAGGGGTGATAGCAAACCATTTTACTCTTTTTATAGGCGGAAAACTGGAAAAAACTCACAAGGCACTGCGGTTTTCAAAAATAAATCAGCCTTAGAATCATCTGAGATTTTTAACGAATTTTTTCAGGGTGTTTTTTCAAATAGTGACTGTTTTTCCACAACTCAAACTGAACTTTCTGCAGATAAATGCCCTATACAAGTAACAAGTGATGGAGTTCTCAAACTTCTAAATACTCTTAAGCGCGGGAAAGCCCCGGGCCCAGATAAGTTTAGAAAAGAAGATCTTTGCCTAGAACCTGAAATTATTAGTAAGATATTGGCGAGCATATTCCAGTACTCGTTGAACATTGGAAAACTTCCAGATATCTGGAAAGTGGCCAATGTAGTTCCGGTACATAAAAAAGGCAGTCGGGAAGATCCGGGAAATTTTAGGCCCATATCTCTGACATGCATTGCTTGCAAATTGTTAGAACATATTGTGCTTAGTAACATCAATAAAGATCTGGTAAATGTCATATATTCTAACCAACACGGTTTCAGAAAAGGCCTATCTTGCTCCACCCAGCTAGTCTCTACTGTGAATGAAATAATGAAATTAGTAGATAACAATAATATAGTACATGCAGCGGTACTGGATTTTTCTAAGGCATTTGACAAGGTGTCTCACGGCTTGTTGATCGACAAATTGATAAAATCAAACATAAACCCGTACATGGTAAATTGGATTAGGGACTTTCTGTCAAACAGACTCCAAAGAGTAGTGATAGAGGGTGCTGCATCTTCTGACCTGCTGGTTTCATCGGGCGTTCCACAAGGGTCTGTCCTCGGGCCCACCCTATTTTTGGTGTACATAAATGATATCTCCGATAATCTAAATTTTTCTACTATCAAGCTTTTTGCAGACGACGCTTTACTTTTTTCTCAGGTAAACACCCTTCAGGATTCAGTGAATTTCCAGGAGGATTTAAACATATTAGACCAGTGGGCCTATAACTGGAAAATGAATTTTAACACTGATAAATGCCAAATCGTTCGTTTTGCAAGGCAGAGTAGCGGAAACCCAGATGTGGTATATTACCTAAGTGGCAGACCTTTATTTGTAGTAGACAGTTTTAAATACCTCGGAGTTTTTATATCAAATGATTTTAGTTGGGATTTACATATAGACTCAATCATATCTAAGGCAAGTCAGCGATTGGGAATGATGAAACATGTTTTGTTTAATGCGCCGATGAGGGTTAGAAGGGTTGCATATCTCACTCTGTGTAGACCAATATTGGAATATGCGAGTGAAGTATGGGACCCTCATTTGATGCGACAGGTAGCATCATTGGAAGCAGTTCAAAGAAAGGCGGTTAGGTTTATATCTGGTTTGAAAGGTAGGCAGAGTGTTACAGAGGCAAGAATTTTTATAGATCTAGAACTTTTAGAACAAAGACGCAAACATGCAAGAATGTCTCTCATGCTAAAGATTTTATCTGACGACTGCCATGAATCTCTTATCGAAAGTTTTAACCAAATACAAAATGTTCTTCACAGTCATGAAACAAGACTGGTTACGGGGGGTGCTCCTTCAGCTGTATGTGCAAACACCGGGTTTTATATGAATAGTTTTTTACCTAGAACATCGCGCAACTTGCGCGGCTTACCATAATTTTATGTTTTATTGACTATTTTTAAATAAAGTTCTCAACGGCCTTCTTTTGCCCGATTTCAGGATTTACGGGTTCTTAAAACACCTAGACCTAGACCTAGCGCGTCTTCACGTTATGAAATATGATCTCATTCAAACGCTTATATCTCTGAACAGGGCTGGTCTACCAAAACACAAATTACACCAAATTGTAGCTGATGGTTTAGCCTTATATTGGTCCTAATTTCTTTCGAATGAGTTCAATGGTGCAATTACATCTTTAATAATGTAAAACTATGCTGAGACTGTTACGCTATAGTATGACATAGTGCCTGTTTAATCATATTAAATATTAGCTTTCGATGATTTCACGGGGCGTCCCCATTAACTCATAAAATAAAGTGACTTGTTAGATTGTCGGTTACGATTGACCGAGCACAGTTTTGTCTTGTCACTGCATATTTCCGTCTTATTTAAATCAGTCTATGTACCCGCTTTCGCATTTGTTACTTTCAAGTGAATATTGCTATGATAAATTGGTTATTTACTTGAACAAACTTTGTTAACTGTTAAATTTTAACTAACTAGAGAGTGTTGTATTAAACAGGTTTGTAGACTAATTAAATTAATACTTCAAGTTATAGGCCAACGGCTGCACTCATTCAGTAAGAGTAGGCTAGATTGCATTTCAAGCAGTGAGTTGTTTTAGGGTATTCTGATTTAAATGACTCATAAATTTTTAATCTATTCATAAAATATGCAAGGCTTAAAAAACACTGTTCAAGAGTCGAATTGTGCAAGCGTGATTGTTGATTACAAGAGGTTCAGTAGGCCTTACATCAGATGCTGAATAATATTCGTTTAATGTTCATTACTTGCTGTAAATATATATCACTGCTGTAATCTATATCATGGATTAGGCAGCCCTAATTGCCCACAGCGAACTGATAAACATAATGTATTTCTACGTCTGTTTTTAATTCGCTTTTATGTAGTTTTGACCCAGGGTAGGCAACCAAGTGAGTTAATATCACCAGGTTGATTATATTGCAAATTGTTTATTGTCATTTTCAATGCACCTCATACTAGGGATATATCCTGATTTGTAACTGAACTACCATACTAGAAGGCCCATGCCGAGATAAGCTAGGGTGCCTTTGGATTTGCTTGGCATAGTCGATATGCTTTTATGGTAATCACCCACTTGATAATTGTATAAGACTTAAGATAGTTTATGTGATGATGAAGATGATACATGATTATATGTTAAAAGCAATGGTAAAAGCTTATCAACGCTGCATTTGTGTGCCTCATCATATTATTTACAAACCATGACCTGAGGTCGTTGTCATAATCTATTATAAATAGATTAAAGTAGCCAGCCACCTGTTGTATAGCAAGTGTGTTTGGTGAACGCTGCTAATATTGTCTTTCATTAACTCACTAACCATCCTTCAACTGATAGAGTGGTTTAATTACCTCTTTGATTGCTAATCATTGTATGTGGTGTGTAGAGAATAACTCCAAGTTTATGAGTTTGCATGAAGATCTATGATATATTTGTTTTATACTATAGTATTATCGCTTGTTACATGTTGGATGTCGTTGGATATTGGTAGAGACTAATTAAGTAACAACCGCAAGCATTGAGTAGTGTGTCGGAAGAGAGGGTGAAGTGTATTTGTTCCGAATACAATCAGCAACATTCGAGTAAACAAATAGCATGTGAACCAAAGTAATATGATAATGCTACATCTCCCTTATCATATAAAGGCACCAACATAGTGTGAGCATAAAACAAAATGATAATATAAAGCGTATCTATTGAACTACTGAGTATAATAAAATGACTAATACAATAGTAAACCTACATCTACAAGTCGAGACGGTTTGTCGGTTTACGGGTTCGAGTGCTCCGATGAGGAGTTGTCGTAACCTGCGGTCTGGACGAGCTAGATAAGTGTGGTCTACTTTCTGTAGGTTCAGGAGTATTAGATATGCGATTGTCAGTACTCTGATTGTCAGGTAGAGGTATTATTTGTATCCTTAGATATCACACCACTTGATTCCATTTCGTCTAACTGTCTCTTTACTATCGGCAGTCTAGGAAGTGAAACATCATACGGAACGTGTAACGCCACAGGTTCGACATCGTACCTAACTTCTATGTTGTATGATTCGGAAAGTTTACCTAAGCCTACAAAAACTTCAGGATATTCCGTTTTAAATCTACAAAAGTCAGTAACATGTGTAGCATCAGTAACATTCATAACATGCTCAGTATCACAATGAACTAAACCTAAAGAAACACAAGCGGTTTTGCTCAACAAATTAGTTTGCTGGTTTTCTACAATGTATAAAACTTCATTTACATGCCTATCAGCTATTCTCAATCTAGCATTTACTTTGCCTAAAACAGGTAATACAGTGTTGCCAAGGCCTATGAGACATCTATCTGACGGGCATATTTGGCTGCTACGCCAACATAAGTCACTACAAACTGACACATCCGCGCCAGTGTCAAGCTTAAAATCATGTTTTACTTCATGTCTGTCATCTAAGGATACAAATAATGATGCAGACCAAGGCTTGTTTGTAATGTTAGCATGTCTAACTTCACCTAAGAACGTGTCAGGTAAGTTTACTTCAGTTACATTAGCAGTTTTCTTATGACACATAATCTTCCAGTGGCCCGCGAGGTTACAAAAGTCACATTTGGATTAGATGGCTGGACAAGACTACTTGTTGTGCTGGGGAGTTTTGCCGCATCGAGTGCATCTAGAGTTATTGTCAGAGTTATGCTGTTTATACGTAGTCTGTGTTTGGGCCCTGTGTTCTGCAGTTTTGGGTCTCTGTGTGTGACTATTCTGGCGTTTATCTCAATTATTGTTGTAACCTTTGGATCTCACCATGTCCACCGTACCGGTACCACCAGCAACGTTAGCTCTTACTACAGGTTGTGATTCCTTAGCAGCTTCAAATCGCCTACATATTTCTACAGCAGCAGCTAGAGTTAAGTCTGCTTCCGACTGGAACTTTTCACTCAGTAGGTCATCACTAACTCCTACGACTAACCTGTCTCTTAATAGTTCTTCTCTCAATGCTCCATACGCACAATTCTCTGCCTGTCTATAAAGTTTATGTATATAACTGTCCATTCCATCTTG
The DNA here is from genome assembly GCF_963576615.1 of Watersipora subatra. Classification (NCBI taxonomy): domain Eukaryota; kingdom Metazoa; phylum Bryozoa; class Gymnolaemata; order Cheilostomatida; family Watersiporidae; genus Watersipora; species Watersipora subatra. The sequence goes on from NC_088713.1 coordinate 54,517,070, forward strand.
ACCTCGAATTAGTTCATTAAATTTAGCACGTTCTACTATGGTATTATTTATGACGCCAAAGTAGTCGTTGAAGGCCGTGATCACGTTATCATGTGCGTCTTCATTTATATTCCTGGCTAGTATAATATCTTCTGCTTGCTCTCCTAAAGTATATACTAATGTATTGATTTGTTCGATTTCTGGCTGTTCGGATAGCCTGCTGGCATCCCTATATTGTAACCACCTTGCCCTCCATCTAGTCCATTGAGCCGGATCTGTGAAATCGAATCTATCTGGAGATGTCAATCTTGGTGCATGAAACCTAGGAATAACAGCCGCTTGAGGGTTCTCCTCTTCTCCCATGATGAACAACTGGTCAGGAAGAGGAGTTTCGCTGCCACCATATAGTATTATCGCTTGTTACATGTTGGATATCGTTGGATATTCGTAGAGACTAATTAAGTAACAACCGCGAGCATTGAGTAGTGTGCCGGAAGAGAGGGTGAAGTGTATTTGTTCCGAATACAATCAACAACATACGAGTAAACAAACAGCATGTGAACCAAAGTAATATGATAATGCTACATATACTCAAGGTGGTACTCCTTGGGAACCGAAAAACATTCTTAATTTAATATAAAACTGAGTCGTAATGCTTGACCTAAACTTTATACTCAGTCTTGATAAGTTATTAGGGTACATGAACTATATTTCTCTTTTTAAATACTAGGATTAAATTTGATGTTGCTCAGAATTTTTTTCATTGTCAACACAAATCCATAAACATGTTCATTGAGAACAATTGTCCTTAAACCATAACTGTCACGAACAACTTTTATCGTATTTACTAAGTAAATCAGACACGCTAATTCCGATTTTGTACTCAAAATAAAGATTAGTCCACTAACCTTCAAAGTCATTTAGGCTTTTTTAAAGCGTTTCAATGTTCGTTTCGAAAACAACACAGTCGGCATTACAAGCTCCGCCCATGAATATGTGACGAACCTAGCTTTTTCAGGAACGGAAGTTATGAATGTTTAGTCCGATTTAGAATAATAGAGATGGGTGTCTTAAAACCAATTATTATTTAAATCCAGCCTGTAAAATAATTTCAGTTTTTATGAAAGGTATATAAACTATTTAAAGTTGCTCGTAGCTTGTTACATGACGTTTAAATGGGCTGGACACCGAGAAAAATAAGCTCAAAAAGCGCGGTGTTATCACAAGCTAGCGTCGTTATCGCGCTTTTTAAATATGCAATGTTAAATAGCTCATCTACCTTTCAGAAAAGACTGGTATTATTTTTAAGCCTGAATTTAGATATTAATGGATTTTAAACCATCCATCTCTATTATTCTAAATCGGTCTAAACATTCCTACGTAACTGCTGTTCCTAAAAAGCTAGGCTACGTCACGTATTTATGGGAGGAGCTTGTTATGCCGATCGTGTTGTTTTCGAGACCGATATTAAAACGCTGTAAAAAAGCCTTCATTACTCTGAAAGTTAGTGGACTAATCTTTATTTTGATTACAAAATTGGAATCAGCATGTCTGATTTACTTAGTAAATACGATAAAAGTTGTTCGTGACAATTATGGTTTAAATAGGAACTTACACAATACTTTAGTAGATTTCATAAGTGTTCATCTTTAATGTGTTACCGAAATGTATCACTCTTTGCATGCAAATGTGTTACCATCATGGAACATCAAGTATTTGTTATCGTCACGGACTATAATTTTTATTATACTAAAGATGGCCGAGTGGTAAAATATCGCACTTTTAATCTGATTGTCGCAGATTCGAGTCTCATGCTGTGTTAACAATTGTGAAGTGCTACAATTGCTGTCGTTCAGCAGTTTATCATCAGTGTGAGAAAGTATTTTTGTAATTTGTAGATTTCAATAGCCCACTTTGACCTCACATAATCACAATTATTCTAGCAGATTCTATAGTGCAGTATTCCTAGTCATTTCCACATTTAACGGTTACTTTATTCATTGCACTTTAAGCTAAAGATACAGTTAATCATACAAAAGCTATCGACTCCAGTCATTCAAACAAAGCATTTCAGAGTGCCTCATAATCATAGGGCGGGCCAACCACCTCGCCAACCTGACATCACTCAAAGAGTCACTGCTAAGGATTGCTGAGCTAGCTGATAGGTGCATATAAGACTCCTTCTGTTATTTTAATCAACTCCATAATTAACTAACAAGTCTATCTGTGCCAGTTTGAGAGTTGTCTGCACTTAGTTGCCTGCAGAGTCGTTATCCTCAACTATCTACCAAGTTGTGATTGCTCTCTAGGCATGCATATTTTCTTTTTGTTAGATTATGTTAAGTTATGTGATAACATGGAAATATATACCTTATTATATTCTATGCATCAAGTGCTTTTTGGTTTCTCAATACATCGGAAGTATCTGTATGCTATATGGGTTCCAATTGTGAATGTCTCACAATTAAAAAGAATTTGTGAAAGATTTTACAATAACGTAGGCGCAAAAATGATGCAGATTTTACTATAGTAAAGTCTGTGTCTGTCTGAGGTCAAGGTTAGAGGTCAGAGTAAAGGATTCCTTTTCACGGGACTCAATCTCGTAACATCCAGTTTGTTATATCAACACTAACACCTGCGCTAATCGAGAACCTTTTTAGCAGTTCAGATTAATTGTGCAGATTTTGTATTCTCTGTATTTTATGACAGAAAAAGTATGTGGAAATGACGTTTGAAAAATGATGATTTATTGATACTGAACACTGGACTTTTAGAGTTAGAAGTTTTGGATAAAATACAAAATAAGAATTATTAAATATGAAATATATCAGTAGTTTGAACTAAAAGTTGATTTTGTGATTAAAAGTGCATTTTATAAAGAAAGTTTTATTTACTTACTTTTTGTCAGATATATGTATTTTATTATTACATTTACAAGTACTAGTAAAAATTAATTTATGACGTTAGGTTAAGAAACCTAGCTTGAGATCCTGGTCACTATTTATGACTTGCAGGCTACTATGTATATCAACGGTGTTAGTTGAGGGTTAAGCAGTTTTCAGTGTATCCATGTACTGGTCATTGCCTAATCTGTATAGTAATTATCATTTTGTTTACTAACCATGCAAGTCTTTATGGAGAGGATAACTCCTAGTTGTTGTCTATCCATAGCCTGTGCTAAACTTAGATTGGATGCTATTTGAAATTTCTGAAGACATTTTTAATCACTGTGTTGTGATTCATAGTAGTTGTTGCCTCACTACTTCATGCTTCTGCTTTTTGGCCTCAGTACTTTTTGAATAAAAATATTTATTTTAAAATTAAAATAAGGTAGGGTTGAAAATTAGATTATGCTAGTACGTAGTTACGCTTTTGTAGGCATTACTTTGTGAATAAAAACATTCACTTTCAAATTAATTTGGACTGAATCACTTAAACATATAAATCTCTCTCATACTCTGTCTCAGTTGAATCTCCCAATGAGCATCACTGTGATAGCAGCCATCATGGTTCAGTTTTTCCTGTCATAATTTGTAAAGTGTAAACCTTTACAAATTTATATACTACAACATTTTTATATCACACTATCTTATACCACACCATCTCATACCACACCATCTCATACCACTCCATCTTATACCATACCATCTTATGTCATACCATCTTATACCACTCCATCTTATACCATACCATCATATACCACACTATCTTATGTCATACCATCTTATACCACACCATATCATACCACTCCATCTTATACCATACCATCTTATGTCATACCATCTTATACCATACCATATCATACCACTCCATCTCATACCGTGTAGGATTACATATAAAAAACACAAATTTGAAATGTTCGTTTCTATGTATGTTTTTCTAGCTTCAAATTTAATATAGTGCATGAGAGCTCAGGTTCTCCATCTCTATTCATCTTCAGAGACAGGGATTTTAGCTTGTTTAATTAATCATTTGTCTAATATTGCCTATCAACTGTTTTAGCACTGATCTACAGGAGAAGGTGATTTAGTGGATTTCCTTAACGCAGGTTGGAAGGAAGATTGGGAAGAAACAGAGAAACAGTCAACTTAATTGAAACATGTTTATATTTTATCTTCTGCTTGTTTCCTCACTTTTATTATATACTGAACATGACATGGGGTGTTTCTAGGCTGCTTTTATTGTCTAAGTCTTGCATGTCTTCATTTTCAGAGAGAAAATTGTTGCATATCACACAAAGTATGCGTTTCACCGGTGTACATAGCCAAATCTCAATATGAACATTGATAATGTTTTAGATCCTGAACTGTGATAACTAACCTTCACGGCTAGTATATTGAACAGAATTATTCGATGAGTAAATATCCTGATGAGGTGAAGATAGTCAAGAGGTTCCTTTAAAAAAAGCTATTTTTTATATGATGCAAATCCACAGCATGTGTGTGGACCTGCCTGCACAGTTTTCACCCTTCATCATGCCTTTTAAATGCCCTTGACCCTCAAAATCATCTAACAAACAATGAAAAGAAACGAAATTATTGGGATTCACAGTTGAGTATGATCAGAATCATAATATTCTATATTTCTATGAGTTTGAAATTAGTTTGTTTTTGCAGGTAGAAAGCCTGAGTTTCTTGGCTCTTATATACCTCGGGAGTTGTCAGCCCAACCATAAGAAACACAAGTCCTTCTGAAGTACACTGGCAAGCACACTCTTCTAAACTTCCCCATCAGTGAGTGTTGCAAGGAATTCCAATCGCTGAGTTGATCCACCTAACTTGTTCTATCATGTCATGCACTTATCATGTCTTGCACTTGTCCTGTCGTGCACTTGTCTTGTCATGCCCTTGTCATTTCATGCACTTGGTCTGTCATGCACTTGGTCTGTCATGCACTTGGTCTGTCATGCTCTTGGTCTGTCATGCTCTTGGTCTGTCATGCACATGCCATTTCTTCCACTTGTCATGTTTTGCACTTGTCCTGTCATGCACTTGTCCTGTCATGCACTTGTCCTGTCATGCACTTGTCCTGTCATGCACTTGTTCTGTCATTCACTTGTCCTGTCATGCACTTGGCCTGTCATGCGCTTGTCCTGTCATGCGCTTGTCCTGTCATGCACTCGTCCTGCCATGCACTCGTTCTGCCATGCACTCGTTCTGCCATGCACTCGTTCTGCCATGCACTCGTTCTGCCATGCACTCGTTCTTCCATGCACTTGTTCTGCCATGCACTTGTTCTGTCATGCATTTGTTCTGCCATGCATTTGTTCTGCCATGCACTTGTTTTGCCATGCACTTGTTCTGCCATGCACTTGTTCTGCCATGCACTTGTTTTGCCATGCACTTGTTCTGCCATGCACTTGTTCTGCCATGCACTTGTTCTACCATGCACTTGTTCTGCCATGCACTTGTTCTGCCATGCACTTGTCTGGTCATGCATTTGTCTGGTCATGCACTTGTCTGGTCATGCACTTGTCCTGTCATGCACTTGTCCTGTCTTGCACTTGTCCTGTCATGCACTTGTCCTGTCATGCACTTGTTATATCATGCACTTGTTATTTCATGCACTTGTCATTTCATGCCCTTGTCATTTCATGCACTTGTCATTTCATGCACTTGTCATTTCATGCACTTGTCATTTCATGCACTTTTCACGGGACTTGATCTCATAACATTCAGTTTGTTATATCGACACTAACACCTGCGCTAATCAAGAACTTCTTTAGCAATTCAAATTAATTGTGCAGATTTTGGTATTCTCTGCATTTTATGACAGAAAAAGCATATGGAAATGAAGTTTGAAAAATGATGATTTATTGATACTTGACACTGGCCTTCTAAGGTTAGAAGTTTGGATGAAATACAAAATTAAAATTATTAAATATGAAATATATTAGTAATTTAGACTAAAAGTTGATTTTATGATTCAAGAGAGCATTTTTATAAAGGAAAGTTTTATTGACTTTCCTTTCGTCAGATACATGTATATTATTATTACATTTACAGGTACTAGTAAATATTAATTTATGATGTTAGGTTAAGAAACCTAGCTTGAGATCCTCGTCAGTGTTTATGACTTGCAAGCTAATATGTATATCAACGGTGTTCCATGCAGGTTAAACAGTTTTCACTGTATCTATTTACTGATCATCACCTAATCGGTATAGTAGTTATTGTGTTGTTTACTAACCACAAAAGTCAATATGGAGAGGATAACTCCTAGTCGTGGTTTATCCAAAGCCTTGTGCTAAATTTATGCTATTTGACAATTGGACACTTCTGAGGACATTTTTAATCACTGTGTCGTGATTCATAGTAGTTGTTCCCTCTCTACTTCATGATTCTGATTTTTGGCCTCAGTACTTCTTGAATTAAAATATTTAATTCAAAATTAAAATAAGGGGAGGGTTTAACAAAAGATTATGCTAGTTCGCAATTATGCTTTTCTGGAAGTTACTTCGTGAATAAAAATATTCACTTTTAAAATTAAATTGATTTAAAATAACTAAAATACATGAATCTCTTTTATACTCTGACCCAGTGAAATCTCCCAATGAGCATCACTATGATAGCAGTTGTCGTGGTTCAGTTTCTCCCGTCATAATTTTTAAAGTATCAACCTACAAACTAGTTGCGCATCCACTTCATCACGTTTTTTCAAGTGCCCTTGACCTTCAAAAGCATCTAATGAACATATGAAAAATGAAACTCCGTCTGTGGCAAAGGAGTATGGAGTGTTTTTGTTAGATTGAAATAAACTCAGTCTGTGTCAAAGGAGTGAATGAATTTACACTTATACAGTATCAATAGCATTATAATTTGACTTTTTTATTAGTTAAAACAAGGTTGATAAATATTGACATTATTAAAAATGTCTTAAAAAGTACATATAGGGATGAGATTACTTGGAAGATTTTCACCTATCATGAGGGTGCAGGTTTTCATTAACTGTGATGAACTAGGGAACCCTGTGATCAATACGAAAATCGGGATCTCTTTTTAGCAGTACTCATACTGTGTTGGGCAGCCATTGCGCATTCGCTTTAGGTTTTTGATAAAAGTAACTCGTATTGAACACAGCAATAAATTTTAAGAGCTTATATATGAGTAATATTTTTGTATCACAATATCTGTAAAGGTTTTGTATAAGTATGAGAACTGAGCATTAACAAAGTCTTGTTTGTTGTTAAGATTGTTAAGATATGGTTAACTAAAACAAACTTTGCACATAAAAATATCACAAGATGGCGTATGATGGCCCCCACTTAGGACTGTGATCGTTTTTGTTGCTCGATATGCCATTTCATACCATATCATACTATGCCATTTCATACTATGCCATCTCATACTATGCCATCTCATATCATACCATCTCATACCATGTCATCTCATATCATGCCATATCATTCCATGCCATATCATACCATACCATCTCATACCATGCCATCTCATACCATGCCATCTCATACCATGCCATATCATACCATGCCATACCATCTCATACCATGCCATCTCATACCATATCATCTTATACCACACCATCTTATACCATACCAACTTATGCCATTTCATATCATCTTATACCACTATCTCATATCATGTATCATTACATATGAACACAGAAAACTTTAAATGTTTGTCTCTATGTATGTCTTTCTAGCTTCAAATTTAGTATAGTGGATGAGAGCTCAGGTTCTCTATCTCTATTCATCTTCAGAGGCAGGTATTTTATCTTGTTCACTTAATCACTTGTCTAATATTGCCTATCAACTGTTTTAGCACTGATCTTCAGGAAAATGAGATTTAGTGGATTTCCTAAAGCAGGTTGGAAGGAACAATGGGAAGAAAACAGGGAAACAGTCAACTTAATTGAAACAGGTTTTTATTTTTATAATCTGCATGTTTCCTCACTTTTATCATGTGGGTCATGATCACAGAAACCATGGTTAAGTTGAGATTGTAAGATTTGGAATTATCTACATTAGCAGAAGGAGGAAATTCTTGCTGTTATTTCGCAAAACGAATTTTGATTCTAGCTTAATTACAGCAGATTTTATGGTCAATAAACTGAATGCACGTTTACCATCAGTGCAAAAACATCGTTCTGAGAAAACTGGTGTTAGAATTCAAGAATCGAAAACTAATGCACAATTTTGTTTACGTTTCAAAACGTCATAGCAACCAATATCAAGAAGTGGTGACATTTATCTAGATTTCTGTTTTTATATCCAAAAGGTTATGCTGAATTTAAAAATCTAAACAGATTTTAGCTGGTTGTCATAAAAATACTTGTACATTTATAAGGAAATGTATTACTTAATTTTGCAGATATCAAAAACGGCTTGGCAGCACCGTGATATCGGACGCAGCCAAATTATCAACAAAATCCTTAGAAAAATAACAACAGTACCATATTGCACACCATCGGTATCTACTTCGATCTTGGAAATTCGAATAATTATTCTCATAATTAAATCTGATAATAATCCTATAAAATCGAATAATTATTCTTATAATTAAATATTGTAATAATTTTGTAAGAATCGTTAAGAAAATATCATCGTAATTCCCTTGACTTTCACTGCTTTTGACATCAGTTAGAATACCATAGTACTCATTACATGTGTCCAAAATGTCAGAGTTATCTTTAAAATAGGCAAAAAAGAAACAATAATATTTATCGGATGCCATTTTTCAGTACTTCCTGTTTAGCATAGCAACGGTTTCAAGGATTTTTTTTCGATGGTTAAGGACTTTTATTGGCTAAACTGACTTCAGATTCAGAAAGATCACTCTTTGATTAGTCTAGAGGCACGTGTTACAAAAATCGTTACCGATATTATACATTCAGTTGGTGCAACTTCAAAGTCGGATAACTCAACTTCGTGATTTGCGACTTAACCATGGTTTCTGTGACTGCGACACATATACTGAACATGACATGGGGTGTTTCTAGGTTGCTTTTATTGTCAAAATCTTGCATGTTTTCATTTCCAAAGACGCAAAATGTAATTTAGCAGCTGATAGATTTCTCATTGTCAGCTAAAATGAACCAGAATGAGTTATGAACAGTTTTAATTGACACCCGTGACCTTCACATATCTGTCACAAGTAAGAATATGTATGTCTATAGTTAAACAGCTGTTGTGAAAAGTGTTATACCGTCGTTATTCCAAAAAATTGCAAAAGAATATGCTCACACTGAAGATCATTTAATTTGATTTGCTGTTAGGGTCTTTAAAATAAACTTTTTCATGCAATCATAAACGCATTCATTTCTGTGGCAGGTAGATCAACATGTTTGTTCAGAGAGCCAATGCATTGGTTACACACACGATGCCTATCACTGACATGCGCATACATATCTCAATATGAACATTGATAATGTTTTAGATCCCGAACTGTGATAACTAACCTTCACGGCTAGTATATTCAACGGAAATATTCAATGAGTAAATATCCTGATGAGGTCAAGATAGTCAGGAGGTCCCTTTAAATGAAGATTATTTTTATACTTGATGTCGGTCCACAGTATGTGCGTGGACCGACCTGCACAGTGTGCACCCTTCATCTTGCCTTTTAAAGGCCTTTGACTCTCAAAATCATCTAACAAACAATGAAAATAAAACGAAATTATTGGGATTCACAGTTCAGTATGATCAGAATCATAATACTTTACATTTTGTGGAGCTTTTTACGAGTTGAAATGAGTTTGTTTGTGCAGGTGGAAAGCCTGAGTTTTTTGGTTGTTATATACCTCGGGCAGTTGTCAGCCCGACCACAGGAAACACAAGTCCTTCTAAAGTACACTGGCAAACACACTCTTTGAGACTTCCCCAACAGCCCATCAGTGAGTATTGCAAGGAATTCTGATCGCTTAGTGGATCCCCCTAACTTGTTCTGTCATGTCTTGCACTTATCATGTCTTGCACTTATCCTATCATGCCTTGTCCCGTCATGTACTTGTCATTTCATGTACTTGTCATTTCAAGCACTTGTCATTTCAAGCATTTGTCATTTCATGCACTTGTCATTTCAAGCATTTGTAATTTTATGCACTTGCCAATTCACGCACTTGTCATTTCACGCACTTGTCATTTCACGCACTTGTCATTTCACGCACTTGTCATTTCACGCACTTGTCATTTCACGCACTTGTCCTTTCACGCACTTGTCCTTTCACGCACTTGTCATGTCATGGTCCTGTCATGCACTTATCATGTCATGTACTTGTCCTGTCATGTCCTTGTCATATCATGCACTAGCCTTTTTATGTAATTTATTTGTCCAGTCATGCACTCCTCCGGTCAGTCACTCGTCCGGTCATGCAATTGTCCGGTCATGCACTCGTCCGGTCATGCACTCGTCCGGTCATGCACTCGGCCGATCATGCACTGGTCCGGTCATGCACTCGTCCGGTCATGCACTCATCCGGTCACGCACTCGTCCGGTCACGCACTCGTCCGGTCACGCATTCGTCCGGTCATGCACTCGTCCGGTCACGCACTCGTCCGGTCAAGCACTCGTCCGGTCACGCACTCGTCCGGTGAAGCACTCGTTCCTTCATGTACTCGTCCTTTCATGTACTCGTCTTGTCATGTACTCGTCTTGTCATGTACTTGTCCTTTCATGTACTCGTCTTTTCATGTACTCGTCTTGTCATGTACCCGCCTTGTCATGTACCCGCCTTGTCATGTACCCGCCTTGTCATGTACCCGCCTTGTCATGTACCCGCCTTGTCATATACCCGCCTTGTTATGTACCCGCCTTGTCATTTACCCGCCTTGTCATGTACCCGCCTTGTCATGTACCCGCCTTGTCGTGTATCCGTCTTGTCATGTACTCGCCTTGTCATGTACCCGCCTTCTCATGTACCCGCCTTGTCATGTACTCGTCTTGTCGTGTACTCGTCTTGTCGTGTACTCGTTTTGTCATGTACTCGTCTTGTCATGTACTCGTCTTGTCATGTACTCGTCTTGTCATGTACTCGTCTTGTCATGTACTCGTCGTGCCATGTATTCGTCGTGCCATGTACTTGTCGTGCCATGTACTCGTCTTGACAGGTACTCGTCTTGTCATTTTCTCGTCTTGTCATGTACTCGTCTTGTCATGTACTCGTCTTGTCATGCACTCGTCTTGTCATGCACTCGTCCCGTCATGCACTCGTCCCGTCATGCACTCCTCCCGTCATGCACTCCTCCCGTCATGCACTCGTCTTCTCATGCACTCGTCCCGTCATGCCCTCGTCCCGTCAAGCCCTCGTCCCGTCATGCCCTCGTCCCGTCATGTCCTCGTCATTTCGTGCACTCGTCATTTCGTGCACTTTTCCTGTTGTGCACTGTTTCTGTCATGTACTTTTCCTGTCATGCACTTTTCCTGTCATGCACTTGTCATTTCATGCACTTGTCATTTCATGCACTTGTCATTTCATGCACTTGTCATTTCATGCACTTGTCCGGTCATGCACTTGTCCTGTCATGCACTCTTCCTGTCATGCCCTTGTCATTTCATGCACTTGTCATGTCATGCCCTTGTCATTTCATGCACTTGTCCTGTCATGCCCTTTTCCTGTCATGCCCATGTCATTTCATGCACTTGTCCTGTCATGCACTTGTCCTGTCATGCACTTGTCCTGTCATGCACTTGTCCTGTCTTGCACTAGTCCTGTCATGCACTAGTCCTGTCATGCACTTGTCCTGTGATCCCCTTGTCCTGTCATGCCCTTGTCCTGTAATGCACTTGTCCTGTCATGCCCTTGTCCTGTAATGCACTTGTCCTGTCATGCATTTGTTCTGTCATGCACTTGTCATTTCATGCACTTGTCCTGTCATACACTTGTCATTTCATGCACTTGTCATTTCATGCACTTGTCCTGTCATGCACTTGCCTTGTTATTTCATGCACCAATCATATTATGCCCATGTTCTGTCATTTTAAACCATCGTGATGATGATTTCTGTCTCATTTTCATACTCAGATGTTTTATGAATTTCATGTTATTGTAATTATTTGTGTGTTATAACTCTGTAGCTCTGTAGCTATAACTCTGGGAGTTATTGCTACAGAGCTGTGGGAGTTATATTTTTAGTAAAGTAAGACATTTTAGTTCCTGGGTATACTTACGTGTATATGGCTGATGTCTGTTCGGAGTCAATGTATTCAATTCTGTCTCTGGCTACATATTTGTTCTGATGGTAATAAGTTCTCATCAGGTAAATAAGTATACAGACTCAGTACCAATAACACACCTTCAATTTCAACATACATACCTGTCCTTTAACCTGTACATATGCTCATAGGCTATCATTCCTTAAATCGACTTGCTGAATGATTTGTATCAGTAGGACATTTTTGTTCATGCAATAATGCTTCATCGATGAAGGCTAGAGTTGTTATCCTATGATATGATAAGTTATGTCTGTTTTTTTATTATACACATGCAATACCTGTATGCTGTCCTGCATTAGAAAGTCTCTGTATTCCACTTTTTCTGTCTAACAACTTCATCCAGATTCATTTGAGATTTACCTTAACAGAAGCCCATAACAGTTGTCTAGACTCTCCATATGAGGGCTCTGGCTGGCTGCAGATCAAATATATTTGGACTATGGTTCTTGGACGGTCAGGTGCTTCGAAAGACCATAACATGAGGTGCATAAGATTGGAAAGCGTACCCTCTTCTACTTACATATTGCTGTACTTGCTCTGAACATCAGATAACATACGGTATATTCGTACGCATATAAAGGCTAAGGTAGACACCCCATAGTCAGACGATAGAATTCTTTTTAGGCACTGCCAGGGGACTAGAAATGCTTTGTAATGTTTACATTTAAAGTTCCTATTCTATATTCATGTATTTTGAGTGACTGACAGTCATGTTCAGAGTCTATTTGATTGTATCCATTAGCAGGTCTGTTGGATAGGAAGGCAAGTAGTACATGTATCTCTACTCTGTCTCTAGTCTGGGAATTTCATCTCTCCTGATTCATTAGCATCTTTTTCTTCTGTTTATGGGCAGGTCATGTGCCACTCCTCCAGTTTTTTATTCTAAACTAAAAAACTGGAAAGAAATTTCGGGTTACCCTTAAATCTCTGTTGGACCTCTTTACTCCACACTGACTAAAGACTTAAGCTAGAGACATCCCATACTATGACTATTCATTGGCTCACAGTCTCCAGTCATCCCAACTTCTTCTAACTCCTCTGCTTCCTCTCTTACTGCTTCAAAGTGTAAGTTTCAACTACCTTTTCTACCTCCTCGTCAGAGCTACTATGTTCATCCTAGTTCCTCCTGTCTTTCCCTCCAGTTCGACTAATGCTCTTTCTCCTTGTATCTTGTGTTCTAGATTGTAGGGAAAGAAACTCGTATAGCGGGGCCAATCGTAACCCAAGGGCGCGCTCCAGAGAGAGGTGTGATTGATAGTCCTTCTTCTTGTTGTATCTCTTTCTTGCTTTCTCCCAATATCAGCCTTTCTCTCTCCTGTCTCTGAATAACCATGAATAATGTGCCTCCCTTCTCAAGTAACAGACCGATGTAGAGCTGATTATTCTCCTCTAAGGCATATTCTGGAGTAATGAGAGTTGTGACAACATGCATCAATAGGTAAGACAACTTGTTTTTTTTTCATAATATACCCCACTGAAACACAATCAACTCCTTTACTGCTAGCCTTTGCTACTAGCATTTGCGGAGCTGGAGTTGTGACATTATATTTGTAAAGGTAGAAGAACTTTTCTTTCTTACAATAAGCCTCAGTTATAGGTATCTCCTTCACTACCATGCTGTACTACTAGCATTGGCTTATTGAACACTTCTGATCTGTTAAGACTTTGGTAGCAACACCTTAGAAATAATCAATAACTACATCAGGATAATAGTAGTTCCTTGTTCAACGCAGTCTTGATACTTATATGGATCTGAAAAATGGTTTACATTTACGATGGTATGTTAGCAACTAGTTTTAGGCTAAAAGTTTGCCTCGTGCCCATCCGACTAAAGAATTATCATTATTTATTTATAAAGTTTATTGTTATTTGTGGGAAATTCTATGCGTAAAAGTTATACTCTGCCAAAAAAATAATTCGGATGGTAATATTAACTCGCTTAGCAGTGCCGAAGAAGAGTTGAGGTCAGAAGATATTGTGGAAGGTAATAAACAATCAGAAGATGTTTGTTCCATCGAAAGCAACGATCAGATGGCAACTGGTCGAACAAACGATGGAGATATTTTTGTTTTAAAAATGTCAATTTTTATTTTTGCTTGTGTTATAAATATGGTTAATTTATGTAACTTGTTCTTGAGTGTATTATATTTCCAGTATTTGATAAATTATTATTATATGACTTATAAATTTGCAGATTTGTAGGATATTATTCAATAGCGGTTATCTTAACTCGTCTTACAATAGATCGATGCTCACAACTGCTCTTCTATTGCGCATATATAGCTAGTTTTGGCTGCAAGCTGTAGTAAACATAACAATGAGTGCAATGGAATTTTGTACGACATTGTTAAATATAATTATAAATTCAAAACATGCCTTCAAATGTACAGTGAAATAAAAAATATAAAGCTGTACTAAAATGCAAAGCAGTGCACAGGCAGTAATTCCATCATATCAGCAGATTAATTAAAAGCAATAGGTATGAACTTGTAGAGATATTTATTTGGTTCCAAATGCATATTTATTTAAAGATTTTTGACAAGTTCAAGGTAACTTAGCAGATTTATTGCATCCAAAAAATCTAATGTCGCTCCGCCTGAAGGCGAGTGCAAAATATAGGCGAAATTCACCTCGCCTGTAAAAAGGTTAAATTTTCTTTCTTTATTGCGACGATCTATTTGAGAAATACAATGCCAGCCTCTATTTGAACGCAAGTATCTGGTAAAGGTAAAAAGTAGAGCACCATGGCATTCAAATAGAAGTTTTACAGTAATAGTGACTACGGCAGTGTCCTGACAGTTCTACATGCCATGAGAAATCATCAGGGGTGCCAATAAAGCTCAGAGATATATGTACACTACTATTCTAAAATACCGTAAAACCTCTAAATGAATGCCATGGTGCTCTATTTTTCAACACTTCCTCTGTATAGTGGCAATCAACTGGAGGCGGTGTTCATATAGAGGCTTGCGGTGTATTTTCAAACGGCTCATCAAAATTTTCGGAAGATTAATTTAGCCCTTTTTATCTTTATTTAGCCCTTGTCGCCTATATTTTGCGCTATTTTTTCGGTAGAGCGAGATTAAACCTTTTGAATGCAATAAATCTGCTAACTTACCTCCGATTTTTCGAAGTTCTCTTTATAAATGTACATCGAGAAACACAGAAATATCTCTACCAGTTGATATCTATTGTTTGTTACTGACCTGTGATGATATTATAGCCTGTGTCCTTCTTCGCACTTTGGCATTTTCAATTTTTGTTTTATTTTAAATTTGAAGACAAATTTCGTAAGCAGTACTACTTTGTTGATGCAATGATTTAAAACATTTGATTTGGTTTGAATCACTTCGAAAAAATAAATATGCGTTTGAAACCATTTACAAGCTACGAAGATGAAAATTATGACAACAATTCACAGTATGTACATTGGTGATAGAGAGCAGGTAGATGTTAGGTCGTTACATAATACACACATACTTCCTAATCGATATTCTCCAACAAGAGGAAATAACTCTAAAGCTACCATAATTGCTCCAACTTGCTCAGTTTCTCCATAAGACAGCCTTTCTCTCTAATATCATATACTGGAGTGTAATTGATTAAGGTATTTTCACCCTTTTGCTGCAGTCTGTGAAGTATCGAGTTTATCATTATCAAGTACCATCACAATTCCTTTAACACTCTGCTAGGCAAGTTTATTTTCAGAGTTTCTCTTCCTGTGGGCAAAATAATTTCAAATGACTATTCAATACGTTTCACTAATTTAAGCTGACCCCAATTTCACCTTTGATTCTCATGAACTATGCAGAAAAAATGATGAGTAGAAAATCCACTACCAAATACTAATACTAATACTGATGAGTTTGATACTAATGATTATCAGATGATTAGCTAATCCGAGCAGATCATTTATCTACAAAGTTTGTGGATTGTTAGCCCTCATTAACTCCATATTTATGAGCAAGGTTGTGGAATGCACTTTTGCAATTAACGAAAATCTCATTGAACAGTCAAATTCCAGTTTATTCATTTCAAGTGATTGCACTGCTTTGGTAACTCACTTTAAATTTGTCGTGATTCTTTGACCTTCACTCGTCCTTACCAACTCTGACCATGAGCGAATGTTTACTTGATATTTGTCAATATCTGTCTCCTAAGAACAATTAGATGGTTTCTGCATGCTTGGTTCTCTTCTCTACTATCGGTAATTACCAGATTCTGAACCAGTTGTGATGTCATACACTTGAACATACTTACATTTCTATACATTAAGTGCGCGTTGCAGTGACCTTGCTAGGAAGTACCAGCAAGTAAAAGAGATGCTAAGAAGAAACATTGTAGAACTCTACAAATAAGCAGAAACTGCAGGAACTCGAGTCGATCTTAAACTCTCACCATGAGGTCAGTAGCAGCTCTCTCACTCCTTATATCAAGGGTGTCAGGTTCAATGTACATGTCTTTATCAATGTGTGAGTCAACACATGTCATGGCGTGCATCTTATCCAGGGTGTACGTAGACACACATTCCTCTTTCATAGAGGTAACGTGGGTCTTCTGTTCTCTGGCTGCATCCACCTCAAGTTCTGATATCATCTGTCTCCTGACTATGTTGTTACTCTAGACAACAAGTTGTTAAGCAGTCAGAGGCAATTCAGGACAAGTTTCCATTCACAGATACTACCCAACTTCTTAAATTTTCTCACAAACTAGCACTCCATTAGGTTCATGTTATTAGACCGAGTCCATTTAATCCTTTTAATCAGTAGCCCATTTATCACAGCATTGTCCTGGTTCAGCTACCTGGTTGGCCAGGAAAGGGAGCAGTGGTAGCTGGGATCTCATGGTCACCAACAGACACCCTACCAACTGAGCTATACTTTTTATATAAATATTCACATAAATAAAATTATATAAGTTATTTTAAGGTATTTTCTGGATAACATTATTGTAGTTACCCACTGAGAACATCTTGTAGTTGTTGTGCTCTGTAGAAAAGTAGGAAGGCAGGCCACAAATTAATAAAGGAAATAAGGAAAGTAGGAATAAAGGTCAGAAATTAGTAAAGCAAAATACTTAAGGATTGAATTTTATTGCAGACTTTTGTGTACGATTATTAACTCAGTCTATTTTTATATGAAATTGTGTGAATACATGGACGTTATTTCTGTGTATTGCTATTAGCAATATAGAAGGCAATTTTATGTTGATTCAACTCAAGTCCTTAATATATTTACTTAAGCATAATAGAGTGGACAACTCCATCCATCAACTACACCCATCACTCGCTACATCTACAAATATATCTTGTATCAACAAATCATTTCAAACCTCAACCTGAGTTATTGACTGTAATCAGTTGACCAACCAGAGTTTACAATCATTCTCATCACACGACTATCTACATTCATATCTCTTTGTTTCTGAGGGTTAAATCTATGTTTACGACTCTCCTCATTTATCTCTATTTGTTTTTGATTGGTTACATCTATGTTTACGACTCTTTTCATTAATCTATATTTGTTTTTGAATGGCTACATCTATATTAGGACTGCCCTGTTACCTGCGTCATTACAGCGTAGCATGGTGCAATTTGGAAGAGCATTCCCACCTCCACTTACAGTTTTTACTGCACAGTGCCTACTGCCATCTACCATACATTTACATGTACTTCCATGACACATGATCTGAAACCAGTCCTTAAGCCTGGTTTCCATATGACAACGCAATTTCGCAACGGAGGGCTGTTTTTTCCAAAGAAATCTGTCTCTCCTACAAAAAAAAGGAAATTATTTACCCGGTCCAATACAACCATGACGCCTACGCACAATATGGAAACACTGCATCGCAGCCCAAGAAATGCATTTCGCACGATCACTGGGCCTCGCACGATCTTTGCGCTGTCATATGGAAACCCGGCTTTAATGTCGATCACTATTTTAATTCATCTCTTTGTTTCAGATAGGTTACATCTATGTTTACAAATATCTTCATTCACTTCTTTTAGTTTTCGATTGGTTACATCTATGTTTATGACTCTTCATTCATCCCTATTGGTTGATAGGTTACATCTATGTTTACAATTATCTTCATTCATCTCTATTAGTCTCTGATTGGTTACATCTATGTTTATGACTCTTCATTCATCTCTATTGGTTGATAGGTTACATCTATGTTTACAATTATCTTCATTCATCTCTATTAGTTTTTGATAGGTTACATCTATGTTTATGACTCTTCATTCATCCCTAATGGTTGATAGGTTACATCTATGTTTACAATCATCTTCATTCATCTCTATTAGTTTTTGATAGGTGACATCTATATTATAACTGCCTATTACCTGTGTCATTCCAGTGTAGCATGCTGTAACTTTGCTGAGCATTACAACTTCTAACGCACAGTAGACATTTACTGCTGCCACACACAATTGAGCATCTACTGCACAGTGCCCGCTGCCATGACACATGATCTGAAACCAGCCCTTCCCACATACAGTGAATGCTCATTCTTTCAGCAACCACACATTAGTGTGAAGTTCATACTGCAGATCAACAGCGACTGCTGGTTCTCTAAAGCCTGGTTCCCATACCTGTCGCAAATCACCGGCGACAGCACCACAGGCTATTACCATTGTAATGGGAACTTACGTGGTCCTCGGTTGCCGCCGAGGACCACTGGTAGTTGCCGGCTGCAACGCAAGTGTTTAGCGCTGTTCAAATTTCGCGAAGAGTTGCAGGAAAAATCTCCCGAAATGCATTGTACAGGTGAAGGTCAACATTATCGAAATGGCGAGCGAAGATTTAATGCCGTTATTAGCGATGCAGCTTTATGTGAAAATAAGCCGTCGGGCCGAGCGTCGCTAGCGTTTTGCTGCACAATTTTACCGCCAGAGTCTCGCAATTGATATGGGAACCAGGCCTAAGCGTCTGCTCTGTAATTTCATTGTTACTGCGCATCACACAAAGTCCTCACCACAGTCGTTGGTGTTTGAAAGTTGAAAATGGAACTAGATTAGGTACACACCTTCATCTAGGATTACCTCCAGTAATTATCATCAACTAATCAATCTTATGCTTTAACTTCCATATCATTTGAAGATAGGGAGTCTGGTATTATCACCTGATTCCTTAAATCATTGTGATTAAATTTGGGTCTTTGTGTTACACTCTGATGGACATTGTATATTAAAAGGATAATAGATTTTTATGCAACTCTATACAATGTGTTCATTGTGATCAATTTGTTTGTCCACTCATGCTCAAATTTAACCAGAATTCACATCTAGCAATTGGATTGTGGTTACACCAATGTCAACTCAATACTTGATTTTGTGATGAGTTTTCACGAAAATTTACTGCGCATATATGTACGGTGTAACGCCAAAGTTCCGACTACATAGTAAACTGCAAAATCTGCACTAGCAACACACTCACTCCATCCAGCACTACATACTGTACTGTAGATAATACCACCACTATAACAATACTGCTTCATGAGCATTAGCGAATAATGTAGTTGTAGTGTATTTATAGTGCATACCATGCGGTAGTAAAACT
The DNA here is from genome assembly GCF_963576615.1 of Watersipora subatra. Taxonomy (NCBI): domain Eukaryota; kingdom Metazoa; phylum Bryozoa; class Gymnolaemata; order Cheilostomatida; family Watersiporidae; genus Watersipora; species Watersipora subatra. The sequence continues at coordinate 54,536,775 of NC_088713.1, forward strand.
ACGCAAAGCTATAATACTGCTTGGTTGTGGCACACTTACTACTGTTCTGCACTGCTAATGCACCTACATAGATATCCATGCAAAGATATTCTGCAAATGTAATGCATTTTACATATAAACATCAGTGAGTACTTATCAATGCGCAGTTACAATTTTTATATTAGTCAGATATTATTTTTTATAATTTTTTAAAATAGATTTTTGTATAGTTTGTTTATAACTGCCACACATAATCTACCTTTTTAATTCAACTTTCAACCATTGTAATTAATTAGGTCATCTTAGTATCCGGATATACTAACATGGCTGATGTCTGCTAGGAGTCAGTATATTCAATTCTGTTTCTGGCTACATATTTGTTCTGATGGTAATAAGTTCTCATCAGGTAAATAAGTATACAGACTCAGCACAACTAACACATCTTCAAACTCAAAATACAGACCCGTCCCTCAACCTGTACAGTGCTCTTAAACTATTTTTGATTTGTTTTCAACAGAAGCCAGTAACACTGCTCTTGTTTCCCTCAGAGCAAGTAGACTTGAGCTATGGTTCTTAGACTTTCAGGTGCTTCTAAATACCATAACATGAGGTACATAAGATTAGAAGGTGTATTCATACTTTTTCTGGTATATTGTTGTACTTGCTCTGAACATCAAGTAGTATGAAGTATAATCAGATGCATCAAAGGCTTAGGTAGACACCAATATTCAGATGATAGAAATCTCTAGCAGTAATATAGTAGTATATAGATTTAGTAATACTGATAGCAATGTATAAACTACAGTAATTTAATAATTATCAAATATCTAGTAGAGTTTTTAAATATCTGTTCATGCGCAACACATGCATTGAGATGTTGAATCTCACCATATGAAAATGATTCACTGACAGAGTCATATTCAGTGCTCATTTGAATATGTCTTGTTAGCAGGTCAGTTAAAAAGGAATTCAATTATTAGTATCACATCTCATCAGCCCATCAGGTTTTGTCTGTATTCATCTTATTATTCATTTTATTTTGTTAATTGTTGTTCTCGTTTAGTCTGATAATATCAACTTTCTAGATTCTTTGGTACCTCTTATATTTTATTTATGGGCAGGTCATGCACCACTGTCACAGTTTTTATGTTGAAGTTCGGAATCAGGAAGATCTCAAGCTACACATTGAGGACCTCTCCACGCCACCTTGCCCTAGATCACTTAGGCTATAGACACCTCACACTAATCACTGACTCACAGTCGACAGTCATCCCAACTTCTTTGAATTCCTCTGCTTCCTCTCCTGCAGCTTCAAAGTGTAAGTTTCAACTTCCTTTTCCACCTCCTCACAATACCTACTATGTTCATCCCAGTACCTCCTTCCCCTCAAGTGAAAGGTATGTGACTTATACTCTTATCCTTGTTGTATCTCTGTCTTGCCTTCTTCCAATGTCAGCCTTTCTCTCTCTCTCTGTCTATGAGTAACCATGAATAATATTCTTCTCTTCTCAGGTGATAGGCTGATATAAAACGGGTTATTCTCCTCTAGGGAATGTTTGTGTAGTGGGAGTTGTGACACAACTTAAAAAGGTAAGACAACTTTTTCTCAGTAATATAAACCCCAGCAATAGACATATTTTTACTACTACTCTTTGCTGCTTGCATTGTCTTATCAAACACTTCTAATATCAACCAAATATTTTTAATTTACACAATTTTATTTTCTTTCCTACTGTTAATTTTTCTCTCTTCTCACTTTGTTTTGACTCACTGCTTTTTGACATACCCAGAGTCCTGTCCATGGGCCATATGATAGTCTATAGATATGTTTCACTTGTATGTGGACCATATGACCCACAAGCCATATGTTTCACTTACCTGGTCTAGCATATGCTGAAACTGAAAGAAGAATTGTTATCCATTCAAGAAATCACCTTTGTCCTACAAGCAATAAAACCATTCAGTATTTGTAGACAAATAAGCTAATCCGATCAGATCACATTGGAGTTGTGTACTCATTGTTACTTCCTGAAGCCTTCAAGTACAGTGGCTTGTTATACCTGGGTGGTCTGCTTGTGTGTGGTAATAGCTTTACAACTGTCAGTTTACATTCACACTAGAGGAGAGTGGAGAGAGCTTGAGTTGGATGCAGAGAGCTAGAGATCTACTTTAGTTATGGTGAGTATCTATGTACAACATTTCATATAAACAATTTATATTATGATGTAACTAGAACATATTTGTCACTGGAGAAGAGTGGAAAGGGTTTGAGTTGGACGACTTGAAGTTGTCACATAGAAAAATAATCCAGTTTTTTAATTTATCATATAGAGAGTACACTTTGTAACCATAATAGCATCATTTCATAATAGTCCTTGACCTTTTCTATGGCTCCAAAGTTTGCTAAATGGTGTTCAATTGTGATCTAAAAAAAAAGTTCTGCATGTTTGAAATTTGTCTGCTTGAAACCGTTTGATCACTTTCTTAAGGCGTATGCACTGTGCAGCCATCAAATCTCTTTTAAAAGAGAAGAGATATTAAACTTTTCAAGATTTTATACAGGAGCTAATAACTTCTCCGCGTTTGCACTTTGTGTTAAAACCGAGATTGTTACTATTATAAAATCACACTGCGCATTGATAAGTACTCACTGATGTCTATATGTAAAATGCATTGCAGTTGCAGTAAATTTTATGTATGAGTATCTATTATTTTGTACATTCAGGCGCAGCACATTTTCATAAAATTTTGTACCATAATCAAGTATTGAGTTGAATCTGCTGCAACTAATTCACTAGTGTAAGAAGTAAATGCTGCTCAAACTAGAGTTTGGGTGGGCAAAGAACTTTTTAATCTGTATAAGCGCTCTTAAACTTCAAACTTTTTAAAAGTTTTAATTTAATTGAAAGCCTCCGTACCGTTTAAACTCCTTCAATAGCCATTCCAACACTAGTTTTTAGCAGTGTCAAGTTCAGGAACTTAGGATCATCAATCAACAAATGATGATAATATCTGATGCTTTAATTTAAAGTGATATGGGAGTTAGCATATGAGTTCATATGCTTGTTTAATACAGCATCTGACAATTTCATATGATGCAGTACAGATGCTTAGAAATCCAGCTGTTTTAAGTGATTCACCGTATCAACTTCATACCAATGCGCAGTTGCAGTAGATATGCAGTTTCAAGTTATACAAAATGCGCAGTTGCAGTACACATGAATTGCTGGTTTGTAGGTAATGCTTCATACAAGTAGATTGCAGTCATCAATTTGCAGGAGTGAATTTGAAGTAGCAGTAATTGTGTACCACGCACTAGAAGTTGTAATGTACTGCAAAATTACTGCACTGCAATGACAGAGTGCAGCTCTATTGCGTCACAACCCTGGTTAAAACCAAGTCTAGATTGACTTTTGTATCTGATGCGCTGTTGAAACGCCAACAACTCATTTTTAGGAAGTGGAAATACTACCAATTGTTCTCTGAAGAAACTTCTCCTGATTACACAAAAAAATATCTGGTTGCTTTTATCAATAGACAGTGGCAAACAATAGACCTAAGTTCCTTAGCGATACTTAGCTGAATAGTAAGTTGGAATCACTACCCACCCATAATTATATTAGTAATAATATCTGTTTTGGCTACAAATGTTAAGCTATTTTAAATAAAGCCTTTCAACATCTTTGGTCAACAGCAAATGGCACAACATTGTGTTGCCCTGACCATTGAATTTGAGTTAGTCAAGTAGATAGCTGGCTAAATGACTATAATAGCTCAACTTAATATTTTTCCTTGGCCTGTGTTATTGATGACTGGAAACTTGTAGGAAACTACTTTCTATTAATATAAAGTTGTTTATAGACTGTTTACTTTGAAGTTGTCACACCTCCTTAACTACAGGACTAGAATTATATTTATGTAGGCATTTGTTATTTGGGGAGCACAGGTGGTGAACTGTAGTTGAGTCAGGGTCAATGGTTTACAGGGTCAACCAGGTCTACAGGTTGAGTCGAGTCAATGTAGGTAGGGTCATTGTGAACACTTACAAACTTGTTTTTCTGTTATGTTTAGGTTTTAGTCTTGAGGTAGTCCTTTTCCGAGGGTTGGAATAAATTAATTTGCATATAGTATTTTTACATGTGGAAATTTGATTTGACACAAAAGAGAATTGACATCCTCACTTTGTCCTGGAACCTATTAGGCTTGTATGTTGAGGTATGACGGTTTATGCTTATGGTTGTTGGTTGTTACACCAGTTCCATTATATGCACCATAACTGGTATCTTTCTCACTGCTATTATATTGTTGATAGACATAATCGAGGTCACCTGCTCCCACCTGTCAGAAGTCTACCAGGTAATCATCTTGGCTGTGATTGAACATCACTCTAGTAATATTCTCTACTTGACTACTAGCTCTGAGGTGAGAGGGTTGAGAGAATTCACTGTGGTAAGTACAACTATTCTTTGGTATTCAGTTATAATCAAAGCAAAATATATAGTATAGACACTATTTTTTATATGGTTCAAATTCAATACAGTAGACGCTCCTATAACTTATACCTCATATAACCTTAATTCCAGATAACGTAAATAATTTATGTAAAGTTTTTGCTTCGAATAACGTAAAAATTCCATATAACTAAAATAGTCAAGTCAAGCGGGTTCACAAATTCTGTTTGAATGTTAATCTAACTCGCTGCATTTGTGAAATAAAAAATTATGACTTTATAGTAATATATATATCTATTATATATACAACTTACATCACATTTTAGTTTGTCGTGATAGACCGTCACATGTGTCGCCAACACAGAGAGTAGGATAGCTGTGCAATTATTCATAAGTACAAAGGCGATCGGTGCAGGTGTTACAGCGTCGGTCCATTAATCTTAATGTCATGAGTTGGGTTTTTGTCAGAAGTTCTTTTTTATTTCAACCTTGACCCCTGAAAGCAGATAGATGACAAACAGGTAATACTGTGCTTTTATAATAAAAAATAGCAAAAATACTTCGTTGTTTTGCTTAATTGTAAACATATAAAATATGTGTTATTAGTTTTACTTTGCAGAATACACTTTGCTGTTTAGAAGAAAATGAGAAATTTTTTTTGTAAATAAATATTGAAGATAATTGCTCCTTATAAACCCATTGCTGAAGTACTACAATAATGGCCTATGAAACCAGTGAGATTGATCAGAAACAAGAGAAAAGTTGTCGATGCAAACCAATCCAATAATACCGCAGTCACAGTACAGCCTATAATTAATAATGTTAATTCTAGTTTTTTCCTTTTTGTATGGCCAATGGGGCAAGTTTGGCAAGATCTTGGAATGGATTAGACAATTTATTTGTATTTTATTGTTCTTATAATGTAAAACCCCAATAATGTAAACGTTCCTGGAACAGATTATTCATGCTGTAGGAGTGCCTATTGTAGTTTTATCTGCATGAGTTACATAATTAGCAGATAGATGATAGGTTATTATGATAGTATATTACACACAGACTTTCTATGTAGTATTCTCTAGCAGAGGAGACAACTTCAAAGCTACCATAGCTGCTCCAACTTGTACAGTATATCCATAAGACAACCCTTATCTCTAGTATCAGTCACTAGAATGTAATTGATAAAGGTATTGTCAACCTTTTGCTCCAGTCTGTGAAGCATGGAGAAGATGTGAAGCAAGATATTGTCAAATTACTGGTATTGCTGGAGTCTCTGAAGCATGGAGTTTACCATTATCAATCAGTCAGTTTTTACACAAATTGCAACGTGGTGATCATAACTTAACAAAACAGTTCCATAGCAGTGGGTGGTCTATAGTTTACTGCTTTATGGAACACCCTGTTTGTAGTCCTTCAACTATAGCTTTGTTCCTTTCAAATTAGCACCAGCATCAAGTAGTGAAAACAGCATAGCCATTTGTGTTATAATCTATTTGTTTACTTTAGGCTACCTAATTTAAAATGAAAAAAGTCTTGGCATACAACTGAATTGCATCTTCAATTTTACGGTTACCTATTTAACCCTAAGACAGATCTGGAGGAGGCAAGGCTGACAGGAGCTGTAAAAATAGTGCATCCCTTACTGTCATACCGCTTTGAAATAAATAGAAAATAAAAAATAATTTGCTGAAGCTAAGGATATACTCTAAAATATTAACGGTTTTTATATTAAAACCAGATTGTTTTGCTTTTTATGTAAAAGAAAAAAAATCTGGTTTTTAATGTTTGCTATTCATGAGTGTAAACAAGTTTCATATAATCTGCCCCTTTTTTCCCTCGCTCACTACACTCCTGTAGTCTATCTGCTACTGCCTGTTTCTTTAACATGGCATTTTATTACCTTCACAAGTGCATCACTATTAGGTGTGATATCCTGAGTAGCAGCACATTTAACAATTTCATTCATGTGTTTATTTGTTAATCTTGATCACTACTTTGTTTCATTATTGTTGGATATGAAGACCACCTGTTGAGAAATATCAGTAGGCTTCAGTGAGATCAGCAGACCGGTTCAAACCGGTTCGAACTGACTCAGCGAGTCATTAGAAATAAAGTCTTTTGCACAGCTTCACTGAACTGCTAGAAACAATGCATGCATTCATTTTTCTGTCAAATAGAATATGCATTAAAGGAAGGTGACTTGTGATCACAAAGCTAATACTGTGATTACTAGCGAAAGCGTAAAATGAACACCTAAATTTCTTACACACATTCTAAAAATGTGTGATATATTTTTCTTCTGACCGAATAGTATAACAAGAGTCCAAAAATAATGCATTGTTTCTGTCCGTATGCGACTTTCATAGTGGATCAGAATATCTGAAGTGTTATAGTATGCAACTATAAAACTATATTGTTGTATACTATAAAACTATAGTTGTATCTATAGTTTTATATATAATTTTTATAGTGGCTAACTCGTGTCAGTGCATCATGCTGGGTATGAACGGTTTTACAGGTTTAATGTCCTCAAGCAGCTGTAGGGAGCATTTGGATTGAGTTTATCTTTGAAGATCACAAATTTTAATGGAAACTGGAGACTCGCTTGTTTTTTGACATACTCATAGTCCTGCCCTCGGGCCATGTTTCACATGCCTGGTCTAGCAAATGCTGAAACTGAAAGAGAAAGTGCTATCCACTTAGTGACTCAACTTTGTCCTACAAGCAGTAAAACCATTCTGTATTTGTAGATGAGCTGATCTGAGCAGATCACATCGGAGTTGTGCACTCAATGGTACCGCTTAATGCCTCCAAATGAAGCAGCTTTTAACACTTGGCTGGTCCTTTTTGTGTGCTAATAGCTTTATAGCAATCAGTTTACACTCATCACCAGCGGAGAGCGGAAATGGCTTGAGTTGGACGGCCCTAAACCTTCACATTGAAGAAATAATACAGGTAGTACATCGAGTATCTTTTTTCCTTTGCCATATAGATTGTAACCATAGTAACGGTGATTTGCAGTTGTCCTTGACTTTTGCTACTGCTCAAAAACTATGCTAAATGACCTTCAATCGTGATCTAAAAATATTTTTCTTGCTTAAACAAAAGTTGTCAGCTTGAAACCATTAGATGAATTTATAAGGCGCTTGTACAGTGCAGCTGTTAAATCTTTTTTTAAAAGAGACACGACACTTTTCAAGATTTCGTACAACCTAACTTTTCTATATTTAGACTTGTACACAAGATTTAATATAGTTTTTCCATGTTTAGATTTTTGTTAACTTATCTTAACAACAAATTACTTATCAATTATAAAAAATGCACTGCACATTGATAAGTACTCACTGATGTTTATATGTGAAATGTATTAGGTTGCAGTAAATTTTTGCTTGGATATTTATGTAGTTACATTAACAGTGCAGAGCAGTAATAAATGACTCACTTCTTTTTTGACATACTCAGAATTTTATCTCAAGCCAGATTTAATCATCCAACAGTGCAGGTCCTGCTGACAGGCCATATTTCACAAGCCTGGTCTAGCATATGCTGAAATTGAAAGAGGAATTGTTATCCATGCAGTGATTAACCTTTGTCTTACAAGCGGTGCAACCATTCAATATTTGTAGATAGATGAGCTACTCCCAGTAGATCACATTGGAGTTGTGTACTCATTGTTACTTCCTGTAGCCTTCAAGTACAGTGGCTTGTTATACCTGGGTGGTCCGCTTGTGTGGTAATAGCTTTATAACTGTTGGTTTACATTAATCACTAGAGGAGAGCGGAGACAGCTTGAGTTAGATGCAGAGAGCTGGATATCTACTTTAGTTATGGTGAGAATCTATGTACATTTCATATGAACAATTCATAAATCCTGATGCATTTGATACAAAAACTTCAAAGTTATTGTTCAAAAATTATATTTAATGACAACGATATTACTATAAAAACCTTTTTGATAAAGATGAGAAATTGTTCAAAACTTCCTAGTCCAGGATTTCGCTTGTGCAGTTAGTATAAAAAATATAGATCCCATGTAAAACATTTACTTGTGGCTTAGGCATATTCAAACTTCTGAAATGAAATGCTGGAAAATGAAGAATAATATGATGTTTCATGAGTTGTGAAGCTACTATAATACATTTGATAGTAATATAGACATTTCAACTAGTCACTAGCTCAAACTATATTGAACATTGCGAATGTGTGAACTACTGTAGCACCGATATAATGTTACTGTATTGTTACTCAGCAGCATGTAAATCATGGTTCCTTTTTCCACTGTGAGACCCGGCAGTAATCTAATGCAGCAAAACTCCTTGTGCTGTTAGACTTACACATATAACTAGCATTAGTCCTGGGTTTGCTTTAAATATTCATCAAATGTCTTTTTCATATAATAGACTCACATGATGAATTATTTAAATATTGTTTCCTGTGTACATTACTCAATACTATTACAAGGTTAACTGTTCATTGTCATTTCTGGCCTGCGAACTATTCTGTAATTGGACAAGTTGTATTTGCTTCAGCCAATCAAGACCCGGATTGCTGAATGAGGGGCGGAGATATATTCAAGCTATAAAATACACGGAGCAGCCAGCAAGCATATCATATACAGAGTATCAACGGGTAAGTATAACATCTCTATTATATTAGCATCTGTTGATATTATACTTACTGGGAATAATAGAGTAGATGAGGAGAGACACTGAGTCAGTGTGATTATAATATAACTCTGACATCCTGAGACTATCATTCTCTACCCTGAGGCGACTCATAGAGTCTATCATCTCGTGAGGTTAAGTAAAGGTCAGGAGTCTCTGGTTTCATTCCTCAGTCATTTTTGTACTTGCAAACATTTCCTACTGTAAATATGTCATATTCCACTTATGAATAGAATGAGGAGCTCTGAAACTAGAGTTTTTAGCTGCTTCTCTTGTCTTTATTCTGGTCAGAATCAGCTGCAGGTCACTGATTGCATTTAGTCACCAGTTTTATAGGAAATTAGTGTTTAAAGTAGGAGACTGTATGAATCTTATTGCTGTCTTCTGATTTGTCTTTGTTAGAATTTTACTGAGTTTATTTCCATTAGTTTAACACATGAAAGAGCAAATATCAGGAATGTTGATGCTTGATTTCCCAGCTCTGAGTATCATATTCCTAGTCTCCTTTTTATACTCTGTGAATATCCAGGGTTCACCTGCAGTAACTCTGTTATGGTTGGCAGCTTTATAAGTCATCAGCTGACCCAGAGTCAGCAGTTGAGTCACAATTTGTCTTCATTTTTCTCTATCATATTTTACTATGTGGAGTATTTTACAGGATACGATGGAGCAATGGATAAGGAAATACATCAGAGCTAGTGGAGCTCCTGACATTACCTCTCTTAGGGCTGCTCTAGCAACCACCCCTCCTGATCAGCTACTTCAGCTTATAACAACTATCAGAGATAGTAAGTCGTATACAGCTCTGCTATTGGCTATCTCCCGTGGCCACCCTGAAATAGCTCATCTGTTACTCACTCCATTGAGAGAAATAGCAGATGAGTTGCTGTTTGAGAAGGATGAGGGTGGACATACAGCTCTGCACTGGGCTGTAGAGAAGGGAGATAGAGAGTTAGTAGAGCTTATACTTCATACAGTATCCTCTGGTAAGAAGTATAAGCTGATAGCTGTGAAGAATGGAGTGGGTTACACAGCTCTAACAAAGGCTGCAGTGAGTGGATATACAGAGATAGTAGAGACTCTACTGATCAGCCTGTCAGTAGAGCAACGAGTATCCCTGCTCAACATACAGACTAACCGCTACCTGAACACAGCACTGCACAGGGCAGCCTACAGTGGACACACAGCAGCTCTACGGTCTATGCTGACCTCCATCCCTCCTGATAGAGTCTCTGCACTCCTCAGTATAAATAACAGAGACAGTAGAACTCCTCTGGAGGAAGCAGAGTCTTGGGGAAGGAAAGAGTCAGTAGAGTTGCTTAAGAGCTGGAAGCGGCCAGTATTAGCAGGTAGGAATATTATACAGTGTGATACCAGCTACTCACTTGTACTACTCTATTGCATGACTCTCTGCTTGTCTCCAGGGTATCTATATAAACATACCCTGGGGAATTCCATCTACATTTTCCTTGCATAGAGACTGCAGTGGGCTGTAGAAGCGGTTCAGCTCTGTCTCTGTATTAAATGCTGTCAGTTCAGCCTCTCCTCTTCAGCCAACACTCAGCCCTTGCTAATCATTCATCACCTCCGCTTTCTCTTGGATAATTATAGTCTGAGTATTTTAATTTCTTAATCAAAACTGATTAAAGGATTAAAAGGATTAAAGTGATGTTAGCAGCTCAACACTTTGTGGCAGCTATTAGTCAGCGCTTAGCTGAACTCTCCTGATTCATGTATATTCTTATTACTCACTACAGTTTTGAATAGAAACATGAGCTATTTACTAGAATTATAGTAGTAGTAATTCTTACAGACAGACACGGCTCTTATTATAGTAAAGATTTTCCTTTGGAGCAGCTCTTGCTCTTGCTAAAGATAGAATCACAATGTTTGAGTAGGCATAAAATATGGTATAGTTTTACGCAAGTTTTTTAACAGTTTAAATGCAGGTTCTCAGTCTATTATTACTCACTGAGTCTGTACACCAGGTTTAGCCTTAGAGAAGATAAGTACAACATGCAGTAGTTTTTAGAATATTTGTAGCCAGTAGCAACACTAGTTGATTCTCATTCACTAGTAATTCCTACCATCAACTCTTAGCTGTGGATTCTAAAGCTATGTTTTTAACTATTAACATACTCAAAGGCTATGTTTTGAGAAATTATCCAATAGCTCTGATTAATAGTATCAGTACTCTAACAGTCCAATGCAGTCAAGTGTGACTTTTTGGTTAATTACTCCTGAATGTTGAAAGGCAGTCACTTAGTGCAGGTTGTACTGTCAGCCTACATAGCTGAAAGTCAAAAGTTTGACTCCTGATGACAGCAATCTTTTTCCCAGACATACCATTACTATCACAATGTGTTACTTTTTTATTGCAATAATGTTTTTGTTTTTCAATTTGGTTCCAACATGGACTGAGGTGGATGACTTCTTATTTTCCTATTTATAAGATATCTGTTTGTTGATTAGATTAAAGTATTTTTTAATTTTACTTTGTTGTAGTTCCTGTCACGCCCGCGTTCTGGAAGTTTGCTGCTCTTCAGGATGCAGATAATCAAAGAGCGACAGGTAAATGATATCTTTAGGCCATTTCTGTGCAGAAGTGATATTTATTACCTGAGGAACTATAATGTACACTACAATCACAAGCATTAATAGCAAGTAATAGTTTCATAACAGTAGGTTCTCAGTCTATAAATTTACTCACTATGTTGTAGCCTTAGCTGAGGCTGTCAATAATTTTACTCACTATGTTGTAGCCTTGGCTCAAGCTGAAAGGAGAATTGGCCGGCTGCTGGATCAAGCTGAGCAACACACAGCAGGTAAACACAACTTTATTATCATGTTAGTAGTAGTACTAGTTGGTTTGTCACTGCTAGCAGCCATTTCTATGTTTCACTATATCAAATCAGAGGGTTGTAACTGTATTTTAGATATCAGAATTAAAAAGTCACAACTTTTGGTTGCTATTTGAAAGGGTTTTTGTGAGGAAAAAGCAACTGATTTTATGAGCAAATTATCAGAGCACAATTAATCAGAGGAATTTTATTCATGTAATTACTATTAATCACTGATAACACATGGCTGATAACTTGGCTCAGGCTGTCAATAAATTTACTCACCATGTTGTAGCCTTAGCTCAGGCTGTCAATAAATTTACTCACTATGTTGTAGCCTTGGCTCAGGCTGTCAATAAATTTACTCACTATGTTGTAGCCTTGGCTCAGGCTGTCAATAAATTTACTCACTATGTTGTAGCCTTGGCTCAGGCTGTCAATAAATTTACTCACTATGTTGTAGCCTTGGCTCAGGCTGAGAGGAGGATTGGTCTTCTACAGGATGAAGCTGAGCAACACGCAGCAGGTAAACACAACATTATTATCATGTTAGTAGTAGTACTAGTTGGTTTGTCACTTCTGGCGACCATTGTTATTTATTTACTCTGTAAAATCAGATGGTTATAACTTTATTTTAGCTAACAGAACATGGAAAAGTTGTAACTTTCAGTTGTTGTTTGTAAGGGCTTTTTGTGAGACAAAAACAACTTTAATTTCAATTTTTCAACTTCAGTATTTCATATTGTATTAGCATTATACAAACCATGATTCTATTTTTGTTGTAGCATTGGCCAATCAGAGGGAGGAGTCTCAGCAGCAGGTCGTAGCCCTTCAAGAAGCAAACAATCAGATGACAGCAGGTAAAGTTTTTACTCACAGTTCAACTAGTGTTTAAATTTTAATATCTACATATTTACTGTTCATCAGTAACAACACGTATTCATTTACCTTCATGTTTACTTTGTCTTGCTAGTTATTAACTTATAAGGAATGGATATGATGAGTATTGTTTCATCATTGCTATTGGCTGGTCAGCAGTTAATTCTATTGGTTAATGCTCAAGGGGAGCCAATCGCTCAAATCTGTTTTTATGGTCGTATGAATTCCGTCTAAATTGTATTGCTATACTTAATAGATTAGACTGCAGTTTTTACAACTCCAAACCATCTATTTTAAACATACCCTAAGTCTGAAGGACGGTTTACGCAAGGTGTTTGTGAGATGGTGCAATTTTTATAAATAAAAATGAATGATATTGTTGCTTACGATAGATACTGATAAGTATTTGTTCCTTTAGATATGGCTGCCATGATGGAAAGACTTAACAGACTAGATATTTATCTGCGTACTCCCACTGATACAGACGAGACAGGAGACCAGCTTCATGAGCCTCTTGGCTGATACCTTCCTCTTTGTTTAATTGAAATCACTTGAACTTGTTTAAGATTTATAATTAAATACAATTTCATATTTATACTTGATACATTTTCTCCTCTCTACTCATCTAGCAGTGATTTTTATGAACACATCTGTCCGTCATTGAACTGCACTAATGCTATATAATAACGCCTGCATAGCTTGGCAAAATTCCAACTTTCTTAGACCACCATAGATTAACAGATGATATTCCTACTCATTGTGGACCCTTCAATGCTTTAGAGCTGGTCTCACTGCTGCAGCTGGCCTAAAAAGGCTCTAAAATGGCTAACAGAAACAGCCATGATTGTATAATGTTAATGTAGAGTCTTAGACCATCTAAGTTGCAGTAAAATTCATCTCCAAAGATAGTGGGCATTATTGGGGAGCAAGTCGTACCAAAGGATCTCTTGTCAAGCCACGCACTGGGCTCTTATGTAAACCTATTACAAAAAGTACCTTTTTAAAATAAGAGAAAATGCACCAACAAATAACACACTTGTCTGATGCGGCCAGGAGAAGTGATACTGTATGCCAACACTAAGGCTGATGACAGAGAGCCTTAGTATCCATGTCTGATCGATGACAGATAGCTTTAGTATTCATGTCTTATCTATGACACAGTCCAAGTTTTTATGTCTGACTTATGGTAGGTAGCTTTAGTATTTGTTAGATCTATAATAGATATCCTTAGTATTCATGCGTGATCTATAACAGATACTTTTGAGTGTTGCGTGATCTATAACAGATAGCCTAACTATTCATATCTGCCATCAACATATAATTTGTCCACGATAGATGCAACTGCTGAGAGGAGACAATTCTGATGTCATACTTTCCAATATAAAATACATAATATATAATTTAAAAAATTAAAGTTATAGCAATTTTATGATTTTGTTAAATTTATTATCATATAAATAAGATTTATTTTTGCTGTGAAGGTTATTGACATCAATAAACATGCTGTTGAAATGACTAGAAAAACTTTGCAGTAGTATAAGCTCTCGTTTACAGCAAGTAATCTGGATCTATTATAACCAACAGGTTTACATACACATTCTATGGAAGTTGACTCTTTGAAGAAGGAAATGTTAGTTGAATGAATATGATTCCTTGAACAGATTGGGACCAACAAGAAAAACCAACAAGTTCACAGATGGTGAACATTTCACCTTCCAGTAGAGTTGCCGCAAACACTAGGAGTAACATTAATTCTGGAGATCTTCAGAACTACATTGAATAATTTTAAGATATTTTAGATGTTTGGGGTGTCTATAAGATAGTTTTATATGACACTATGGTGCTGACTCACTATGATGACAGGAATAAAGTCAATGTTTTATTGAAGCTCACATATTGAAATATCAACCCAATTAACTGGAGTGCTTTATTATGGGAGTTGAAAACAGAGTTTGTCACTAAAGGGTATGTCAATAAGTGATAAAGATTTAAGGGTATAAAGGTTAAAGTGTATCACTCGAGTGTCTCATGTCAAAAGCAAACATACATAATTGGCTTGTATACGTGGGAGCTCTAATACCATGTGAGTTGTTTCAAGAGTTTCATGATAACATGCAGCATTTTGTTTGTGGTAAAACTCTGATAAGATAAACTTTCATGTAAATTGTATACATAAGGAGCTTAAAGGTCAGAAGGTGGTCATTTAAAATGTGATAAAATGTTTGACACACTGGAAATAGCATTGTTATCACAAATGTGACGCCAGCCAGACTCTCACATGACCAAACACCTGTTTAGTTACAAAGTTCACTCTGTCAGCTAGAAAATTCAGTTTAATAGCTCCATATGTATGGCTGACTTGCGATGCAGAGAATCAGTTGATGCTGCTGGAGTTGCGATACCTTTGCAGTCTAAAACGCAAATATTGGTACCAACATTCTCTATTATATTGATTTAGAATTGATCAATAAAACATATTTCAATCACTGATTCAAAAGGCAACTTAATACCCAACTATGAACACATAGTTCCTTTTTGACAAAATGCACAGGTGTCTCCACAGTTATCACATGACATTTCCAAAGCTAAAAAGATCCACTACTGATATCGCAAAAATGTATTAACTGGTAGCCAAGGTATTTTGAAAAGGTGATTTGTAATTGTGAAGCTGACAATTTATACAGACTAAGAAGATTAAGTCTTTAACAATAGAAGTAATAAGTGTGAGGAGATAAATCTTAAAGAGAGGGAATGTAATGTTATAAAAGCTATGAGTCATGTTAATATCTGTTCTCAGAGCCTTACTGGTAAATATTTAGTAATTATAAGTAAATTTTAGTAAATATAGTAAATATTTAGTAAATATAAGTATTTGAAGTGTAAGTTTGTTACTATGATGACAACTTACCATGACTCCTGATACTACTTCACTGTTTCAATGGTTCTCAAATAGTAATATTATTCTCTTCATAAAATGAACCATAAAAATTGAGCTATTTATTATACAGACTCAACGTAGCACCTGCTACAACATGACAAGGAAGAGGTACTAAAATAAATCCTTGAGATATAAATAATTATATTCTTCCCAGTGCTTCGTGGCAGCAGTCATCATATTCTTGTTTTAAAATGAATAGCAAAAATATGGAATGCTTTGCTATTTAAGTCAGAAAATGCACTTGTGGCCATATAATTGTATTTCCATAACTGATGGAGACAAAAATATGTTCTTCCCATTACTTCATAGCAACAGCCGGCATGTTGAGCAGATCTCTGATTAGCTAATCATTGATATAAATTGTATACATTAGAGCTAAATGCCGGGAGGTGTGTTGTTTGAGTTGGTGACTAAATATCTGTCACAATGCTTGGTAATAATTTTATCAGAGAGATGACAACTACCAGACTCTCACATGACTAGAGACCTGTGTAATTACAAAATTTACTGTGTTGGGTAAGAAAATTACTTTTAGAGACCTAAAAATACTCACAGAGATCTACAAAGATATGTTGAGAATAGCAGTTGACAACAAAATCTAAAGATATAAAAAAATTGGTAGAAAATCTGTAAAAAGCATGAGTTGGTTACAAAAAGAACAGAGATATTAAAAGCATAGAAGGAATTTGAATATTCATAGAGTGTACAAGTATTTCTATTGATAGTTTTATTGCTCAGTCAGTTGAAATATAAAATGTATATAGTGTAGCTAATAAAAGGTAGAGCTAATAAATGTGTAGTGCTTTGAATTACTCATATACTAAAACTAAAAATGTGTTTTACATTTATATACATTAAATGTTTTAATGTACATGTACATTAAAACATCTTGTGCTACAAGGTGACAGCTCATAGAACAGCGTATTAAGGGCCAACATGGAGTTTCTGATTATTTATATGGATCACATGAAATACTAGGAAGTTGAGGCTTTCTCTTAGTCGTAAAATATGATAACCTTCCATTAGGTTACAGGTAATATTTATGCCAGTTGAAATACCCCAATAGACCACATGAGAACACAATGTAGAAATATATTATTGAGTGTTAGTCAGCTGTTTATATTTTACAATTTCACTGGAAAGCTAGCTCAGTAATATAGAATCTATTTCATGTAGAGATTGAAAGGCCATGACTCTTGCATTTATGTTATTCAGTACTACAGGCTGTGCATAAAACATCACTAATCAGTTGATATGGAAGCTATGGTTGATATGTGAGCTGCACAAGCAGTGCTCTCGAGGTACAAAATTGAGAATACAGTGTATTTGGAGGCGTCTTTTATAACCAATAGTGCCAACAACTCCAAAGATCGAAGTGTGTGTAAACGCGAGTTTTATTGAACTGCAGAACACCTGCTGTGGTTGCTAGAACAGCTGCAATTTTATTGATTTTGGTATCAGTCAGTTAAAATCCTCACATTTTAATAAATTCTCACCCAGTTTCATGATATTGCCTCTAACTTATCAAGCAACATCTTGCAGCATGAGCCTCGCACTGAAACACTGTAAGTTTCTAATAAATCTGACACAAAGTACTCATGTTTCTACAAAGTATCCTTTTTATTCATAGTAGAACTGTGGCTACCTCTACATTAACCACTACTCCTAGTACAGCTATAGTAACTCAGACCTATTAATTGATTCCTTACCCATAGTACTACAGCAACTCCTCGTGCTCGTAGTATAGCTGTTATTATCCACTCAATCGGTTACAGCGATTTATTGCTAATTTTAAGAATATCAGTACAAATATATTTCCTGGCAAAGCTAGTGTAAAAACTTATAACAGATCAGCAGAAAGTTAATTGGCTAAAAAAGAAGCACCATTAGACAAAATTCTACATACAAGAAGATGACATGTATGCTAGCACAAAATTTGCAAGAAAAAATATAAATATTTTGGTGACATAGCTTTCTATTTGGTTAGTAAATCAGTTTATTATAGTCAAGGTTTGACTCCGCTCGTGGGGGACACTTTCTGGAATGCAGTCGAAGTCTTCTCTTGATGAGAACAAAATAGAACAAACTGGCAATTACAATAGCGGTTGTGATATACAATAAATAGCACATAGACATCTCTGCATGACCTATGGCTGTTTTGGTTTCCCAATCTCGCAGTGAGTCCACGCCTGGCAAGTGTTTCCCCTCCGGAGCCTGAGAAAGGAGTTTAGGAAAATTGAAGGGTCTAACATCTGCATAGAGTGAATGTAGAAAATCATAAACCTGTAAGAAACAAAACAATCAAATAAATATGAGTTGATACAAGTAACTGTTGACTGGGTGTACATAACTAACAGATAGTCACTGTACTCACCAACTACACTCATAATAAATGGCCTTGACAATTTATTACCACTACAAATAATCCTATAAGGTAAAGGTTCCTGGAGTAGATTGTCTACGTTGTAGAAGGGTCTACTGTATACCAACTTTACCCATCGCGCCTGATACTTGCACCGGATACTTGCACCTGATACTTGCACATGCTATCGGATAATACACAACCTGCTTCGAGGGCCGTAATGCCGGAGACTAAACTGGCACTACCAGCTCCAAACTGGGGTGTATTTGGGCGTTTTGTTGGAATGAAGTAAAATACCCAACATAAAGTCTGACTAGACTTCCCAGAAGGTGCTATAGAGTGTGCTATGGCCACACTCAAAGACAGGAAAAAATAAAGTTAGTCTTCAGCTAGCCGCAGCAGCAGACCAAAGATGACAGTATGTGTAGACCTGTTCTTCACTGCATCACTACCTCCTCACTTATCAGAATAATTTTGCACATAGTTATTACGTATGATAATCTCTCATGGCACACAGAACTCCAGAGTACTAGCAATAATAAAAGATACTGGGATTAAATAATAATAGAATAATTATGCACATAGTTATTACATATGAAAATCTCTCATGGCACACATAACTCCAGAGTATCAGCCATAATAAATTATACAGGGATTAAATAATAATAGAATAATTATGCACAGAGTTATTACACATGATTATTGCTCATGACACACAGGACTGCCCGAGTACTAGTAATAATTATACTCAAAAACTGTAATACTTGAGCAATCTTTACGGTTATGATTTTGAGTTATTTTTGTTAATTTCATATTCTATAAATTTTCTTTGAGCTTTTATGCACCTTTCATGCACTTTCATGAAAGTGTTTCCGCTCCGGAGCCTGAGAGAGGAGTTTAGGAAAGTTGAAGGGTCTAACATCTGCATAGAGTGAATGTAGAAAATCATAAACCTGTAAGAAACAAAACAATCAAATAAATATGAGCTGATACATGTAACTGTTGACTGGGTGTACTCAACTAACAGATAGTCACTGTACTCACCAACTACACTCATAGTAAATGGCCTTGACAATTCATTACCACTACAAATAATCCTATAAGGTAAAGGTTCCTGGAATAGATCATTTACGGTGTAGGAGCGTCTACTGTATATCAACTTTACCCATCGCACCTGATACTTGCACCTGATACTTGCACCTGCTATCGGATAATACACAACCTACTTTGAAGGTCGTTTTGCCGGAGACTAAACTGGCACTACCACCTCCAAACAGGGGTATAATTAGGCATCCCGTCAGATTGAAGTAAAATACCCAACATACAGTCTGACTAGACTTCTCAGAAGGTGTGCTATGGCTGCACTCGAAGACAGGAAAAGATAAAGTTAGTCTCAAGCTAGCCGCAGCAGCAGACCAAAGATGACAGTATGTGTAGACCGGTTCTTGCTAGTAATAGCTCAAATCAATCATAATGAAACATTGCACTGGTGGCAACCACACTTCAGATATACCAGAGTAATATCACAGCACTCTGCGAGACTCGTCTAATGCCGTCAAAACAGAATTTAAAATATACCAGATTGATATCGCATCACTTCGTGAGACCCGTCTAACGCCGTCAAAACAGAATTTAAAATATACCAGATTGATATCGCATCACTTCAAGAGACCTGTCTAACGCTGTCAGCAGAACTTCAGATATACCAGATTAATATCACAGCACTCTGTGAGACCTGTCTAACTCTGTCAACAGAACGTCAGATACACCAGATTGATATAACAGCACTCTCAGAGACCTGTCTAACGCCATCAACAACAGAACTTCAGATAAACCAGATTAATATTGCAGCACTCTGTGTGAGACCTGCCTAAAGGAATGGCCACACGTAACGAATTATTTGCTCAATCTAACCGAATTCACGAAATTCAAAGAATTCACAGATTTATTCGACCGAATATAACATAATTATCTGAGCTGCGCATGCACACCGATTTGCTCGGCGAAACGATATCAGCTTTGGCAATTAGTACAGTCCAAGACACGTATGATGACACACAATAAAAGTAGCAGTGCTATTCAACATAGTACACACAATGCAATGGCCTAGATTGCGCTATTGTAGGTTTTTATCGTTTGTACACTATGGCTACAAATCGTTTCTTTTTAACAGATGTTAGAATCATGTTCGCTAACCAACAATAGTGCAACCTAAGCAGTTTCATCAGGTGTAGATGAAGCAGTTGAATTGCACTCGTACATTTATTGCGTGTCACAATACCTGTCTTGGACTATACTAATTGCAAAAGATGCTAGAATCGTGCTCGCTAATAACTTGTCTAACCAATTAGAAACTTTTCATCAACGAATTCGGTGTGCATGCACAGCTCAGATAATTCTGTGATATTCGGTTGGATAAGTCTGTGAATTCTGTTAATTTCGTGAATTCGGTCATATTGAACGAATCATTCGTTACGTGTGGCCGTAAAGAAAGAAAGACTGGAGTTGGCTTTGCTACCAGAAATGACATAGCCTAGGAAATAGAACAAGGCCCAATCGCAGTGGTTGACAGGATAATGACTCCGCACATGCCATTACAGAAAAATGAGTACTTGTCTATCATAAGCGTCTGTATTTCCACTACGAAAGATTTTGAAAAAAACCAAGAAAAACTTTGGCAATCAGTTGAAATGCGTGTTAAAAATAAAAATCAACCCAGCAAAGATGAGTTGCTCATTGCAGGTGATATTAATGCGAGAGTTGGATTTGATCACCAGATATGGCAGAGTAATTGGATATCAAGGTCTAGAGAAAATTAACACTAACAGTGAACTTTTACTTGCTTAGATAGAAACATGCATGCTTAGTGCTATGTTAGAGAGCTCAATGAACTGATGCTTTTAAACCTTACCGTTTCTTCATTCCACATTCCTTTGGGATTCCTGCATAAAGGACACAACTCTTTAGAAGGAAACTGAATTTTAGGATACACAGAATCCTCACTGGTCTTTCCAGTCAGCCTCTTATTTGCCTGACAGTATAATAAAATGTAGATGATTAGACTCTTTCTGTAGATACAGAGGGATCAAATCAAACCTAAAAATGCTATCAACCAAAAGGTAGCAAAACAGAGGGATCTGGAAATAATTAGTAGTGCCATGAATAAAGGTTTTGGGTCAAGGTCACCAAGCTAGCCACAATGAGTAAACAAAGTGTCGATAACGTCGCATAAAGAATTGTCATAGATATTTCCATTTTATCTGTTAATACAGAGGTGATTAGCAGCAGTTGATAAAACAGATGAGAATATAACTAACAATAAGAGTGATGATTAAATATACAATGTTAAGTTTAAGTTGAAAGTTAACAAAACAGATTATTGTCTTGCAAATACAGTTTCTTGTATTCGTTGAAAAACATGGAATTAATCTATATCATTGTTGATTTTGTCACCAAGTGTGCCCTTCATGTTTGAAGTTGAAAAAAGGCTCTGCTTCAGCCACCTCCACTTCTATTGGCTGTAATAATCCGTTGCTAAAATTAGACAGCTAAATAATATCCTTCTTTGATGTAGTAACACTTTTTCTTTGCTTTTATCATGTACTGTTAGACGATATTTAAGTATTTATTATTTAGAAAACCTGATTATTTCCATAATTCACAGATTTCATTTTTTTCCAGCACAGAAATGCATTAACTTGATATCAGTGATTGTAAATGGAATCAATTCAATTGATATTTGGTTTGACTGATGTACGAGTTTGATCACAGTATGAATTAAACTCACGTCTTGAGGTTCAACTATATTTCTTACAGAAAAAAATACTGACCCTTCCACTTTGCATATCATCAAATAAAATAACTTTATTATTGACTAAATCTTTTACCACTATTTTATTAGGCTAAGATTCATGAATACGCTAAAATGAAGAAGTACAAAAGGAGTTGTTTCCTCACAATATTGTGCTGACTACTCCAAATTTAATGTGGCTAGGTCTAATAAATCACATACTTGCATTTAGAGTTAGTGTATGAAACAGGGTCCACAAGGTACAAGGAAACCCTCTGACCCTTTGACTGCCCCTACATCGAGACTCCATAGCAATAAGAAGACCACTAGCCTGTAAATATATATTTATATGTGTAATTGTTAGAAAACAGTTTTTTTATGAAGTACTGACTAAAGTTATACTACAAGTTCAGTGCAGAAGGACAATAACAATAAGGATCTTTACTATAATAAGAGCCGTGTCTGTCTGTCTAAAGTCATGCTTGAAGCGTTAAAAAAAAGAAATACAGATGGGTATATTAAACCCATTATTTTCTAAATTCAGCTTTCAAAATAATATGTCTTTTCTGAAAGGTAGATAAACTATTTAAAATTGCTTGTAGCTAGTTACATGATGTTTAATAGGCTGAACATCAAGAAAAATGAGCTCAAAAACACGATTTTATCACAATCAAGCTGTTCTGATTGTTTTCTGGGAAGAGCTAAAAGAAACGCATTGATTTCACAAAATGTGTTCTATGATAAAGATACCTCGATAGGAGAATGTAAAATATATGGATACATATCATTATATGTAGGAGTTTATGTAACAAAACATCTGACTGAATACCTATTAAATGTCAACAGTTGGGTAGAATATATTATATCATTATATAATGGATTCTGTGTGAGAAGCACTCAAATGTGTACCTATTAAGTGTAAGCCAACAGTTACAATATATAGTACCACCTCTGTCCCTAGTAAGATATTATTATGGAATATATGCACACATGCGCATTGGAGTCAAAAACTAGCATATAAATACCCGCATTGTATTATACGATAACTTATCTATTATTATACATATCTCAAAGTTTGTGTGGTAGTACTTCAATTTGTCCTGCTATAGCTATTGATATCCTGAAATTAAAAGCTTGCAATCTGCTGGATTTGATCTGGGAGCCTTCCATCACCAGGCAAATATCTTACCAATTATTTTACGCAAGATTGGTGAATTCATTTGGCGGGATATGTCGCTGTGGGTAAAAATAAGCTACCGCTCTCCGTTACGGCGCAGCGTCATTTTGTACTTGCTTTCATGAGTCTTATTAGTAAGAGCCATAGATAACTGGCTTATCAAATTAGCCATTTGCAATGTGCCAGGCTAACGGCAAACAACAAGCAACTACAATACTTGTCACTGCTCTTAGTAAGATGTTATTATGAAATATATGCACACTTATGTGCATTAGAGTCATAAACAAGCACACAAAATACATGCATTGTATTACACTACAGTAAATACTATTATTATAGATACATGAAACAAGAATTCACCATGTATATAGTATACAGATACTTAAAAAGGGTATGCCTAGCTTCTTCAGAAATGACCAGTTGACCTCCGATCTCCTTGACCATAGAGTAGCGTAAGGCCTAGACTAAGTCCTCATAGAAAAGAGTAGATGCGCTAAACCATCAAAGAGTCCATATTTCACATAAAGAATAATATTTTAGCATCCCTAGTTAGAATCATTATACAGTTTATATTGTTTATACAGTCATCACCTGTACACTTTATACAGTCATCACCTGTACATTTTATACGGTTATAACCTGTACACTTTATACAGTCATCACCTGTATACTTTATCCAGTCATCACCTGTACCCTTTGACCAGTCATCCCCTGTACACTTTATACAGTCATCACCTGTACACTTTATACAGTCATCACCTGTACCCTTTATACAGTCATCCCCTGTACACTTTATACATGCATCCCCTGCACACTTTATACAGTCATCCCCTGTACTCTTTATACAGTCATCCCCTGTACATTTTATACAGTCATCACCAGTACACTTTACACAGTCATCACCTGTACACTTTACACAGTCATTACATGTACACTTTATATAGTCACCACCTTTACACTTTATACGGTTATCACCTGTACACTTTATACAGTCATCACTTGTACACTTTATACAGTCACCACTTGTACACTGTATACAGTCATCATCCATACACTTTATACAGTCATCACCTCTACACTTTATACAGTCATCACATCTACACTTTATACAGTCATCACCTGTACACTTTATACAGTCATCACCTGTACACTTTATACAGTCATCATCCATACACTTTATACAGTCATCACCTCTACACTTTATACAGTCATCACCTGTACACTTTATACAGTTATCAACCGTACACCTTATACCGTCATCACCTGTACACTTTATATACACTTTAAATACTAACCGAAATACAGTATGTATGAACATAACAACGATCGAACAAATTGGAACTCACCTCCTGTCAGTGACTAGCGTGTCCATGAACAGTGTGGTTATGTCTTCATCCCTTTCTGGTATTGGCGTGTACGGCCTGCAAGAATACATTTCTGATAAAAAGTACAGTCGAACATGAATAACTCAACCTTAAAGGGACTGAGTAAAAGTGTTTGGGCTATCAGAGCATACAGGTTATTCATACACTGTCATGACTGCATGTATCTACTGGATGATACATGTAAATACAACGACAATATATAAGTATAAAATTACATTATTTGTGGTAAACTAAGAGGATTGCAACAATTGAGTTTAGGACCTGCAAGAATAAAATCATAGCCAAACATATTTGCCTTTAAAATAAAACTGATAGAATGTTCTAGAGCGACATAATTGACACCTAGAGTAAAGCAATATTTGTTTTACTGCGCTGCAAAGAAACCAACGACTAAAAATTATGAAAGGATTGCAAAGATTATGTGCACTGCATTGTAAAGATATACAAGAAATTTCACAACTAAAATGGCACACTAGTAACTGTAGTAATGTAATGGAAAACTAGTAAGTCTACTGCTATCACGGTACACTAATAACTGCACAACCATAATTGCATGCTAATAGCTGTACTACTATAAATGTGCACTAATAACTTTACTGATATAATGGTACACTAATAACTCTACTACTATAATGGTACATTAGTAACTCCACTACTATAATAATGGTACACTAATAACTAGAGCTGCACAATGATCGCGCTAATTAAACGATTAATGGCGACTAATACAAATAAACGATTAACTGAGTTGAGCCAATTAATCTTCAATTAAAATGCATGTCATGATTTTGATGTGGTTCCTTTCCTATGTATTGTTTAGTAATACTAACGTAGCAGGTTACTACCATTTAATTTACTAACAAATAAATATTATGACAAGTAACAGTTTCTTACCGATAAATTAAACCACAATTATGTTGCACTCAACTATGAAAACACAGTGAGTCGCTAACATTAAACTTGTTTATACAATACAATGCACAAGCGCCGTGCCGATCTAGCTGTAAGCCGCCATGTTGTTAGTTGTTTGAACATGTTTCTAGGTAATTGCAGTAAAATTGATTTCAGTATTATTTAATATCTTACAGTTTATTTTTGTTTATTTTTAAAAACTTTTTAAAGTAAATTATACATGTATTTTCATTTTTCGAAAAAATCACAACCATATTTCAGCTTCAGAATATTAGTAATATAAGATTGACACTTTATTGGAACATGAAAGCAGAAAAATGTCTTCCACTCTAGGTAGCGCATTTCTGTAAGTTGTTGGAAGCGTAAACAAGAAATCCAAAAGCAGTATATGCCAGAAAGAATTTGCTTACCACCACAGCACATCATCATTAAGATATATTTTAAATAATTCTCATCCTACCGCGCAAAAATCATCACCAGGTGTCGCAAACAATAACTAATAGGCTACTAGTGACTACCGGCACTACTGTCCCCTATGAGCATACCTGCCAACTCTCACGCATTGGGCGTGAGACTCACGCAATCACCCCAAAGCGAAAATAGAAGTGCGTGCGATTTTTGCCCAATTTCCACAATTTCATATATACTATCATTGATACATCAATTGCCCCAAAACCAAATCTCACGCATTGCCCCACTTTTGGGTTGGCAGGTCTGCCTGTGAGCGGCCATTCTCTAAAGCTGGCAATGTTGTATGTAGGAAGAGTGCATCTCTTTATTCAGATAATGTAAATAATACATTGTACATAGTAGACATTGTACATGTACTAACTGCTAATATTGTTTAAAATATAATAAATCTATATGTAGCTGTATTATTTGTTTTTGAATATGCAGGTTTTTGTTAGATTAATTCTAAGATTAATCGAATATTAACCGGTTCAGGCAAGTTATTAATCGCGATCAATTTTATAATCGTTGTGCAGCTCTACTAATAACTATACTACTATAATGTTAAACTAATAACTCTACTACTATTACAGTACTTATAGACGAGTAAAATGTAGCTTCGATTAAAACTGTCAAATCATATGGTGTTGAGGAATTATGGGAGTAGAAGGAAAGTAGAATATGCTGAGTCTTTCCCCCAAACTATGAAATATCTCTGCTCATACAACATGAATATGTTACAAAAACCTTCACCTTTAGTGTGACTAGAATTAGTGTAAAATAGAAAATGTTGAAATTTTTTTCATCAGAACCACCATCTGAACAATACTCAATACGAAGTTGATCATCTAGTCAATCAGGAAATCAAAGAATATCTTCAGGAAATAAAGCAGTTCGTAAGGCACTCTGATGTTTTAACATACAAAGTACATCTTCAAACTACTTAATTTTATATTAAGAGGTCTGGTCACACCAGACCTCTTAATACAAAATACTAAACCTCTTAAAACCAATTGATTCCTAGTTATTTGTATAATACACAAATAACTATAATTCAGTGATTTGACCATGATATATAGATGTTCTGCTGTATTGAATCTCGCTAAATCTGAATTAGAATGAGTCCACCTTTGTAAAACTTGAGAAAGATGAGTCAAAGGCAAAAAGTACCAAAGATGAAGTCTCCTGAGGCAAACTCCACAAAGTACATCAATGTCTAATATTATGAGCTTTATTTATCACTATGAACTGATCAATCTAAACATTTTCTTGTGGTAAAATACTTGCCAATCCAAAATTATCTGGACGAATAGTCTGGTAGGAAGGAATAGAGAATGGTAGAACTGGATAATCCCAAAAAGGTTTTTGCACTGCGTAACTAACAAGAGTTTATGAAAATAGGTTGGAGCTCTGAGGCTACTACAAAGTTACACTGCGTGTAACTACACAAGCCGGTCAATTACATCATTCAAGGACGGATGATTCCGGAAGCATCAATGGCCTCAGCGAGCAAACGCATGCTAGCTCTGCAAAATCCATTGAATTCCGTTACAATTATATTAATCTTAGTTGTTGTTAAAACTTCTTACAACGTTTATTCATCTGTTATTCATCTGTTTATCAAACTGCTAAGCTAAGAATGCGAAGCATTGTAGATGACAGCTAGGAATGCATCAGCGTTGGAAGCATTGCATTGACAGACCGCGTAGGAAACATTGGAAACTAAAAAGCTGAGAGAAATAGCAATCCCACCCGCTGCTACAAACAGTGTAGTAAATGATGTATTACTCCCATGCTCCTATGTATCAAGTAAAGGAGCCATCTAACCAATTCAGCTGATGATAGATATTAATAAGCATGGTAGATGTACGTCCATATATGTAGTCACCACTACGCATGAAGGAGATGTATGACCATATGGTAATCATTTATGATTGTCACTACTACATATGAAGGAGAACAATAGAACACAAGAATTACCAAAGGGTAATCTACAGAGCAAACAACTTTGCAGAGTGACAACACACAAGCAAGTACATATATATACAGTGAAACTCGGATAACTCAAACTTCAAGGAACCGAGCAAAAGTGTTCGAGTTATTAGAGCATTCAAGTTATAAGTCAAAAGGAGGACAGTCATAAGTGCACGTATTAAATCCATCAGTAGATACATGTACATATACAAACTATATATCAATCAAAAGTATAGATTGCGTGTTGCAAGTTAACGGGCCTCTCGTGTGAAGTTTTAAATATTTTTAATCAGAAAGTATAGATATTTTTCTATCACTTGAGATTTGTTTGTTGTTTTAGGTGATGTGACTGCCAGGACGTTCTCAGACTAAAATTGGCAAAACTTGATCGCGGTTAAAACGCTCAGAAAAACTACATACGTATTTTTCTACCAAGCGTTTTAACCAAGATCAATTTTGCAGTAAGTCAGTTATTACAAAACTGCTTTACTATTAAAAGCCCATTATCAATTTTGCCGATTTTACTTTAAATTTATCCGAATTTTACCTCGCTTTTCTCGCTTTCGGAGGGTTATCGCTAAGCGGATGTTTGGTAAAATTTAAATTTTCCAAACCTTTAGAAAAGTCGTTAATGAAAATATGTTGTCGATGTTGGTAATAACGAGGCCTAAGAACTACTAAAAGTCGATGTTTATCTCTATGGCTTGGAATAAAGTGATATTCTCAAGCGATAGCAACAACCGTCTCGGTAGCCGTTTGACAAAAAACTGTTCGAATTAACAGAGTTTCGGTCGAGTTTTCTTAAGCCATTTATCATTGCGTGGGAACGGACCAAACAAATACGTTGAGTTAACCGTGTTTTCGAATTATCTGAAGGTGAGTTATCCAAGTTTCACTGTATATCGAACACTCAACCAGTCATAATCAAATCAAATATTCACAGCACTTTTATAGATACAGCTTTTAGCTTCATTTATTATAAATATTATGACTTTGTAAAAACGTAATATAATATGTTTGGGTTTTGATGTTTTAAAAACAAAAAAAAGATTGACGTAATGGCTCTAGGATGCATGGCAAGAAATATGAATAATCTTTTGCCTTATGTAAGATAGATCATTAGAACTGTCTCAGGATAAGGATTAAAGCAAAATCCATTTTTACAAATCAGTGGTTGATGATGGTTTGCAGGTTATGGCCAATCTTGTACAAATTATTGACATAAATCAAGTATAATTACTCTGGCGCACCCCGACGTCATGAAGTCTCATAAGATACCAGATGTCATGACGTCAGATATCACATGTCAGAAAAGAATGCTGACTGATATCACAGACACTAAAAATAGGCATTACAAGAATAGTGTAAGATTCGCAAGAATGAGCTAAGGCAACCAATGACACTTGGCAATCATCTGAGAATGAGTATATAAGAAACTGGCAGCAAGCAAAAGCAGCGATGAACTGGTGGCAAGCTAGAGAGCGATAAGCTGGCAGCGAGCCAAGCAACAAAAGAAGGGTGCAGCGAGAAAGGAGCCAAGACATAGAGAGGCTAACATAATCCAAAGGAGCCTGCAGAAAATTGCCTGCAGAGGATCAACCCATCGAGAAGAAAACACACAGCTGACACAATTTACTCAAAAAGGTGGAAAACCAGGAAACTATAAAGCCCTGAGAGGAGAGAGTTTATTTAGCCTCCCTGACAACAGAAGTAGTCATCATGACACGCCTAGTAAACATGTATTTATTAAAAGATCATAACTAATAGAACTAAGTATAAAGGCATACTGTTCTTTTTGTTTTGACTAGAGAGTATTGACAGAATAATTGTCATTTTTGACCATTTGAAGAAAATAGAGTTCCCATATACTTAGAAACAAACCACTGGCGTGTTATTGTTGATTACAAGATAATTGCTTATAGAGAGTCGTGAGCCTCACATCTCAATACTACTTGTGAACATTGATATTTACGCTCATTATTGCAACAGCGTGTTACTGTCACAACAAATTTCAAAATAAACTATAGTAGTGCCCGCCGCCATTGATTGATTTGTTGTTTCAAATTTGTTTTATAGCAACAGTAAGATTTTTGTCTGGTAGAAGTGCAACTTTGTTTGCGGTAAAAATTTGTCTTGAATGAATTTGAATTCAAGGTCCAGAGGCTAACCATTACACATAGAATCGTAGTATTTCACTCAAAAGAGACACACAAAAAATTACCTTTCACATAAATATTATCACTACAAAACTTTAAAAAAAAAATCAAAATTATAATCCTTAATATCTAATTTGATAGCTAAGTAATAGTATATTATTACTTAAACATCAAGTAATTATTATTATAAAAACAAAATAAAATAATTATAACAAAATATTTCTCCCATGGGAGTATTGTTAAGGATTTGCCAAACTTAGCTATTTCTAATAGTCACATGATATCAAGCTATCCTGGGATAAGCGTAGTAATATGCAAGCCAGCTTGCATAGAAAGCCAATGGAACACTGTATATAAGGATATGTAAGCCAGTGTAGAACAGGATGGGTAAGAACAAGTAACGAAGGAAGATACCCTAGTGAGACAGAATAACAAAGAGCACGAGATACTATCGACAAGCCACAAAGCTATATATGGACATGTGTGGATAATATGAACTTTAACTCTATCTGTGGAGCTTTAGCTATTATTATTATTATTATTATTATTATTATTATATTTTCCCACTTTGACCGCACAGCAGGTGCGTAAGGGGCATGGGAACACGGTGTGTTTACACTAATAAGTGGTTTCAAAATAAGAATTTTTTTAAAAATTATATTGTGTTTTTCTCATCTTATCATGATCTTAACTCTCTTAGTGTACGGGGCCAAAAGGACTGATAGAATACATTAGTTCTTATATATGGAGTATAGGTGTTTGATTTTTGGCGGGTATTGTATCCTATGTTTTCGCCTTTGAATGGTGGTTCTATGCCCTCGGCAGCACATCTTACAAACAGTTTATGCCTACCCTCTCTTCTTCTCTCTTGTAAGGACTCAACACTTGTATCTTCTCTTAATTTTGTAAAACTTATCTGCCCTTAATGTTAAAAATAAATCGTAGTGCTTTATTTTGAAACTTTTCAAGCTGTTTGACATGTTTATTTTGATAGGGATACCAGATTTGTGAGGCGTATTCTAGTGTTGGCCTAACTAAAGAAAAACAGGCAATCTTTTTTGCAGAGGTATCTGCAGCTCGCGTAATAAAGAGCCATACACATTATCCCAGTCATCTTGCTTGCAACAATTATAGTTGTGCATGACAGCTAATATTATTTCAGTATAAGACAACTTGTAACGACAATCCACTAAGTAGTGATGGTAAGTGCCGTAAGTCGCTATGTTAGCGAGAGGCGAGCGCAAAAATTCACTACAGTATGACTAAAGTGTTAACGATACTAATTATATTAACAAGATTGGCTAGCATGATAAACGTCTACCAATGATTAGCTGATTAATTCTTTAAGTAGGCTACATGAACTCTCACGTACACATTTGATTGTCGCTATATATAGTAAGCATTAGGCTATCGCCAATTAAATCCTCGATATGCAAAGTCACGACCAACCGCAAAGCTCATTTCAGTCTCACCATGACATAAAGCAAATTTCAACAACGCGAAGATCTAGCTGCTCTGACTTTTGAGATTACTCAACCGTTAGTAAGACGTCAACATGTTAGGTCGTGGGTTACGGTTGTGACCGTAACCCACGACAAACCTTTGTAACCTTCTCAAATAACACTCTTCCAGAGTGCAATTATCCATTTCAATGTGCAATCCATTTCAGTGCAATTACCAATTTTATTCAAGCGTCATAAATAAGCCAAAGAGTAGGTACTGCGAAACGACCCAAAGATGTACTAGTGATCTAAATAAAGTTACTTAACATTACTAAGTGTTAGCCAAGAATAACAGTACTAATTACTTCATATGACTTGATGGCTTAAACTAAATGATGCAAACAATAACAATTTAATATTACAAATTCATTCATATTATTTAAGGAAGGGCCATGCTGTAGTTCACACAATGCAGTATGTTTGACTAACTTTATATAGCCTTGGAACTAAAACATAATTAAATAGACAAACAATGAGTGAGTAGACA
The DNA here is from genome assembly GCF_963576615.1 of Watersipora subatra. Taxonomy (NCBI): domain Eukaryota; kingdom Metazoa; phylum Bryozoa; class Gymnolaemata; order Cheilostomatida; family Watersiporidae; genus Watersipora; species Watersipora subatra. The sequence goes on from NC_088713.1 coordinate 54,568,718, forward strand.
ACTGCTCTTTATTCTAATATTATCAACAAAGTTATTATTCAGGCTGAATCAATCGCTAAATATCCATCCTGTATGATTAGGTGACAATCGAATAAAGCACGAACAGTGTGAGCGAGTAATACAATCAGTTAGCAGAAATTAATCGAACAAACAAACTTCAAATAAAATGAATTTAATAATGAATAGCTTCCACAAACGTTGCGCTATTGGTAGCTCTTAACGACGAAATGAGACATGTCTAAATAGCTTCTGATGTAACTCGCATAAGTGAATTTACAAAGGAAATCACTGTTTTTATTCCCATTTTTTATGTTTACATTTCTCAGCTATTAATTTTTATGAATGCAGTTTAATAGAAAACTAGTACATAGGTTATATAATTCTTGGCTCTTATTAATAAGTATTCCACAGTTGCTCTGATGACTAGTGGTATACAGACAACGAACATCGCCTTAGCGCTCGGACGTGTTTTTCTTTGCACTGCAAGTTACTTACTATTTGTATGTTATTACTATTAGTTAATTACTGCTAGTAGTACACTAGTATATCATATTAATTATTAGTTATTATTAGATTATATAGTGTAGTTAGTTTAATCAAAGTAATAGGATATTTATCAGCGGGTCGGCCGTTTTGGCCCCACCCTTTGTTTGAATCTTGATTAGAGTTTTCCTAGTTCAGGAGGTTGTGGAGGGTTGGTTTTGCGCAGATCTACTGTGTATATTTTACAGAGGAAGTGTGCCTTTCATACTTTTTGAGTTTATTTTCTTTTCGTGGCCTAAACACTTCACTTTTCATTTGTTTTTCCACTTTTGGTGAAAGGCATTTGTTATGATGAGTGGAAAGGGTTATATTACTCCAGTGAGAAAAGGCAGTGCCAGTCTGGGTAGTGCAGTTGTATCTAACACTGGCAACACGGTCATGTTCTACATGTTCAAAAACTTACCAAATCTAACAGTATTTTTTGCAGCAGTTATTCTGGTCAGTTTCATGCACCTTGTCTTGAGTGGTCAAATCCAGAGCTGCTTGTGCTTAGTAAACCTGGTATTCGATGGTATTGTACAGGATGCAGTGACAAAATACCAGACTATGTCTATGTGCCAAATCTGATGACTAATCTAGAATTTGTAGATCTAAAAATGGACTCCATGTCCGGTTCTTTGAAAGCATTGATTGAAAACAATGATTCAGTTAGAGAGGTTTTAACCCAAAATCAAGAACTACAGTTAAAAATTGACTCGGTATCTGGCTCTTTGAAAACACTGAGTGAGAACAGTGAGTCATTTAGAGAGGTTGTAACCCAAAATAATGAGCTAAAAGAAAAGACTGATATAGTTGATAACACCACTTGCGCACTACTTGTGTGTATGGAGACTTTAAAAAACAACCACAGCTTTGCTGTTGTGGTAAAACAAAATAGTGGGATTACTCAGATTGCTAAAAGTGTTGAAACAGGTATTTATAAACAAGCTACTATCATAGAAAAGGAGTCTAAGAAATTCAATGCAATAGTTCACAACCTTGATGAGATTAGCTCTAGACGATATAATGATGAAATTCATAACATTCTTACAAACGTTTCTTTTAATGGCAGAGACCTTAAATATAGTAGAAGGCTAGGTTAACCAGGTGGTAGCAAACCAAGACCCAATAAATTCGAGTTTTTTACTGAATTTGATAAGTGGGTGTTTCTAATTAGATTCAATAGACAAGACAACAACGATAAGTGATAGCATAACGATTAAAACAACAATATAATAAAAAGGACAAGACATACAATAAATAAGAAATGCAGTGTCATGGCCCGGCGTCTACCAAAGTATTATCTCCATTTTATTAAAAAAAATTTTCCATACAAACCAATACAGGTTACCTATACAAGCCTTAAACATACTTATATAAACCTTCAATATACTTATATAGGCCTTAAACATAAATTATAAGACAAAATATAGCACTGAAGCAACTTACGAACAAATTCACCTTACGAACAATCATTCGGGACGTAACTCGTTCGTAGGTTGGGAACCATCTGTATGCAAAAAAATGACCAATGGCAACACAAAGCTGCTATTTAAGTACATTGAAAATAGACGGAAGATGCACAACACTATTAAAAGCGTTGAGAACAGTATAGATAACTCACCCTTACAAATCACAAATACCTTTGCTGTTGCGTTCGCTTCAGTGTTTGCTGAGAATAATGGCCAGTTCAGTCACTGTCTGCCTAAATATAATGTTCAGGTTGCTAATGACTCCATTCAGTTTAATCCACATGGTGTTCATAAAATGCTAATCAAATTAGATGCTAGAAAGGGTTCAGGGCCTGACGGCTTATCTGCTGCAGTGCTCAAGTTTTCTGCAGGTGGAATATATCAAGTTTTGACAATAATTATGCAACACTCCTATGACACCTCAACAGTTTTCTTTGACTGGCGAAATGACAGTTTTCTTTGACTGGCGAAATGCTCGGGTTGTGCCTATTTTTAAAAATAAAGGTAGTAGGGAGTGTCCATTAAATTACAGACCCATTTCTTTGACCTCAATAACCTAAAATTAATAGAACACATAATAGCACATGACATTCGTACATATCTAGAGTCCAATAAAATTTTGTCAGAAAGACAACATGGATTTAGCCCAAAACACAGCTGCGGCTCGCAGCTCCTTATAACAAAATCTGAATTGGTCAACAACTATAACAACAATGAACAAACAGACTTGATAGTGCTAGACTTTTGAAAGGCGTCCGATGTTGTTCCTTTTGCTAAATTGCTTTACAAACTAAAAATAGTAGGAATTCATGACAAGACTGTCCATTGGATTGCAAACTGGTTTTATGATTGGCATATGTCTGTGGTTGTTGAGGGTGTTGACTCAGACCCATGCCTTGTAACATCAGGAGTTCCTCAGGGTTCTGTGTTGGGGCCTCTTCTCTTTCATATATACATTAATGACATGCCTAATGTAATCAAATATGCCCAACTTAGATTGTTTGCTGACGACTCATTACTTTATCACAAAATTAAAAGTAAGCGAGATCAGTTACATCTTCAAGAAGATTTAAAAAACTTGGAGAAATGGTCAAAAAACTGGCAGATGAAATTTAATGTCAGTAAATGTGAGCACTTGTCTATAGCAAGAACTAATCCCATTGTTGCAGTCTATTCATTAAATGGGAAAGACGTACAACAAGTAACATCAATAAGATACTTGGGTATTAATATAGACCAAAAACTAAATAATGATGAACAGGTTCAGTATGTAGCTAAGAAAGCAACCTCTACTTTATATATGTTAAACCATAACTGTCACGAACAACTTTTATCATATTTACTAGGTAATGAAGGCTTTTTAAAGCGTTTCAATATCTTTCTCAAAAACAACACGATCAGCATAACAATCTCCGCCCATAAATATGTGACGAAACCTAGCTTCTTAGGAACAGAAGTTACGTAGGGATGTTTAGACCGATTTAGAATAATAGAGATGGGTGTTTTAAAATCCATTAATATCTAAATTCAGCCTTAAAATAATATCAGTTTTTTCAGAAAGGTAGATAAGTTATTTAGCATTGCATATTTAAAAAAGCGCGATAACAACGCTAGCTCGTGATAAAACCGTGCTTTTTGAGCTCATTATTCTCGGTGTTAAGCCCATTTAAACGTCATGTAACAAGCTACGAGCAATTTTAAATAGTTTATACACCTTTCATAAAAAACTGGAATTATTTTACAGACTGGATTTAGATAAAAATGGGTTTTAAGACACACATCTCTATTATTCTAAATCGGACTAAACATTCCTAACTTCCGTTCCTGAAAACGCTAGGTTTCGTCACATATTTATGGGCGGAGCTTGTAATGCCGATTTTGTTATTTTCGAAACGGATATTGAAACGCTTTAAAAAAGCCTAAATAACTTTGAAGGTTAGTGGACTAATCTTTATTTTGAGTACAAAATTGGAATCAGCGTGTCTGATTTACCTAGAATATATGATAAAATTTGTATGTGACAGTTATGGTTTAAGTTTCATCATTACGCCAATGTCATATACATATATAATCAAGAGTTACCCATAAGGAGAATCACATATATACTATTTAACAATCTCCTGGATGTGTTGTTAAGGTAAATGTTATATCTTTCATTTTATGTGTTTTATTTTATATGCTACCAATAGCTTTACAGATGACCAACTGTATAATTAACATACTTTCAATAACTTTTATCGGCAATCAGGTTATTATTTTATTGCAGTTTCACGGTAAATTAGTTTCACGGTTTCCTAGTAAATACGATAAAAATATGAATCAGCGTGTCTGATTTACCTAGTAAATACGATAAAAATTGTTCGTGACAGTTATGAAAATTAAAAAAAGACAGCATTGACATGTACTTTATTCATTTTGTTTTTACTCCTTCGATCCTAATTTTAACATCCACAATATAACAATTAACTGAAAAAAATGAACGGGTGGATTTTAACTATTATCAAAGGAATCACAAGCTCTTAAACCAGTCAATTTCAAAATTCTGGTATTTTGAAGAGTTGTCCATCATTTAACATTATACTTTTTTATATGAAACTGTAGACAAAATGGTAGCTCTATATCAAAAGTGCTAATAGATCAATAATATTTAGACAAAGACTAACAGTTTTGACTTCTAAATCTTAATTTTCATTAGTAAAAATCTCATGTTTTCTTTCAAGACTACTACATGCATATACACCTGTCACAAGTTTGTATTCGTATTTTAACATATAAAATAGGAGAAAGTATTGTTAATGTTTTATAAGTGAAAGATTCAATAACAAAAAAGTTGCAAAGACACATTGTGTACTTTGTAATGTAGTGCTGAGTGCTGAATCCATATAATAATCTAAACTAAAACACACCTTTGAGGCAAATCACTCTAACTTTTTAGCAATGCTGTCACATTTTTCCAACTATATGAAGCTGATGTAAAACCACAACGGTTTGGTTATGCCTAAACTGAATTCTTTAAACGGAATGCTGGGATAAGACAAGCAGCATGTAAATTGTCCTGTTCATAGCCTATCAATATAAGGCTCATAGCATCAGAAGAACACTCTTGCAATCTTGCATAAGATCAAATCTTGCACATAAAAATAAAAAAACAGTGTATTGAAATACAGTTAAAATAGTGTTATCAATATAATCATCGAATAACACTGAAAAAACTACTAGAAGAAATGTCTTTAGATGTAAATGATCAAGTAGTGGAAAATTGAAATAACTGAATTGCTTACAGCTTACTGAAATACATAATGTATTTCACCGTCTGTTTCCAATTTTTATTTACTTAATTTAGACCAAGGGGAGGTGACTAGGAGAGTTGATGTCATTGGGTTGGATCTATAACAACATGTTTCATTGTCTTTCACGATGCGCCTCACAAAAGTGACATATAATGCTTTGTAACCGAGCTATGTCTACAGCAAACTTTGGGTAGATAGGTAAGCTAAGTTACATTTGGATTTCCTAGGTGTAATTAGTATGCTTCTATAGTAATCACCCATGTAATATTCGTAGAAGGGTTACAATAGTTTGTGTGATTATGAAACAGAATGGTATTCTAAAAAAGATGGTAGAAGCCTCTAAATGGTGGATTTGTGTGCATCATATTATTTACAAACCATAGCCTGAGCTCTTTGTCATAATTTATTATTAATAGATCAGGGTAGCTGACCACCCGCTGTATAGAATGTGTATTTTGTGAATGCTGCAAATATTGTCATTAGATTAACTCGCTAATTATCCTCCAACTTATAGAGTGATTTAATTACCTGGCTGATGGCTAATCATTTACCGTGTTGTGTAGAGGATAACTCCAAGTTTAGGAGTTTGCATTAAGCTATATGATATATGTGACTTATGCTCTAGCTGGTACTCCTTTGGAACCCAAAAACAATTTTAATTGGATATAAAAAAGTGAGCTGTATTGCTTGACCTTAACTTTCTACTCGGTCTTGACAAGGTATCAAGGTAGATGAGTCATTTTACTGATATAGTAGGATACTAGGATTACTAATACTAGGAATTGCTAGGAAACACTAGGATTAGTTAGACGATGCCCATAATTTCTTTCATATTCAAAACAAATCCATAAACATGTTCATTGAGTACAATTGGATCTAGGCAAAGTTCTCTTCTGGGGGGTTTAATCGTGATCTAGTTTTTCCGGTTTTATTCTTGTAATATTCTGGCTGTCAAATCACCTTAAAGATGAGAAACAATTTCAAATGATAGTAAAATACCGATTTTTCCTAGTAGAATCTATTAAAATTTTGCGAAGGTTGATTTTAATGCTCGTGAAGGAAGATTTTTGAGTTTCTAATCAGACAGACAGCACATTTATACCATATTTAGTCAATTGATCCTGACATAGCCTTCTCACTCTATATAAGCCATAGTGAGTCAGTTCTTATCATACTGTCACATGGGAATTGGTTACCGTCACGGAACATCGTGCTTGTTATACTAAAGACGGCTGAGTCGTAGAATGGTGTACAGGGTTGCAAGGTTTTTCTAATGTCAGTAAATACCATTGAGAGAAATATGGTTTTTATGTAAAGAAGTGCTAATGTCGTACTACTAAGACGAATTTAAAGATTTGATCCTCCTGTTGCGCAACAGTTCTGAAGGGCTTCAATTATCGCCATTCATTCAAGATTTCATGGTTAGAGTTTTATAATATTATGAATATTATAGATAAACAGGCGAGGCAGTGTTTTATAATTTGTAGATTTCAATATCCCACTCTGACCTAACATGATCACAGTTTATTTTTGAAGATTTTATAGTGCAGTATTTTGAGTCATTTCCACATTTAATAGTTACTTTATTCATAGCACCAAAAATACAATCAATCATTTACAAGCTACAGACTCCACCAGTCATTCAAACAGGGCATCTCAGAGTCCCTCATAATCATAGGGTGGACCAACCATCCAACCAACTTTAACCTTTAGAACTAACCTTTAGCCTTTGAATTAGCCTTTGAATTAGCCTTTGCACACTAACGGCCAGTTTTCCGGCATTGCGTAGGGCGTGTCAGAATCCCTAAAGGCCAGAACTCTGCAATCACGTGGTTTCGTTTACAAAAGATGTTTCTACGTTACAACATGAACCAATCAAAGTAATTTTTGCACAGCATTTTTGACCAAAAATTTCACTTCTATTTGTAACATTTTTTAAATATCTTTACCTATTTCCTCCGTTTTAATAACAAATTTTATTAGAAATATATCGCGAAATTTTTTTTGTTTTGCGTCAAAGGTTTTTGGGTTTCTTTATTCATATGAAGTAGGCCTGTCTGTCTGGTTTCCAATTGCACTTATCGTTTCATACACTTATCGTGTCATGCCCTTCTCATGTCATGCTCTTGTCATTTCCTGCACATTCACACCAGGCAATGCATATGCTCCCTCTTTCACCACTCAGCCCATCAGGTATGATGTTACTGATAGTACAGTACCTGCTCCTACAACATAAATAATCTGCCATAGTAACGTTTACATTACTGTACATTACGTAAGTTTACATTACTGGTACATATAATTATGTTGTATCAGTTGTACTGAATTTAATGTATAATGCATAATGCCCAGTAGTAACAGTACACAAAACAATATACTGCATGGTTGTGGCACGTTTACTACTGTTCTGTACTGCTAATGCAACTACAGAAATATTCAGGTAAAAATTCACTGCAACTGTAATGCATTTCACATATGGACATCAGTGAGTACTTATCAAGGCACAGTTGTGATTGTTGTCATGGTCAATTATAAATTTTTTATAAATTTTTAAAATGATTTTTTGTATAATTCTTTTATACTGCAGTATCTAATTGACCTTTTCAATTCAGCTCATACATGTAATCTACCTTTGTAATTAAATAGTCATCATAGTACCCAGATATACTAACAAGGCTGATGTCTGTTAGGAGTCGGTGTATTTAATACTGACTCTGACTACATATTTGTTCTGATGGTAATGAGTTCTCATCAGGTAAATAAGTATACAGACTCAGTATCACTAACACACTTTCATTCTCAAAATACAGACCCGTTCACCAACCTGTAGAAGTACTCTTAGACTATTATTCCTTCAATTGACTTGCTGAGTGTTTTGCACCATTTTTGTTCGTGCAATAATGCTTCATTGATGAGAGCTGGAGTTGTCTTCCTGTGTTATGATAAGTTATGTCTCTTATCAGATTTGACACATGCAATACTTCTGCGTTGCCCTGTATTAGAAAGTCTCTGCTTTCAACCCTTTTTGTCTAACAACATCATTTAGACTCATTTGAGATTTGCCTTTAACAGAAGCCCATAACAGTTGTCTAGACTCTCCATATGATTGTTCTGAATGGCTGCAGATCAAGTATACTTGGATTATGGCTCTTGGACTGTTAAATGCTTCTAAAGACCATAACATAAGGTGTATAAGATTTGAAGGTGTATTCATACTTTTATTTGTATGTTGTACTTGCTCTGAACATCAAATAGTACGAGTTTTAATCAGATGCATACAAAGGCTTATATAGACACTAGGGTTGCACGATAGGTCGATAGTCAAATTGGAGAGTCGATAGTTGTTTTCTTGATATGAATATGTTGATTATTTTTGGCCTAACGAAACATCCGGAAATTATTTATCATCAACAAATAATAAAAAAGAGTAAACCCCGATAGTTTTGCAGATAGTTTTTGTTGTTTTTCTGCAGACTTTTTTCTGCAGCTTCTCCTTTTCCCGTCCCCAGAGCCATATAGTTTTGCAGATTCCCGCGACCAGCAGAAGCGTATATGGGAGCTCGTTCGATTACAAACAAACAGGCCACGCCTACTAATTTTATATAAGTTATAATGGTGAGACCGCAAATTATTCGACCAAAAATTAGTCCCCATTGACAGTCGCTTTAAAATTGATTGTTGTATCATACACCATTTATAAGAAAACAAATTTCCTACAAAAATCTACTAGTAACAATTTTGTAAAAACGTAAAGTAAATGCAAAAATGAGCGGTATTGAGAGCGAGGTATGAATATTCCATTTGAGATCAGTATTTCGATCGGGTTTGTTTGGAATCAAGCGTTTTTGTTTCCGTTTATTAATACAGGACTCTGTGAAACTATACGGCTCTGTCCATCCCTTCTCACAATCCTTTATCTTTTCAGACACATTTGGTCATCTGGCTAGTAAAGTTGTACGAAAGTATGGCATTAAATTGTCTTGTGAATTTGGAGTTATGTTCTCGATAATACGATAGTTTTACCAGCTGCCAGGTCATACGATAACCTTCGGTAAACTCTGTCTGTTCATTGATAATTTGATACTCATTGATAATTCACATTACCATACTCGTCATCAATTACTATCACTTCCTGTACCCAAACATCTAACTTCTGATGGTCAAATATCCTATAATTTTGCTACACCTGTGCTGTGGAATAAGCTGCCGACTGTTTTAAGATAAATAAAATCTCTAAAAAATTTAAGGTGAAGCTGAGGTTGTATCTTCACTCTATCGGGTGATCGTTGTTATCTTGCTTGTTGCTGCTGACTCGGGCTCGCGTACTGCTGGCTTTGCCATTTCGCAATGGACCCCATCATCATCTCGTCGAGTTATTTCTTTTTCCACACCCGACTATATGTTTTCTGCTCTTTATTATTATAACTTTAATCTGTGTTTATTTTTTGTTTGCTTGTTGATGAAATAAACACACGCCCACACGCACACTATCGGTATCGGTCGCTGTCGATGGGAGAACTCCAAAGATAGTCGATAACACCTTTTCAAACAATAAATGCCATCCCTAGTAGACACTCCATAGTCAGACGATAGAAGTCTCTCTAGGCACTGTCAGGGGATTAGAGATGCTTTGTAATGTTTACATTTAAAGTTCCTATTCTATATTCATGTAATTTGAGTGACTGACAGTCATGTTCAGAGTCTATTTGATTGTATCCATAAGCAGGTCTGTGTCGGACAGGAAGTAGAGTAGCACATGTAGATCTTCTTGTTAGCTTGTTTCTTGTTCATATTTCTTGTTCATGTTATCATTAATTGTATTTTGCCCATTAAGAATTAGTAACAAAATAATATATTAACCTTAGTAACTACAGTCATCCACTGTAACTTTTGTGTGTTAAGTGGTTGCGATCTTCCATAACATGTAATGCTACAATGTACTATGTGCACTACGTACCTTATGAAGTTTTTACCTTTAAGACAGACGTATAACATAAGCCTTTAATTTAAATGAATTTAGCTTACTAAACACATTATACTTAAAGCTAAGTTTTAATATGTTTTGTTTACTATTTTACTGAACTTCAACATTTCCACCGGATTAAATTTTATCTTCTATTTCTCTTTGGTTTTGGTTTTTCTTTCTTGTTTTGTTTTCAAAATAACTAATAACACATAACGCTAAACTGAGCGAGATCGAGCATTGTATCTCTTTCATTTGTTGTTAGAGAGATTTTGGCGAATAGCGTATCGACATATTTGTTATTCCGACGTAATCAGCACACCAGCTGCCAAGTTTGAAATTGAGAGAATTTTTTGTTGATGTCGTATGGCAAAACTTATTTCGTATGAAGAGAGCGAAATTCATCATGTTTCACATCGTAGGGTGAAAACAACATATAACAGGGTCATCAAAGCTCGAGAACGCGCTGTACCTTCATCCTTTTATTCCAGAGAGTAAATTTATTGCATCTAAATGGATTAATGTTGCTTCACCCGAAGGAGTGCGAAAAATGTAGGCTACATTCGCTTCACCCATAAAAGGGTTTAATTTCCCATTCAAAATTTTTTACAAGCTTTCTGAAAAATACAATGCCAGCCTCTATTTGAACGCCACGTCTATTTGACCGCTAGTATAGGGGAAGGGTTAAAAATAGAGTGCTGTGGTATTCAACTAGATGTTTTATAGTTATAGCCATTATTGATACTAGTATTCTGGCAGTTCTACGAGCCATGAGAAATAAACAGGGCTGTCAATAAAGCATAGAGATATACGTTCACAACTGTTCTAAAATAGTTGGATGCAAGCGATTAGTGCAGCAGGTAGGGGCTGGTATGCTACACAGTATGTAGTGAGTTCTAATATTGTACGATGCTAGAGTTTTGCCCAATTTCCTCCCGTGACTCGAGGCAGACGGACAGACATGACTAGTATTATAGTCAAGATTAGTGTCCTGGCAGCCACGTATGCTGTGAGAGATTGTCATGTGGTTACACTGAAGATTATTGTTATACATGCATATGGTTACATGTATACTTGCCTGAGAAGAAACAGTCAACTAAATATATGATTGACTACTACCTTGAGGTGGGAGGATTGGGAAGTTTTTTTTGGGGTAAGAGCATCAATTCTTTGGTATCCAGTTACAGACAAAACAACAAATATTACCCACAATGCTGTTTAGATAATTAAATTCATGTAGTCGTGGTAACATAGAGAGCAGATAGATGCTAGGTTGTTACATAATACACACATACTTCCCATTTGATATTATCTAACAAGAGGAAATACTTCTAAAGCTACCATATTTGCTCCAACTTGCTCAGTTTTTTCCATAAGACAGCCTTTCTCTCTAATATCAGATGCTGGAGTGTAATTGATTAAGGTATTGTCACCATATTGCTGCAGTCTGTGAGGTATTGAGTTTATCATTATCAAGTACCATCACAATTCCTTTAACCCTTTACCGACGGCCTGCTTACGGCTGGGAAAGTACCAGCAGACGGGGGGGGGGGGGGGGGGCGATTTGAGCTTTCGACATGACTGCATAAAAACTGCAATAACTTTCATCACAGTTGTGGTAATTACATCAATTATTATGCATAAGAAAGCTGAGAAATTTCTCTACAAGCTGATATTTTCTCTATGCAGATAGCTTGCAAATGCTTACCAGCAAAAATCTCAGATTTTTGAAGCAATGATTTTTTTATTGTCATGTTTCATTTTCTATTGCATTTTTCTAATTGTTAAATGTAAATGACAATATTGTATAAATACTGGTTGCAAGGATTCATAGGTTCACAAAAATTTGCAAAAGAAAGTGGTCGTTGGAGAGCCTTGAAAGTGGAGTTATGAGCTCCGAAGTATTACGGAAAGGCCATGCGAAATTCTCAGCGACCAACCCAAAAGACCAGCAGAAAATTGAGGCCTGACATGGTCGCCCAAGCTTTGCTATAACTTACATGCAAATTGGTATGAAACTGCAAATGAATATGCATCTGAAAGTTGAGATATATTCCTACAGACTGAGATCTTTTCCTCCAAGTAGCTTGCAAGTCTTTTCATTTCGAAATATTTTTATTCGCAGTTATGATTTTCTGCAGTCAGATGTATATGTATTTATTGAAACTATAGATATATGTACCAATAACAATTTTGCATATAAACTCATTGCACAGATTCATGTGTGCTGCAGAAAAAGATTAGCTGTTTGTGTGCAAGAAAAATTGAGTGGGGAGCCTGTATTCACACATTCGGTGAAGCAACAAAAGACAGGAAGCAACATTTATTATAAGCAGAAACAGCAAATCATGGACTGCTACATTGCAAACAATATAATAACTGAACTCTCTGATTAGGTGAGTGCCCTGAGGAGAGCAACAAACCACAAATACAACATACTAATGCACAACAAATACAATAGATTATGACATTTCAGCGAATGCAACGATGTACAAGCTAGCAATACGAAGCAAGGAAGCATTTGTAGAAACTAAACAATACACAATTTGTAAATAAATCTAGTTAGCATGACAAGGATCAAAACATGACTCGCACAAAGATACTCCACAAGTGACTCCACTGCGCCTTCAGCTTGCTCTCGCTCCTCACCGATGTATACAGACAACTTGTGCACATAGCGAGAGACAGCATCGCAGAGTGCAATTAACTTTACTCCAAATCTAGATCTGTTAGATGGAATATACTGCCTGAAGCTGAGCCATCCTTTCCATATGCCAGCTTTCATCTATAGATATAAATTTACCAGACAGCAAAACAGAATATAACCGGTGGTATATCATGGCAAAACATCTTCCAACTTGAACAATTTATTGCCAGCAGGCTGTTCAAAATAGTCAGCAAAAAGAAAACCTGTTTCTATTTTGTTGCTATTTTTAATTTCTATTAAAAATCAGCGTAGATAATAAAGGATTGTGGAGCAGTAAGACAACAGAGTAGGTTTTCGAGAATATATATGCATAGCTAAACCAACAACTCGCCAGATGTATTTACCATCAACAGGCTCCGAAGCATCGCAATGTTTTTGAAAGCCATATTTATTCGTTTCGTTAATTATAACATTTACAATGGCCAATGTTATAAAAAGCTTTAAATGATAAAAAAACTTACCTGTTCATAAATTCAAACTTTTACTCCGGCCAAGCTGTCAGCAAAACGTAATTATGTTGGTTTTAAGTCAGCTCCTCTTGGAAATCCGTAAATACTCCCGGTTTCATCGCCGGCCGTTTCACTGTCACTTTCGCAATCCAATTCACCCTTTTGATCTTCTTTTTTAATTCCATCGTCTTCTCCACATTTTTCTGACCTAGTATCTTCTTCTTCACTTCCAACCCAGCCGATGTCTTCCTCTAAACAAACTTTTTAGCAGAGCTTGAACAATCGCGTGCGTACATGATGAATAACTTTTCAAAAAGGAAGATCAAAACTTTTACAACGTGTTTTGCTTGCACATGCGTATTAGTGATTATTTATAGCCTTAAACAAGCAGTATAAAGCCTACCGAATTTGATGGAACTATTAATTTAAAATTTTAACAATTTTTTTTTAAAGAATAAAATATTTTTAAAAAGGCCTATCGTAGACTGAATTTTAACGTGATTTCACGGGGTTCGGCCTCTGAGACATTGCCCGTTTGACGGGCTTTCACGGGCTTCGTCCTTAAAGAGTTAACACCTTTCTAGGCAAGTTCATTTTTAGAGTTTCCTTTCCTGTCGGCAAAATAATTTCAAATGACTATTTGTTACGTTTTACTAATTTAGGCTGACCCTAATTTGACCTTTGATTCTCATGAACTATGCAGAAAAGGGATCAGTCGAAAATGCACTACCAAATACTAATACTAGTACTGATGAGTTTGATACTAATGATTATCTGATGATTAGCTAATCCGAGCAGATCATTTATCTACCAAATTTGTGGATTGTTAGCCCACATCAACTCCATTTTTATGAACAAGGTTGTGGAATGAACTTTTGCAATTAACGAAAATCTCATTGAACAGTCAAATTCCAGTTTATTCATTTCTAGTGATTGCACTGCTTTGGTAGCTCACTTTAAATTTGTTGTGATTCTTTGACTTTCACTCGTCCCTACCAACTCTGACCATGAGTGAATGTTTACTTGATATTTGTCAATATCTGTCTCCTAAGAATAAATAGATGGTTTATGCATGCTCGGTTCTCTTCTCTACTATCGGTAACTACCAGAGTCTAGACCAGTTGTGATGTCATACACTTGAACATATGTATATAACTATACATTAAGTGCACATTGCAGTGACCTTGCTAGGAGGTACCAGCAAGTAAAAGAGATGCTAAGAAGAATAATTGTAGAACTCTACGAATCAGCAGAAATTGCAGGAACTCGAGTCGACCTTAAATTCTCACCATAAGGTCAGTAGCAGCTCTCTCACTCCTTATATCAAGGGTGTCAGGTTCAATGTACATGTCTTTATCGATGAGTGAGTCAACACAAGTCATGGTATGCATCCTATTCATGGTGCACTTAGACACACATTCCTATGTGATAGAGGTTTCTTGGGTCTTCTGTTCTCTGGCTGCGTACCTCAAGTTCTGATATCATCTGTCTCCTGACTATATTGTTACTCTATACAACAAGTTGTTAAGCAGTCAGAGACAATTCAGGACAAGTTTCCATCCATAGATGCTACCCAACTTCTTAAGTTTGATTATGAGCGTCGCTCCAGTAGCTTCATGAAATCAGACCGAGTCCATTTAATCCTTTTAACCAGTAGCCCATTTATTACTGCCTTGTCCTGGTTTAGCTACCGGGTAGCCAGGAAAGGGAGCGGTGGTAGCTGGGATCCCATGGTCACCAACAGACACCCTACAAACTGAGCTATACTTTCTATATAAATATTCACAAAAATAAAATTATATTAGATATTTTATGTCTGTTGATAGTGGCATCCTTGCAGTTACTCACTGAGATCAACTTGTACTCTTTGTGCTCTGTAGAAAAGCATGAGGTCACAAATTATTAATCAAAATACTTAAGGGATGAACTTCAGTGTAGACTTTTGTTTACACTTATTAACTCAGTTTACTTTTGTATAAAATAGTGTGAATACATGAATGTTGTGGCTGTGTATTTTTATTTGCGAAAGAAAACTTAATTTCATGTTGGTTTAACTCAAGTCCTTAATACATGTACTTGAGCACAATATAGTGGACAACTCCATAACCTACGCCCATCACCCGCTACATCAACATATCATTTCAAACCTCAACCTGAGTTATTGACTGTAATCAGTTGACCAATCCGAGTTTACAATCATTCTCATCAGTTGACTATCTACATTCATCTCTCTTTGTTTCTGATAGGTTACATCTATGTTTGCGACGCTCTTCATTCATCTCTATCTGTTTCTGATAGGTTATATCTAAGTTTACGACTATCTACATTCATCTCTTTGTTTCTGAGGGTTACATCTATGTTTACAACTATCTTCATCAATCTCTATTTGGGTCTGATAGGTTACATCTATGTTTATGACTATCTTTCTTCAGATAAAATATGGTTTTTGATAGTTTTACATCTATATTTACAACTATATTCATTGATCTCTATTTTTTGATAGGATACATCTATGTTTATGAATATCTTTATTCATATCTATTGGTTTTTGATATGTTAAATCTATGTTTACAACCCTTTTCATTCATTTCTATTTGTTATTGAATGGCAACATCTATATTATGACTGCCTTGTTACATGTGTCATTACAGTGTAGCATGGTGCAATTTTGCAGAGCATTACAACTTCTAATTACAACTTTTACTGCACAGTGTCCACTGCCATCTTCCATGACACGTGATCTGAAACCAGCCCTTCCCACATACAGTGAATGGTCATTCTTTCAGCAACCACACATTAGTGTGAAGCTCATACTGCAGATCAACAGCCACTGCTGGCTTTCTAAAGCCTGGTTCCCTTACCTTTCGCAAAGCACCGGCGACAGCACCGCAGGCTGTTAGCGGTGTAACGGGAACCTACGCATCGGGTACCGCCGAGGACCTCCGGTAGTTGGTCGACAAAAATGGCGAGCGAACATTTTGGTCGTTATTAGGGATGAGCTATATGTGAAAATAAGCCGCCGAGCCTAGCGTTGCTAGCGTTTTGCTGCACAATTTTACCGCCGGAGTCTTGCGATCGATATGGGAGCCAGACTTAGCATCTCCTCTGTAATTTTATTGTTACTGCACAATCTCCAATGTTCTCACCACAGTTGATCCTGTTTAAAAGTTGAAAAAACAACTGGATTAGGTACCCACCTTCAGCTAGAATTGCCTCCAGTAATTATCATCAACCAATCAAATTTATGCTTTAACATTCATATCATCGGAAAATAGAGATTCATGCATTATCGCCTGACTCCTTAAATTATTGTGATGAAATTTAGGTCTTTGCGTTACACTCTCATTGACATCATATATTAAAACGATAATAGATTTTTATTCAACTCTACACAATGTGTTCATTGTGATCAATTTGTTTGTCCACTCACGCTCAAATTTAACCGGAATTCACATCTTGCAGTTGTATTGTGGTTACACCAATGTCAACTCAATACTTGATTTTTTGATGAGTTTTCACGAGCATTTACTGCGCATATATGTACACTGTAACGCCAAAGTTCCTACTACATAGTAAACTGCAAAATCTGCAATAGCAACACACCCACTCCATCCAGCACTACATATTGTACTGTAGATAATACCACCACTATAACAATACTGCTTCATAAGCATTAGCAAATAATGTAGTTGTAGTGCATTTACAGTGCATACCATGCAGTAGTAAAACTACGCAAAGCTGTAATACTGCTTGGTTGTGGCACGCTTACTACTGTTCTGCACTGCTAATGCACCTACATAGATATCCATGCAAAGATATTCTGCAAATGTAATGCATTTTACATATAAACATCAGTGAGTACTTATCAATGCACAGTTATAATTTTTATATTAGTCAGATATTATTTTTTATAAATTTTTAAAATAGATTTTTGTATAGTTTGTTTGTAACTGCGGGACGTAATCTACTTTTTAATACAGCATCTACATGTAATATACCTTTTTAATTATGTAGGTCATCATAGTACCCGGATATACTAACATGGCTGATGTCTGCTAGGAGTCAGTATATTCAATTCTGTCTCTGGCTACATGTTTGTTCTGATGGTAATAAGTTCTCATCAGGTAAATAAGTATACAGACTCAGCACAAGTAACACATCTTCAAACTCAAAATACAGACCCGTCCCTCAACCTGTACAGTGCTCTTAAACTATTTTTAATTTGTTTTCACCAGAAGCCAGTAACACTGCTCTTGTTGGCCTCAGAGCAAGTAGACTTGAGCTATGGTTCTTGGACTTTCAGGTGCTTCTAAATACCATAACATGAGGTACATAAGATTAGAAGGTGTATTCATACTTTTTCTGGTATATTGTTGTACTTGCTCTGAACATCAAGTAGTATGAGGTATAATCAGATGCATACAAAGGCTTAGGTAGACACCCCATATTCCGATGATAGAGATCTCTAGTAGTAATATAGTAGTATATAGATATAGTAATACTGATAGCAATGTATAAACTACAGTAATTTAATAATTATCAAATATCTAGAAGAGTTTTTCAATATATGTTCATGCGCAACACATGCATTGAGATGTTGAATCTCACCATATGAAAATGAGTCACTGACAGAGTCATATTCAGTGCTCATTTGAATATGTCTTGTTAGCAGGTCAGTTAGAAAGGAATTCAATAATTAGTATCACATCTCATCAGCCCATCAGGTTTTGTCTGCATTCATCTTATCATTCATTTTATTTTGTTAATTGTTGTTCTCTTTTAGTCTGATAATATCGACTTTCTAGATTCTTTGGTACCTCTTATATTTTATTTATGGGCAAGTCATGCACCACTGTCACAGTTTTTATGTTGAAGTTAGGAATCAGGAAGATCTCAAGCTACACATTGAGGATCTCTCCACTCCACCCTGCCCTAGATCACTTAAGCTATAGACACCTCACACTAATCACTGACTCACCGTCTACAGTCATCCCAACTTCTTTGAATTCCTCTGCTTCCTCTCCTGCAGCTTCAAAGTGTAAGTTTCAACTTCCTTTTCCACCTCCTCACAATACTTACTATGTTCATCCCAGTACCTCCTTCCCCTCAAGTGAGAGGTATGTGACTTATACTCTTCTCCTTGTTGTATCTCTGTCTTGCCTTCTTCCAATGTCAGCCTTTTTCTCTCTCCTGTCTATGACTAACCATGAATAATATTCTTCTCTTCTCAGGTGATAGGCTGATGTAAAACGGGTTATTCTCCTCTAAGGAATGTTTGTATAGTGGGAGTTGTGACACTACTTAAAAAGGTTGTGACACAACTTAATATACAACCCTAGCAATAGACATTTTTCACTACTACTCTTTGCTGCTTGCATTGTTTTATCAAACACTTCTAATATCAACCAAATATTTTTATTTTACACAATTTTATTTTCTTTCCTTCTGCTAATTTTTCTCTCTTCTCACTTTCTTATGACTCACTGTTTTTGACAAACTCAGAGTCCTGTCCACGGGCCATATGATAGTCTATAGATATGTTTCACATGTATGTGGACCATATGACCCACAAGCCATATGTTTCACTTACCCGGTCTAGCATATGCTGAAACTGAAAGAAGAATTGTTATCCATTCAGTGACTCACCTTTGTCCTACAAGCAGTAAAACCATTCAGTATTTGTAAATAAATGAGCTACTCCCAGTAGATCACATTGGAGTTGCGTACTCATTGTTACTTTCTGAAGCCTTCAAGTACAGTGGCTTGTTATACCTGGGTGGTCGGCTTGTGTGTGGTAATAGCTTTATAACTGTCAGCTTACATTATTCACTAGAGGAAAGTGGAGAGAGCTTGAGTTGGATGTAGAGAGCTGGATATCTACTTTTGTTATGGTGAGAATCTATATACAACATTTCATATAAAAAATTTATATTATCATGTAACTAGAGCATATTTGTCACTGGAGAAGAGTGGAAAGGGTTTGAGTTGGATGACTTGAAGTTGTCACATAGAAAAATAATCCAGTTTTTAAATTTATCATATAGAGAGTACACTTTGTAACCATATTAGAATCGATTCATAATAGTCCTTGACCTTCTCTATGGCTCCAAAGTTTGCTAAATGATGTTCAATTATGATCTAAAAAAAATTTCTGCATGCTTGAAATTTGTTTGCTTGAAACCATTTGATGACTTTCATAAGGCATATGCACTGTGCAGCCATCAAGTCTGTTTTAGAAGAGATGATATATTAAACTTTTTAAGATTTTATGCAGTAGCTAATAACTTCTCCGCGTTTGCACTTTCTGTTAAAACCGAGATTGTTACCATTATAAAATCACACTGCGCATTTATAAGTACTCTCTGATGTCTATATGTAAAATGCATTGCAGTTGCAGTATACTTTATGTATGAGTATCTATTATTTTTGTACATTCATGCGCAGCACATTTTCATAAAATTTTGTACCATAATCAAGTATTGAGTGGAATCTGCTGCAACTAATTCACTAGTGTAAGAAGTGAATGCTGCTCAAACTAGAGTTTTGGTGGGCAAACAACTTCTTAATCTGTATAAGCGCTTTTAAACTTCAAACTTTTTAAAAGTTTTAATTTAATTGAAAGCCTCCGTACCGTTCAAACTCCTACAATAGCCATTCCAACACTAGTTTTTTAGCCGTGTCAAGTTCAGGAACTTAGGCTCATCAATCAACAAATGATGATAATATCTGAAGCTTTATTTTAAAGTGATATGGGAGTTAGCATGTGAGTTCATATGCTTGTTTAATACAGCATCTGACAATTTCATATGATGCAGTGCAGATGCTTAGAAATCCAGCTTTCTAAGTGATTCACCGTATCAACTTCATACCAATGCGCAGTTGCAGTACATATGCAGTTTCAATTTATACAAAATGTGCAGTTGCAGTACACATGAATTGCTGGTTTGTAGGTAATGCTTTATACAAGTAGATTGCAGTCAGTAATTTGCAGGAGTGAATTTGAAGTAGCAGTAATTGTGTACCACACACTAGAAGTTGTAATGTACTGCAAAATTACTGCACTGCAATGACAGAGTGCAGCTCTATTGCGTCACAACCCTGGTTAAAACCAAGTCTAGATTGACTTTTGTATGTGATGCGCTGTTGAAACGCCAACAACTCATTTTTAGGAAGTGGAAATATTACCAATTGTTCTCTGAAGAAACTTCTCCCGATTACACAAAAAATATCTGGTTGCTTTTATCGATAGACAGTGGCAAACAATAGACCTAAATTCCTTAGCAATACTTAGCTGAATAGTAAGTTGGAATCACGACCCACCAATAATTATATTTTTAATGAGGTCTGTTTTTGCTACAAATGTTAAGCTATTTTAAATAAAGCCTTTCAACATCTTTGGTCAACAGCAAATGGCACAACAACATTGTGTTGCCCTGACCATTGAATTTGAGTTAGTCAAGTAGATAGCTGGCTAAATGACTATAACAGCTCAACTTAATATTTTTCCTTGACCTGTGTTATTGATGACTGGAAACTTGTAGGAAACTACTTTCTATTAATATAAAGTTGTTTATAGACTGTTTACTTTGGAGTTGTCACACTTCCTTAAATGCAGGACTAGAATTATATTTATGTAGCTATTTGTTATTTGGTAAGCACAGGTGGTGAACTGTAGTTGAGTCAGGGTCACTGGTTAACAGGGGTCAACCAGGTCTACAGGTTGAGTCGAGTCAATGTAGGTAGGGTCATTGTGAACACTTACAAACTTGTTTTTCTGTTATGTTTAGGTTTTAGTCTGGAGGTAGTCCTTTTCCGAGGGTTGGAATAAATTAATTTGCATATAGTATTTTTACATGGGGAAATTTGATTTGACACAAAAGAGAATTGACATCCTCGCTTTGTCCCGGAACCCATTAAGCTTGTATGTTGAGGTATGACAGTATATGCTTATGGTTGTTGATTGTTACACCAATTCCATTATAAGCACCATAACATGTATCCTTCTCGCTGTTATTATATTGTTGATAGACATGATTGAGGTCACCTGCTCCCACCTGTCAGAAGTCTACCAGGTAATCATATTGGCTGTGATTGAACATCACTCTAGTAATATTCTCTACTTGACTACTAGCTCTGAGGTGAGAGGGTTGAGAGAATTCACTGTGGTAAGTATAACTATTCTTTGGTATTCAGTTATAATCAAAGCAATATATATAGTATAGACACTATTGTTTATATGGTTCAAATTCAATACAGTAGACGCTCCTATAACTTATACCTTTTATAACCTTAATTCCAGATAACGTAAATAATTTATGTAAAGTTTTTGCGTCGTATAACGTAAAAATTCCATATAACTAAAAGCGTCAAGTCCAGCAGGTTCACAAATTCTATTCGAATGTTTATCTAACCCGCTGCATTTGTGAAAAAAAAAATTATGAGTTTATATCATTATATCTATTATATATACAACTTACTTCACATTTTAGTTCATTGTAATAGTCCATCACATGTGTCGCCAACACAGAGAGTAGGATAGCTGTGCAATTATTCATAAATACAAAGGCGATCGGTGCAGGTGTTACAGCGTCGGTCCATCAACCTTAATGTCATGAGTTGGATTTTTGTCGAAAGTTCTTTTTTATCCCAACCTTGACCCCTAAAAGCAGATAGATGACAAACAGGTAATACCGTGATTTTATAATAAAAATACTTTGCTGTTTTGCTTAATTGTAAACATATAAACTATTTGTTATTAATTTTACTTTGCAGAATACACTTTGCTGTTTAGAAGAAAATGAGAAAAATTTTTGTAAATAAACATTGAAGATGTTTGCTCCTTATCAACCCATTGTTGAAGTACCACAATAATGGCCTATGAAACCAGTGAGATTGATCAGAAACAGGAGAAAAGTTGTCGATGCAAACCAATCCAATAACACTGTGGTCACAATACAGCCTATAATTAATAGTTTTAATTCTAGTTTTTTTCCTTTTTGTATGGCCAAAGGGGCAAGTATGGCAAAATCTTGGAATGGATTAGACAATTTGTTTGTATTTTATTGTTCTTATAATGTAAAATCTCAATAATGTAAACGTCCCTGGAACAGATTAAGCATGCTGTTGGAGTGCATATTGTAGTTTTATCTGCACGAGTTACATAATTAGCAGATAGATGATAGGTTATTATATATTACACACATACTTTCTATGTGGTATTCTCTAGCAGAGGAGACAACTTCAAAGCTACCACAGCTGCTCCAACTTGTACCGTATATCCTTAAGACAACCCTGATCTCTAGTATCAGTCACTAGAATGTAATTGATGAAGGTAGTGTCACCCTTTTGCTCCAGTCTGTGAAGCATGGAGAAGATGTGAAGCAAGATATTGTCAAATTACTGGTATTGCTGTAGTCTCTGAAGCATGGAGTTTACCATTATCAATCAGTCAGTTTTTACACAAATTGCAATGTGGTGATCACAACTTAATAAAACAGTTCCATAGCAGTGGGTGGTCTATATTTTACTTCTATATGGAAAACCCTGTTTGAAGCTCTTTAACTATAACTTTGTTCCTTTCAAATTAGTACCTGCATCAAGTAGTGAAAACAGCATAGCCATTTGTGTTATAATATATTTGTGCACTTTAGGCTACCTAATTTAAAATGAAAAAAGTCTTGGCATACAACTGAATTGCATCTTCAATTTTACGGTTACCTATTTAACCCTAAGACAGATCTGGAGGAGGCAAGGCTGACAGGAGCTGTAAAAATAGTGCATCCCTTACTGTTATACTGCTTTGAAATAAATAAAAATATAAAATAATTTGCTGAAGCAAAGGATATACTCTAAAATATTAACGGTTTTTATATTAAAACCAGATTGTTTTGCTTTTTATATAAAAGAAAAAAATCTGGTTTTTAATGTTTGCTATTCATGAGTGTAAACAAGTTTCATATCATCTGCCCTTTTTTCTCTCTCTCTCAATACACTCCTGTAGTCTATCTGCTACTGCCTGTTTCTTTAACATGGTATCTTATTACCTTCACAAGTGCATCACTATTAGGTGTGATATCCTGAGTGGCAAAACATTTAACAATGTCATTCATGTGTTTGTATGTTAATCTTGATCACTACTTTGTTTTATTATTGTTGGATATGGAGACCACCTGTTGAGAATTATCAGTAGGCCTCAGTTACATTAGTAGACCGGTTCAAACCAGTTCAAACTGATTCAGCGAGTCATTAGAAATAAAGTATTTTGCACATATTCACTGAACTGCTAGAAACAATGCATGCATTCATTTGTCTGTCACATAGAATATGCATCCAAGGAAGGTGACATGTGATCACAAAGCTAATACTGTGATTACTAGCGAAAGCGTAAAATGAACACCTAAATCTCTTACACACATTCTAAAAATGTGTGATATATTTTTCTTCTGACCGAATAGTATAACAAGAGTCCAAAAATCACGCATTGTTTTGTCCGTATGCGACTTTCATAGTGGATCAGAATATCTGAAGTGTTATAGTATGCAACTATAAAACTATATTGTTGCATACTATAAAACTATAGTTGTATCTATAGTTTTATATGTAATTTTTATAGTGACTAACTCGTGTCAGTGCATCATGCTGGGTATGAACGCTTTTACAGGTTTAATGTCCTCAAGCAGCTGTAGGGAGCATTTGGATTGAGTTTATCTTCGAGGATCACAAATTTTAATGGAAACTGAAGACTCGCTTGTTTTTTTGACATACTCATAGTCCTGCCCTCGGGCCATGTTTCACATGCCTGGTCTAGCAAATGCTGAAACTGAAAAAGAAAGTGCTATCCACTTAGTGACTCAACTTTGTCCTACAAGCAGTAAAACCATTCTGTATTTGTAGATAAGCTGATTTGAGCAGATCACATCGTAGTTGTGCACTCAATGGTACCGCTTCATGCCTTCAAATAAAGCAGCTTTTAACACTTAGATGGTCCTTTTTGTGTGCTAATAGCTTTATAGCAATCAGTTTACACTCATCACCAGCGAAGAGTGGAAATGGCTTGAGTTGGACGGCTCTAAACCTTCACATTGAAGAAATAATACAGGTAGTACATCGAATATCTTTTTTCCTTTGCCATATAGATTGTAACCATGGTAACGGTGATTCGCAGTTGTCCTTGACTTTTGCTACTGCTCAAAAACTATGCTAAATGACCTTCAATCGTGATCTGAAAATATTTTTTTTGCTTAAACAAAATTTTTCAGCTTGAAACCATTTGATGAATTTATAAGGCGCGTGTACTGTGCAGCTGTTAAATCTCTTTTTAAAAGAGACACAACACTTTTCAAGATTTGGTACAACCTAACTTCTCTATATTTAGACTTGTACACAAGATTTAATATAGTTTTTCCATGTTTAGATTTTTGTTAACTTATCTTAACAACAAATTACTCATCCATTATAAAAATTGCACTGCACATTGATGAGTACTCACTGATGTTTATAAGTGAAATGCATTAGGTTGCAGTAAATTGTTGCTTGGATATCTATGTAGTTACATTAACAGTGCAGAGCAGTAATAAATGACTCACTTCTTTTTTGACATACTCAGAAATTTATCTCAAACCAGATTGAATCATCCAACAGTGCAGGTCCTGCTCACAGGCCATATTTCACAAGCCTGGTCTAGCATATGCTGAAACTGAACACCTTGGCACTCTGCACACCTTGGCGCTCTATGATGCTATTTTTGAACTCACTGAACACTCTATGCTTTTCAACATATGACAGGAAGCTATACGACCGCAATAACTTCAAAGTTATTGTTCAAAAATTATATTTAATGACAACGATATTACTATAAAAACCTTTTTGATGAAGATGAGAGATTGTTCAAAACTTCCTAGTCCAGGATTTCGCTTCTGCAGTTAGTATAAAAAATATAGATCCCATGTATAACATTTACTTGTGGCTTAGGCATATTCAAACTTCTGAAATGCTGGAAAATGAAGAATAATATGCTGTTCTATGAGTTGTGAAGCTGATATAATAATATAGTTGATAGTAATATAAACATTTCAACTAGTCAATAGTTCAAACTATATTGAACATTGTGGATGTTTGAACTACTGAAGTAGGGATATAATATTCCTGTGTTCTTAGACACCAGCATGTAAATCATGGTTCCTTTTTCCACTGTGAGACCCGGCAGTAATCTCATGCAGTAAAACACTTGTGCTGCTAGACTCACACATATAACTAGCATTAGTCCTGGATTAGCTTTAAATATTCATCAAATGTCTTTTTCATATAATAGACTCAAATGATGAATTATTTAAATATTGTTTCCTGTGTACATTACTCAATATTACTCATATACAATGTTAACTGTTCACTGTCATTACTGGCTGGCGAACTATTCTGTAATTGGACAAGTTGTATTTGCTTCAGCCAATCAAGAGGCAGAATGTTGAAAAAAGGGGCGGAGACATTTTCAAGCTACAAAATACATGAAGCGGCCTGCAAGCATATCATATACAGAGTACCTACAGGTAAGTATAACATCTCCATTATATTAGCATCTGTTGATAATTTACTTACTGGGAATAATAGAGTAGATGAAGAGAGACATTGAGTCAGTGTTATTATAATATAACTCTGACCTTCTGAGACTATCACGCTCTAACCTGAGGAGACTCATAGAGTCTATCATCTCGTGAGGTTAAGTGAAGGTCAGGAGTCTCTGGTTTCATTCCTCAGTCATTTTTGTACCTGCAAACATTTCCTACTGTAAATATAACATATTCCTCTTACGAATAGAATGAGGAGCTCTGAAACTGGAGTTTTTAGCTGCTTCTCTTGTCTTTATTCTGGTCAGAATCAGCTGCAGGCCACTGATTGTATTTAGTCACCAGTTTTATAGGAAATTAGTGTTTAAAGTAGGAGACTGTATGAATCTTATTGCCGTCTCCTGCATTTTTATTCGCCATTATTAAATTATTATTGAGTTGAGTTTATTCCCATTAGTTTAACACATGAGAGAGTAAATACCAGGAATGTTGATGCTTGATTTCCCAGCTCTGAGTATCATATCCTAGTCTCCTTTTTATACTCTGTGAATATCCAGGGTTCACCTGCAGCAACTATGTTATGGTTGGCAGCTTTGTAAGTCATCAGCTTACCCAGAGTCAGCAGTTGAGTAACAATTTGTCTTCATTTTTCTCTATCATATTTTACTGTGTGGAGTATTTTACAGGATACGATGGAGCAATGGATTAGGGAATATATTAGAGCTAGTGGAGTTCCTGACATTACCTCTCTTAGGGCTGCTCTAACAACCACCCCTCCTGATCAGCTACTTCAGCTTATAACAACTATCAGAGATAGTAAGTCGTATACCGCTCTGCTATTGGCTATCTCCCAGCGCCACCCTGTGGTAGCTCATCTGTTACTCACTCCATTGAGAGGAATAGCAGATGAGTTGCTGTTTGAGAAGGATAAGGATGGATATACGGCTCTGCACTGGGCTGTATTGAAGGGAGATAGAGAGTTAGTAGAGCTTATACTTCATACAGTATCCTCTGGTAAGAAGTATGAGCTGATAGCTGAGAAGGATGGATGGGGTTACACAGCTCTAACAGAGGCTGCACGGAGAGGATATACAGAGATAGTAGAGTCTCTACTGACCAGCCTGTCAGTAGAGCAACGAGTCTCTCTGCTCAACATACAGACTGAGTACTGCTTAGACACAGCACTACACTGGGCAGCCTACGAGGGACACACAGCAGCTCTACAGTCTATGCTGACCTCCATCCCTCCTGATAAAGTCTCTGCTCTCCTCAGTATAAAGAACAGAGACAGTAGAACTCCTCTGAAGCTAGCCGAATCTGGGGGAAGGAAAGAGTCAGTAGAGCTGCTTAAGAGCTGGAAGCAGCCAGTATTTGCAGGTAGGATTATTATACAGCGTGATACCAGCTACTCACTTGTACTACTCTATTGCATAACTCTCTGCTTGTCCCCAGGGTATCTTTATAAACATACCCTGAGGAATTCCATCTACATTTTCCTTGCATAGAGACTGCAGTGGGCTGTAGAAGCAGTTCAGCTCTGTCTCTGTATTAAATGCTGTCAGTTCAGCCTCTTCTCTTCAGCCAACACTCAGTCCTTGCTAATCATTCATCACCTCTGCTCTCTTGGATAATTATAATCTGAGTATTTTAATTCCTTATTCAAAACTGATAGGATTAAAGTGATGTTAGCAGCTCAGCACCTTGTGGCAGCTATTAGTCAGCACTTAGCTGAACTCTCCTGATTCATGAATATTCTTATCACTCATTACAGTTTTGAATAGAAACATGATCTATTTACTAGAATTATAGTAGTAGTAATTCTTACAGACGGACAGGGATCTTATTATAGTAAATATTTTTCCTATGGAGCAGCTCTTGCTCTTGCTAAAGATAGAATCACAATGTTTGAGTAAGAATTAAATATGGCGAAATTTTACTCAAATTTTTTAACAATTTAAATTCAGGTTCTCAGTCTATTATTACTCACTGATGCTGTACACCAGGTTGTAGCTGTAGAGAAGATAACTACAACATGCAGTAGTTTTTAGAATATTTGTAGCCAGTACTACTGGCTACAGTGCTACTGGCCCAGTAGCAACGCTAGTTGATTCTCTTTCACTAGTAATTCCTGCCATCAACTCTAAGCTATGGATTCTAAAGCTATGTTTTAACTATTAATATATTCAAAGGCTATGTTTTGAGAAAATGCCCATTAGCCCTGATTAATAGTATTAGCTCATTCGCACCCGACGAATTTCTAGGCGATTAGCCCCAGAAACCACTTATTTTTCAGAAAAATGTCGTAATTCAAATTACTACTACAGGAGACAGACTTGAGATAATTTATTCAATCAAATTTCAAAAGAACCAACCAAGTCTCCTCTTTCAAAATATATTACATTCATATAAACACCTTGTATCCCTTTTATCTAGATCCGTGCTTCAAAGAAGGTAGTTTCAGGACATTTCCAATTTTGAAAAAATTGTCATTTGATGAAACAAAGTTAGATTTGCACCATAAAAATTACAAAATATACAAAGTTTGACTGAAATTACTTATTTATTACAGACAATACATATTTATGATTATTATTTATACATATGCAGTTAGTCATGAACATGAAAATTCTGAAACTCTAACTTCGAACTTTTCCTCACGAGCATCATCATTCAAACAAAATCATAGCAAATCTATATGCCAATATAACTCAAATAAAACATCATGAAAATGTTGCAAATAATAAAAATATGTTCAATAACTCTGTTCTTGACTTTTCGGACTTTGTAGACAGCTCTAAGAATCAATATGATCCTATCGAAACTGAAAGATAACGTTAGTCCGACTACGGCTGGCAGCGTGAAGAGTGCATTTTTATTCGAGCATAACGATTCAAATTGGCAAAAGTAAAAGCTAATAAAAACTTTGAAACACTAAAAATAATGTTTTGATTTAATTTATGCAGTCTTTCAATGTCTTACCACTTCTGAATCTGCATATTTACTTCAGGAGTTAAAAAAAAATTATCACGAACGATAAAATTTCAAGTCGGCTTGATGATTTCTGGTTTTGGTAGAAACTGAGAGGGGTGTACTAATTTGGTTATAACCTTTGCTGGAGACGTCATAGAGGCATATTTTAAAGTTTGTTTGATTGGCCAGAAATTTTTCTTTCTAACTAATCACAAATTCTTTTATAATTGAAAAATAACGATGCAAGGAGTTGGCAAATTTCAGACGCGAGTTAACTCGCGTTGGGTGCATAGCAACGTTATAAATATGCGAGTTAACTCGTGCCTGGGTGCGAATGAGTTAGTACTCTAACAGTCCAATGCAGTCAAGTGTAACTTTTTGGCTAATTACTCCTGAATGTTGAAAAGCAGTCACTTAGTGCAGGTGGTACTGTCAACCTACATAGCTAAAAGTCGAAAGTTCGACTCCTGATGACAGCAATCTTTTTCCCAGACATACCATTACTATCACTATGTGTTACTTTTTTATTGCAATAATGTTTTTGTTTTTCAATTTGGTTCCAACATGGAATGAGGTGGAGAACTTCCCATTTATAAGATATATGTTTGTTGATTAGATTAAAGTAGTATTTATTTTTACTTTGTTGTAGCCCACGCTGCAGCCACTTTCTGGAGGTTTGCTGCCCTTCATGTGGCTGACAGACACAAAACAAAAGGTAAACTTAGGATAAGATTGCTTTGAAGACTAAAGTCTACCGATCTTGAAACTTAAACTTTTTCCCAGAAATTGGATTAAATCAAAGTAATCTTTAATTTTTCTAATTTAGCATTTACCGAAGCTTCATTTTTTTTCTTTGTAGCACATGCGGCTGCCACTGATGAGAAAATTGCTTCCCTTCAGCACGCTGACAGACACAAAACAAATGGTGAGCATAGAATAAGATTACTTTGAAAACGGAAACCAGCAGTATCAGAGGCTATACTGAGTGATGAGGAGGTCTTCTTATCTATAAGATGAATTGTCTGTTAATTATAACAACATCTTATTCTTTATTTTGTTGTAGCCCTTGCTGCCGCTGACAAGAAAATTGCTGTTCTTCATGAAACTGACAGACACAAAACAAAAGGCAAGCATAGAATAAGATTAGTTTTATTTTATAGTTGATGCTGCTGCTGTTAAAACAATTCATCAATTTGTAATAGCAGAATATGAGCCCTGATTATGTTGTTATTTTAGAATTGACCAAACTAAAGGAGGAGTTAGTAGTCTCAACGACAGATTGTAGCTCTGCAAGAAGCGGATGATCGCAAGATGGCAGGTGAGTTTTTAATTTCAGTAAAAATGGATTTATTTCTTGTCATAACATAATGATGACATCTTTACACTTCCTTTGTATGTAGCGCCTGTTATGTATGCACTATCACTAGAGTTCAGTTATGTTCCTGCCCAGACATGTGCAGCTAGTGCTCTATAAATAGCTTAGGATGAGTCATCTCCATATCTTTTGTCTTACCAGCTGGTCAGCTGACCCTATTCAGTGTTGAGTTGGCTGGTGTTAACTCTGGTTCAGTTGCTAATAAAGCTGTCTAATTGTAATGTTACATTTGCTTATTGCTTCATATTGTAAGTTGTAACAGTACCGGTACATGAGCCTTGATTCTATTGTTGTTGTAGCATTGGCCAATCAGAGGGAGGAGTCTCAGCAGCAGGTCGTAGCCCTGCAAGAAGCAAACAATCAGATGACTGCAGGTAAAATTTTTACACATAGTTCAACTAGTATTTGAATTTTAATATCTACATATTTACTGTTCATCAGTAACAACACGTATTCATTTACCTTCATGTGTACCTTGTCTTGCTAGTTATTAACTTATAAGGAATGAATATGATGAGTCTTGTTTCATCACTGCTATTGGCTGGTCAGCAATTTACTCTATTGGTTCATGTTCAAAAGGAGCCAATCACTCAAAATTGGTAGCTATGAACAGGTGAATTACAAGCTAAATTGTATTGCTTGGCTCAGCAGATTAGACTGCAGTTAGTACATATCAAAACCATCTCTTGTAAACATTCCCTTAATCTGAAGGATGGTTTACACAAGGTGGTTGTAAGATGGTACAATTCTCATAAAAAGAGAAACATTATATTATATATTATTGCTTATAATAAACACTGATAAATATATGTTTATTTAGATATGGCTGCCATGATGGAGAGACTTAACAGACTGTATGTTTATCTGCGTACTCCTACTGATACAGACGAGACAGGAGACCAGCTCCATGAACCTCTGGGCTGATACATTTATCTTTGTTTAATTTAAATCACTTGTAGTTCTTGTTCAAAATTTATAATTAAATACAATTTTATATTTATACTTGATACATTTTCTGCTCTCTACTCATCTAGCAGTGATTTTTATGAACACATCTGTCCATCTTTGAACTGCACTCATGCTATATAATGCCACCTGCATAGCTTGGCAAAACTCCAAATCCTGTAGACTGGATTAACAGATGCTATTTCCAACTCAATGACATCATTCAATGTTTTGGAGCTGCTCTCACTGCTGCAGCTGGCCACCTTTCTAATATTAAATATGAACAGTTCCTTAGCATTGATAAGAAAGTAGCTAACAGGAACAGCAATGATTGTATAATGTTAAGGTAGACCATCTAAATTGTAGTGAACTTCATCTATAATAGCCAAATATAGTGGACATTATTGGAGAAACAAATTGCACCAAAGGAACTCTTGTCAAGCCAAGCTCTTAGCTCTTATGTAAACATGCATTACGAAAATTGCCTGGTTAAACAAAGAGAAAATGTCTAACACGTACCAACAAATAGCATGCTTGTCTGCTGCTACCAGGAGATGCGATACTTTAGGGCCAATACTAAGGCTGATGGCAGATAACCTTAGCAATCATGTCAGATCTGTGACAGACAGACCATATGACAGACTGCCTTGGTATTCATGTCAAATCTATGACACATAGCCTTAGTATTCATGTCTGGTATGAACAAAATTCTTCAACAATAGATCCAGTTGTTGTGAGGAGACAATTCTGATGCTATACTTTCCAATGTAATATACATATATGGGTCATGACCTTGGAAAGTGTTCGTAAAATTGAAACTCTATTAATTTAAATAGTTGTTAAGCACAAAAAAATCTACAAATTTTCTTGCAAAAAGGTTTTTGAAGATAATTCAAGATTTAGCTACATCACAAATTAGAGTATACAGGCAAACAGTCAAATACTTACTGGTTGATAGTGGTGTCGTTACGCTGACAAGTCTGGCATAAATCTGCCATGGGTTTACAGCAGTGCACTCCAGGAAACAGCAACTTTGACAGTCAATTAAAACTAGAGCTGCTGACTTTCAAAGATTCAGCATTTAAAATTGTCTCACAATATTGGTTGTACACATATTTTTAGTCATGTGTGAAGCCAACACCTCTGTAGCTTCTCTGGATATACCATTCAGTCTACCAGGTAGCACTAAACTGGACTGCTGTAGCATGTTTTTCCTGGATGTTTGAGAGCATACGGACTGTTCATATGTGATATTTGTTTTGCTTGTTTTCGATGATTCAGCTTCTTTGGAATGATTGACTGAACTGACTTGTAGGGGTTAACAACCTTGTTCAACGCATTGACACATATAGCGTACACATATACAAACGCAAGTTTGTATACTGGCCTACCATGATGTTTATACTGACTTTTAGCCTTTTGTCTAAGTGGATTACTAGTCATTTTAGTAAAAACAGTGTGGTTACTAGCATGAACCCCACATTCATTTTTGGCTGAGATAGCAATATGCAACTCAGTGTTGGCTGGTTCAAAGCAAGAATATCTGCAGAGACTGATTTCATTGTTTTTTAATTGAGTAATACACTTAGAGACTCCTGGACCATATTTACAACAAAGTATACCCAGCAGAGAGTGGTTAAGAAGGTCGACCTTTTCGTCATCAATGTGAAGTCCACTTTCATATTTGCAATTTAAACATTTTTGCAGTATAAAGCCAAATATGGGTGCCAACATTTCTAATTGAGTTGATTTAGAATTGATCAATAAAACATATTTCAATCTATGTTCATTCAAACTTCATGTCTCACTGATTAAAAGGGTAATTAAATACTTGAACACAAACACGTAGTACCTTTTTGACAAGTCCTGCTGGTGTCTTTGAATTTATAACTGGACATTTCAAAAACTAAAAAGATCTATTGATATTGTAACATATATTAAATGGTAGTCAAGAAATTTTGTTTAAGAAGGTGATTTGTAACTGTAAAGTTGAAACATATATGTATGCCATAAAGATTAACTCTTTGACAATAGACGTATACTAAGTGGGAGGAGAGAAACCCTAAGAAATAGATTATATTACTTCATATAAAAGCTATTGGTCATGTTACTATATGGTCTCAGAGTTTTACTGGTAAATATCATTGTGTAAGTGGATTCCGAGTAGCACCTTCTACCACATGACGAAGAAGAGGTGTCGAAATAGGCTAAATACCTGAGTTAAAACTAATTCTTGCCTTTGCTTCATGGCAGCAGTCATAAATATTCTCCTCTTAAAACGAATAGTAAAAATATGGAATGCCTTACTATGAAGGCTAAAATATTCCTGATTAGGCAAAAAATTCACTTGTCACCATATAATGGTCTTTTCATGTGATGGATATAAATATATGTTCTCCCTATTGCCTCATGGCAACAGCCGGCAGATCTCTGATAAGCTAATCAATGATATAAATTGTATACATTAAAACTAAATTCCAGGAGGTGTGTTGTTTGAGTTGGTGATTAAACATCTGTCACAATGCTTGGCATTGCTTTTATCAGAGAGATGACGCCTACCAGACTCTCCCAAGACCAGGCATCTGTGTAGTTGCAAAGTTTACTCTGTTAAATAAACAAACTACTTTTAGAGATCTAGAAATATTTACAGAGATCTACATAGATCTTTTGAGAATAGTGGGCAGTTGACAAAAATAAATCTAGACATATAGAAAGATTTAGATCAAATCTGCAAAAAACTATTATAAGATAGCGTCCTTGCGTTATCTAACTCGACTTACCACAGATCAACGCTGATAATTTCTGCTGCACAGAAAATGCTAGTTCTGGCTGCAAACTGTAGCAAACATATCAATGAGTGCCAAATGGTTTTATTCGATCTTGTTAAATATAGTTATGAAATGAAAATATGTCTTGAAGTTTAAAATAAAATATAAAACTTTAAAGCTCCAATAAACTGCCATGCAGGCTATTAGATCATTGTAGGTTAATTGTAAGCAATAGATATCAACTGGTAGACATGTGTATCAGCTTCTTAGTGCATATTCATTTAGATATCTACAAGTTGGAGGTGAGTTAGCAAATTTATTGCATCCAAAAGAGTTATTGTTGCACTGCCTGAAGAAAAGTGTAAAACACGAGTGACATTCGTTTTGCCAATGAAAAGATTAAATTTATATTTTCAACATTTTGACAAGGTGTTTGAAAATGCAGGGCTACTCTTTATTTAAATGTCACCTCTAATAAAGGAACCAATCTAAGGAAAAGGTTGAAAATAGAGCATCATGGCGTTCCAATAAAGGTTTTACAGTATTTAGTTTGTATAGGTGAGATATCAAATACCAAGTAAGTTGTTTCCAGAGTTTCATGATAACAGGCAGCATATTGGGTGTTGTGTAACTCTGATAAGATAAATTTTTAGATAAGTTGTTTACATAAGGAGCTTAAAAGTCAGAAGGTGGTCATTTAAGATGTGATAAAATGTTTGACACTCTGGAAATAGCAGTGTTATCATAGATGTGACACCAGTCAGACTCTCACATGACCAAACACCTGCTTAGTTACAAAGTTCACTCTGTCAGCTAGAGAATTCAGTTTAATAGTAGCTCTATAGGCCTATGTAGGGCTGACATGTGATGCAGAGAATCAGTTGATGCTGTAGGAGTTGTGATACCTTTGCAGTCTATAATGCAATTATGGGTACCAACATTCTTTATTGTATTGATTTAGAATTGATCAACGAAATATATTTGATTCACTTATTCAAAAGGCAACTTAATACTCAAATATGAACACTTAGTATCTCTTTGTCAAAGTGTGCAGGTATCTCCACAGTTATCACATGGCAGGTCGAAAGCTAAACAAATCCACTATTGATGTCATAATAAGGTATTGAATGGTAGTTAAGATATCTTGAATAGGAAAGTGATTTGTAACTGTGAGACTGACAAGTTTATGAAGACTATGAATATTAACTCTTTAACAATAGAGGTAATAAGTTCGAGGAGACAAATCTTAAAGAGTAAGAATATGTTGTTATAAAAGCTATGAGTCATGTTAATATATGCTCTCAGAGCCTTACTGGTAAATATTATTGTGTAAGTCATCACTATTTTTGATAAGCATTTGATGTGTAAGTTTGTTACTATTAACACTTAAACAGGACTCCTGACCTTACTTTACTGTTTCAATGGTTCTCAAATAGTTATAT
This sequence comes from Watersipora subatra, assembly GCF_963576615.1. Taxonomy (NCBI): domain Eukaryota; kingdom Metazoa; phylum Bryozoa; class Gymnolaemata; order Cheilostomatida; family Watersiporidae; genus Watersipora; species Watersipora subatra. Next base: position 54,604,184 of record NC_088713.1, read on the forward strand.
TATTCTTATCGTGGAATGAATCATAAAAACTGAACTATTTCTTATACAGATTCAAAGTAGCACCTGCTACCACATGACAAGGAAGAAGAGTTGAAATAAATCCTTAAGATAACATATATGCTTCCCAGTGCTTTATGGCAGCAGTCATCATATTCTTATCCTAAAATGAGTAGTAAAAATATGGAATGCTTTGCTATTTAAGTCAGAAAATGCACTGTCACCTTATAATGGTATTTTTAAAAGCAATAAAGATAAAAATATGTTCTTCCCATTACTTCATGGCACCAGCCGGCATGTTGAGCAGATCTATGATAAGCTAATCATTGATATAAATTGTATACATTAGAGCTAAATGCTAGGAGGTGTGCTGTTTGAGATGGTGATTAAATATCTGTTACAATGCTTGGTATTAATTTTATCAGAGAGATGACAACTACCAGACTCTCACATGACTAGAAACCTGTTTAGATACAAAGTTTACTGTGTTAGATGAACAAATTACTTTTAGAGATCTAGAAATACTCACAGAGATACTCACAGTTACAGTTATTTTTGAGAGTAGTAGGCAGTTGGCAGAAAAAAATCTCGCAATATAGAAAATCTGTAAAAAGCATGAGTTGGTAACCAAAAGAACAGAGATATTAAAAGCATAGAAGGAATTTGAATATTCATAGAGTGTACAAGTATTTCTATTGATAATTTTATTGCTCAGTCAGTTGAAATATAAAATGTATAGTGTAGCTAATAAAAGGTAGAGCTAATAAATATGTAGTGCTTTGAATTACTCATATACTAAAACTAAAAATGTGTTTTACATGTATTTACCTTAAATGTTTCAATGTACACATACATTAAAACATCTTGTGCTACAAGGTGACAGCTCATAGAAAAGCGTATTAAGGGCCAATATGGAGTTACTGAATATTTATAATTATGGATCACATGAAATACTAGGAAGTTGAGGCTTTCTCTTAGTCGTAAAATATGATAACCTTCCCTTAGCTTGCAGGTAATATTTATGCCAGTTGAAATACCCCAATAGACTACATGAGAACACAATGTAGAAATATATTATTGAGTGTTAGTCAGCTGTTTATATTTTACAATTTCACTGGAAAGCTCACTCAGTAATATAGAATCTATTTCATGTAGAGGTTGAAAGGCCATGACTCTTGCATTTATGTTATTCAGTACTACAGGCTGTGCCTAAAACATCACTAATCAGTTTATATGGAAGCTATGGTTGATATGTGAGCTGCACAAGCAGTGCTCACGAGGTACAAAATTTAGAATACAAAGTGTATTTGGAGTCGTCTTCAATAACCAATAGTGCCAACAACTCCAAAGATCGAAGTGTGTGTAAACATGAGTATTATTGAACTGCAGAACACCTGCAGTTGTGGTTGCTAGAACGGCTGCAATTTTATTGATTTTGGTATCAGTCAGTTAAAATCCTCCAATTTTAATAAACTCTCACCCAGTTTCATGATATTGCCTCTGACTTATCAAGCAACATCTTGCAGCATGAGCCTCGCACTGGCACACGGTAAGTTTCTGTTGTGAGTTTTTGTGTCTGATGTAAGCTTCTAATAAACTTACATCAGACACAAAGTACTGATGTTTCTACAAAGTATCCTTTTTATTCGTAGTATAACTGTGGCTCCCTCTACATTAACCACTACTCCTAGTACAGCTATAATAAGTCGGACCTATTCATTGATTCCTTGCCCATAGTACTACAGCAACTCCTCATGTGCTCATAATACTATAGCTGTTATTATCCACTCAATCGGTTACAGCGATTTATTGCTAATTTTAAAAATATTGGTACAGATATATTTTCTGGCAAAGCTAGTGTAAAAACTCATAACAGATCAGCAGAAAGTTCATTGGCTAAAAAAAGAAGCACCAGTAGACAAAATTCTACATACAAGAAGATGGCATGTATGCTAGCACAAAATTTGCAAGAAAAAATATAAATATTTTAGTGACATAGCTATCTATTTGGTTAGTAAATTGGTTTATTATAGTCAAGGTTTGACTGCGCTCGTGGGGGACACTTTCTGGAACGCAGTCGAAGTCTTCTCTTGATGACAACAAAATAGAACAAACCGGTAATTACAATAGCGGATGTGATATACCATAAATATCACATAGACATCTCTGCATGACCTATGGCTGTTTTGGTTTCCCAATCTCGCAGTGAGTCCACGCCTGGCAAGCGTTTCCGCTCCGGAGCCTGAGAGAGGAGTTTAGGAAAGTTGAAGGGTCTAACATCTGCATAGAGTGAATGTAGAAAATCATAAACCTGTAAGAAACAAAACAATCAAATAAATATGAGCTGATGCAAGTAACTGTTGACTGGGTGTACATAACTAACAGATAGTCACTGTACTCACCAACTACACTCATAATAAATGGCCTTGACAATTCATTACCACTACAAACAATCCTATAAGTTAAAGGTTCCTGGAATAGATCGTTTACGGTGTAGGAGCGTCTACTGTATATTAACTTTACCCATCGCACCTGATACTTGCACCTGATACTTGCACCTGCCATTGGATAATACACAACCTGCTTCGAGGGTCGTATTGCTGGAGACTAAACTGGCACTACCAGCTCCAAACTGGGGTGTATTTGGGTATTATATTAGAATGAAGTAAAATACCCAAATAAAGTTTAACTTTTCGGCCAGATTATTCCTCCAAAAATTTAATAAATTTTTATTAAAATATTTTAGAAATATTTTCTTAAACTTATATCACAGAGTTAAATAAAATTTATCGATTCTACTCAGTTCTGTGCCAGCTGATTGTACTCATTAAAGTTTTTTTGCAATAGTAATAGAACAGTCGAGTGAAATTTTTTTGTAACTAAACATCTATGCTACTAAGAAAAGTTGATGTTAATGGCAGAGTTTTCAATAAAGACTTGAGTAGCAAATATTTTGTTGCTGAGCACAACAAAAGTGTTGTAATACGTGTAATCTGCCAATCTACAATTGCTGTATTGAAGGAATACAACATCAAACGACATTACACATCAATACATTCAGCCACGCATGATACCTTGTTAGGCCAAGCTAGATTGGACAAACTGGAACAGATGACCCCGGCAATTAAGAAGCAACAAGGGGTGTTTACTTCATATAAGAAAGACTCTGAGCTTGTAACCGACCTTAGCTTCAAAGTCTGTGTGTTACTTGCAGAAAAAGGGAAGCCATTTAGGGATGGAGAATTAGTAAAAAGTTGCTTGAGGATATTTACTGATTTCGCTTGTCCTGAAAAAAGGCAGTTATTGCAACAAACCAGTTTGTCTCATTTTACTGTGGCACGCAGGATTAACCGGCTTTCGGCAACTTTTCTCTTCTTAACCAATCAGATTTCATTCTATAATTGGAACAGGTCAGCCGAGTCAATTTATCACATTACAGAACTGTAAGCATGATGATATTCATCTGTGTTGTTTGTCAGTGATGGCTCGTGTGGCTCACTTTGAAGGCAACAAAGGTGCCTTAATTAATTTAACTGACTATTCATCCTCAGTGCTACAGAATACTGTCCAACAACAGATGGAACTTACTAAAGAACCTGAGAAGACTGTGTGTGCTAAAGTAAAAGAAGGAGATTCATTGGTGGTTGGAGCAACTATCCACAAGAATTGCTACTCCAGACTAGTTAATACAAGCAAGCTTGAGGAAGCAAAGAGGAACTACTCAGAGGTAGTTTTATGTAGCACTACCTAATCCTGGCAAGTTCCTGTCATTTTATGTTGTGTGTCAGGTTCTCAGCGTATCACTTTAATTCACTTTCGCACAGAGTACAGACAAACTCACTGCAGTTAAGTCGTTGAGAAGTTAGATTAAAACAATAAAAAATGATGTCCACTTTTCCAGCACTAATTGGGTTACCCTCACAGTAAATTTGATTTGGCACGTGAATGCATGTTATGTCCCTGTTTTGTCATGTGGCGTATAAATTTATCTTTCTTTTTTACCACAGTTATCAGTGGCAGATGACCCAGGAGACACTTTAGTATTCCCTCCGCCAAAGACAACATTAAGATCTGCAAGTAACATGAAGCTGTTCACAAGTAACCCTCTACTGTAGAGAGTATGTGCGATCTGCGAGAAACACACCAGATATTTGTCTGTAAAATCGAAGACAGTACTTGCCAAACTCATGCGAGTTGAAACTGTTCATGCAGGTGAGTTATTTGGGCTATGATTAGAAATAGTCATAAAAACAGACTGCACTCAGAACTTTAGCAAGGTTGTGTTTTCTCGTATCATGGAGTATAAATTCAAAACATTGTACTGTTACACAAAGACATGTAATATGCTTTCTGCTTTGTAGGTGGTCTAAAAGATGCAGCAAAACAGAAACTAGATAACCGCATATGTATGCACTTTGTCAAAAATATTATTGCTTCAAAGATGCATTATCACAATAAATGCCACAGAGATTATACCTACATATTTGATGCTGAAAGAAAACGGTATGGCAGATTTCAATCACCCATTCAAGTTCAATAAAATGCGCATGACAAAGTTTGAATCTGGTAAAATTTGAATGATGTATCGTTTTTATGTATCATTCCATTCATTTGTTAAGTCTTTTCTTGTAAAATGAATCTATGGTAACCAGGTGTTACGTTTTAATTGATAATTATTGTCTTTGAGCATGAAATAAGCATACAGGTAAATTCTGTCACTGTGTGAGACTAATTGTGTGTTCAGAATGATTGTGAATAACATTAACCTGCTAACAAATCGCAATATATCAGTTTCCATGTTTCTTTTCAAATAATGATTTAGAGAACTGTGTGCTTTGGTGCCATTCCTGGGACCATCCATATATTTGGTGGGCTGAGCTGTGTTCTTATTGTTATTATGGGTTAAGGAATGGTAATGTTCACTGAATATGACTGGCTCACAAATCATATGATTTGATGTGTTATTGACATCGTAATATAATTTTCACATCCCCTTTTTCTTTGTTTAACATTGATACTCAGCAGCATGATATAGGAGAAGGAAGTAATCAGCTCCCTCAAGAATTTTGCTTAAAGATTGAACAGAAACTGTTGTCAGAAAATATCCTTATGACCATTAGGGGTGTCATCAAACTGTTTAATAAGTACAGTGACACTAAACTTGAAATTCAGTAATAAGATGATAGTTGGATATTTTGTGTGCTTGTCTCAGACTATCTTATGTGTATTATTTCAAAGGTTGCAGGTTCATCAAGTGATGACTGAGAGCCATAGGGGTTTGGGAGGGGAAATGAATTTGCACACAGTTACATTTACTGTTTTAGAAACTGGCAGATCAAGGCCAAGCTTGTGCAGAAGTACAATAACCTCACTTTTGAAAAGTCTATGAGATGCAATGAGAGGGAGATAATCTACTGCTAAGATGCGAAAATGGGTGATTTGATACAGTCAATACTGAGCGGCAGCTCCTCTGTGGAGGATTCTGGATAAGAAATAGGTGACAATCCGCCGGCATAGATATCTTTATTAGATAGCATCAACATAAGGAGCATACCTACCTCCATATCTGAGACCGATCCCAGCATAAGAATAAACTCTCGACACTCAAGCCATGCAAACATCAATGCAAAATCTGTGCAAAATCTATTGTATAATGTAATACCATCCGTTGTATGCAAATGCAAGAAAGCTGGCTGTATGAGCAACAAATAAGTATGCAAAACTGCCAAGCTACTGTGTACTGAGCTCTGTGGATGCCTTGATTGCTGAAATGCTAAAGACACAGAATCTGATGAAGATGCAAACGAGGACAGTGATGCTGAAAGTGACAGGGAATAACTCTAAGTGATATCCAATTTGTGTGAAGTTATGCTAAGTTTTTTTATTCATGTCAGGCACAGAGTTTCTATTGGAGGCTGGAAGATGATAAGGAATATAATATATTTTGCAATAACTTGTATTTTTATTGCTATTTGGTCCAGAAAATCACATATGATCATATGTTAGGTAGAGATAACTACCGCTTTATACACAATATTGGTTTTACAAAAAAAATGGGAATCAAATCCAGAGTCCCTCATCGGATTTGAAGTCTACATACTTGAGTTAGTATAAATTGAAGGGATCTTCTATCTGAAAAAGAGGTGGCTACGAATTAAAAAAACTAAGCGCTGTTTTATCTTGACTGATAGCCTATGAAAAGTGTTCTTAAATGTGTGAATTACATTCATGCTCGAGAACTCAATCATTGCAAATTCAAGGCAGTTTCAGAAGAACTTGATTCGAATTACCCAAATGTTGTGTACTTCTCTGAAGTGCATTGGTTGAGCCGAGCTAGTACACTGAAAAGATTTGGGAATCTGAGAAAGGAGACTATGGCTTTCATGGTTAACAAGCAGCAGGATGTTGCTTGTTTAACTGATGATGACTCAATAAATGACCTTGCCTTTTTAACTGACATCGCAGAACATCTTTCAGATTTGAATGTTAAACTACAAGACAATTGCCAGTTAGTAAACAAAATGTTTGAAGACATATTTTCCTTTGAAAAGAAGCTTCAACTGTGTCGGAATCAACTGAGTAAAACACAACTTACTAATTTTCCTTGTTTAACAGCCAGAAAAGCAGAACTGCCAGGAATAAATTGCTCAAAATATACTGAACAACTTGGCAAGTTGCATTCGGAATTTTCAACAAAGTTTACTGATTTTAGGAAATGTGACCTAAGTTCAAACTACTTTCTCAGCCCGTTGACATGGTACCTAAAGACAGTCCTGACCGCTATCAAATGGAGATGATAAAATTAAAATTACATGCTGATTTGAGGAGAGCATAAACTAATAATGATTTAGTAACTTTTATGAGAAATATGTATTTGGAAAGTATCAGTAGTATGTAGAGAGCAGATCTACACACGTTTGCACTTAAAGTGAGATTTTGGGTACATTTTAGCCCGAGAAGCTGGGGGCATGGTGTTGTCTGATGGAAAGTTTGGGGGGGCTAGGTGTGTGAGTGTTGGGAGCTAAGGTTATGAAGTGCTCGCTGAGTCATGCTGAGTCATGGTGTGATGAGGTGAGGTGAGTCACGCGGTGTGAGGTGAGTCACGGTTGTTTTTGATTTACGGGAACTTGTGGGGTTCCAGTAGAGGTCGCTCTTCCGGGCCGTTTTAGGGGTTGATGGGGAGCTCGGTGGCGGCGGGTTGGCGGACGGTTTGCGAGAGCGTTGGCGTTCGTACGTCTTCTCTTTCTTTGCCGTTCCCGAATGAGAATGACGTGTCTGCAATGGAATTATACGTTATTTTTAGAACTCGAATATATATTGAGTGGTAGTATGATATAGGAGATGAGCTACGGAAGGGATGGTATATAAAGTCAGTTGGAGCTCGATAATCGCGAAATTCAATTTCGCGAAATTCAATTTCGCGAAAGTTGACTATATAATATATAATGTGTAATTTCGCGAAATTCACTTTCGCGAAATTCAATTTCACGAAAGTTGACTATATAATATATATAATGTGTAATTTCGCGAAATTCACTTTCGCGAAATTCACTTTCGCGAAATTCAATTTTGCGAAAGTTGACTATATAATATATATAATGTGTAATTTCGCGAAATCCAATTTCGCGAAATTCACTTTCGCGAAATTCAATTTTGCGAAAGTTGACTATATAATATATATATAATGTGTAATTTCGCGAAATTCAATTTCACGAAAGTTGACTATATAATATATATAATGTGTAATTTCGCGAAATCCCATTTCGCGAAATTCACTTTCGCGAAATTCAATTTCGCGAAAGTTGACTATGTAATATATATATAATGTGTAATTTCGCGAAATTCAATTTCGCGAAAGTTGACTATATAATATATATAATGTGTAATTTCGCGAAATCCAATTTCGCGAAATTCACTTTCGCGAAATTCAATTTCGCGAAAGTTGACTATATAATATATATAATGTGTAACTTCGCGAAATTGAATTTCGCGAAACTCACTTTCGCGAAATTCAATTTCACGAAAGTTGACTATATAATATATATAATGTGTAATTTCGCGAAATCCAATTTCGCGAAATTCACTTTCGCGAAATTCAATTTCGCGAAAGTTGACTATATAATATATATAATGTGTAATTTCGCGAAATTGAATTTCGCGAAATTCACTTTCGCGAAATTCAATTTCGCGAAAGTTGACTATATAATATATATATAATGTGTATGATATCTACAATTAAATCAACCATACATAGAACATAATATTAACAAAATTAAGTAAAGAAGAGAACGTACAAAGTAATCCTGAGCATGATATCTACAATTAAACCAACCATACATAGAACATAATATTAACAAAGTTAAGTAAAGAGAAGGTACAAAGTAATCCTGACCATGATATCTACAACTAAACCAACTATACATAGAACATAATATTAACAAGATGAAGTAAAGAAGGGAAGGTACAAAGTAATCCTGAGCATTATATCTACAATTAAACCAACCATAAATAGAACAAAATGTTACCAAAATTAAGTAAAGAAGGGAAAGTACAAATTAATCCTGAGCATTATATCTATAACTAAACCAACCATACATAGAACATAATATTACCAAAATTAAGTAAAGAAGGGAAGGTACAAAGTAATCCTGAGCATGAAATCTACAACTAAACCACCCATACATAGAACATAATATTACCAAAATTAAGTAAAGAAGGGAAGGTACAAAGTAATCCTGAGCATGAAATCTACAACTAAACCACCCATACATAGAACATAATATTAACAAAATTAAGTAAAGAAGGGAAGGTACAAAGTAATACTGAGCATGAAATCTACAACTAAACCAACCATACATAGAACATAATATTAACAAAACTAAGTAAAGAAGGGAAGGTACAAAGTAATCCTGAACATTATATCTACATTTAAACCAACCATACATAGAACATAATATTAACAAAGTTAAGTAAAGAAGAGAAGTTACAAAGTAATCCTGAACATTATATCTACAATTAAACCAAACCTACATAGAACATAATATTAAGAAAATTAAGTAAAGAAGGGAAGATACAAAGTAATCCTGAGCATGAAATCTACAACTAAACCAACCATACATAGAATATAATATTAACAAAATTAAGTAAAGAAGAGAAGGTACAAAGTAATCCTGAGCATGAAATCTACAACTAAACCAACCATACATAGAACTCAATATTAACAAAGTTAAGTAAAGAAGGGAAGATACAAAGTAATCCTGAACATTATATCTACAATTAAACCAACCATACATAGAACATAATATTAACAAAATTAAGTAAAGAAGAGAAGGTACAAAGTAATCCTGAGCATGAAATCTACAACTAAACCAACCATACATAGAACATAATATTAACAAAATTAAGTAAAGAAGAGAAGGTACAAAGTAATCCTGAGCATGAAATCTACAACTAAACCAACCATACATAGAACTCAATATTAACAAAGTTAAGCAAAGAAGGGAAGATACAAAGTAATCCTGAACATTATATCTACAATTAAACCAACCATAAATAGAACAAAATGTTACCAAAATTAAGTAAAGAAGGGAAAGTACAAATTAATCCTGAGCATTATATATATAACTAAACCAACCATACATAGAACATAATATTACCAAAATTAAGTAAAGAAGGGAAGGTACAAAGTAATCCTGAGCATGAAATCTACAACTAAACCACCCATACATAGAACATAATATTACCAAAATTAAGTAAAGAAGGGAAGGTACAAAGTAATCCTGAGCATGAAATCTACAACTAAACCACCCATACATAGAACATAATATTAACAAAGTTAAGTAAAGAAGGGAAGGTACAAAGTAATCCTGAGCATGAAATCTACAACTAAACCAACCACACATCGAACATAATATTAACAAAGTTAAGTAAAGAAGAGAAGGTACAAAGTAATCCTGACCATGATATCTATAACTAAACCAACTATACATAGAACATAATATTAACAAAGTTAAGTAAAGAAGGGAAGGTACAAAGTAATCCTGAGCATGAAATCTACAACTAAACCAACTATACATAGAACATAATATTACCAAAATTAAGTAAAGAAGGGAAAGTACAAATTAATCCTGAGCATGAAATCTACAACTAAACCAACCATACATAGAACATAATATTACCAAAATTAAGTAAAGAAGGGAAGGTACAAAGTAATCCTGAGCATTATATCTACAACTAAACCACCCATACATAGAACATAATACTAACAAAATTAAGTAAAGAAGGGAAGGTACAAAGTAATCCTGAGCATTATATCTACAATTAAACCAACCATACATAGAACATAATATTAACAAAGTTAAGTAAGGAAGAGAAGGTACAAAGTAATCCTGACCATGATATCTATAACTAAACCAACTATACATAGAACATAATATTAACAAAATTAAGTAAAGAAGGGAAGGTACAAAGTAATACTGAGCATGAAATCTACAACTAAACCAACCATACATAGAACATAATATTAACAAAACTAAGTAAAGAAGGGAAGCGTTGTTGTTTATCCGTTTTCTTTCTTTTGGAAATGTGATCTCAAAATCAAGATTTCGACGATAGTAGAATTATGAATATCACGAACTGAAGAATACCTTTTATAGTGAACCCAAAAAGATTAGTGGCTTATCTGAGTCATAATCCTACATGCGATGAATTCTTAATTTGTTTCCTCTGCACTTTTACTTCGGATTCAGGAATTATTCATCTCCACATAGAACTCCTATATCTGAGTCAGCTCTTCTAATTATGTTACTCATAACCTGTGGTCCATTCTTTCAAATCCTCTATTACTAATGAAAAATTCAATATTAGAAAAGCTAGGTAACTCAATTTTTGTAATTATTACAGCCATATTATGGTAAGAAGTTGGTTCTTTAATTTTCCTATGAGGTCTTGGAGAAACAATAAAATTTGTCATTTCCTTTCCTTGTGATTATCTGAATCATTTTTGAAGATTACACTTGTTGACTCATTGAAGCTGGAATATTAACTAACTCTTCGGAGCGATATCTATCAATATAGTCTTGAATGGGAATCGATTGTTGTAGAACTGGAAACTAAAAAAAGTTTACTTTATTGTTACTTCGGAATTGGTCATTTTTTTTTTTCAAAAATATTGATTTGACTTCAACAATGTTGTAGTAGTTATTATGTTGTAGTAGTTATAGTTGTAGTAGTTGTAGTAGTAGTTGTAGTGTAGTCAATGTTGTAGTAGTTATGTTGTAGTAGTTATGTTGTAGTAGTAATTCTTTACACATAGGAATATTGAGTTCTTTGGATCACCATTACATCACTGTTTATTCTCATTCTCGGTATTATTCAATCATTCGGTTTCATTTAACATTATTCTGAGACATCCGTATGAAACAATAAAGTTGCATGAAGAATTGTACTTGCACTTGCTCCAAGCAGAATATCTGAGTCGATTCCATGTAGAGCACAAGACACTGAACTACTTGGGAGACTAAATGAGTCAGAGCTGATAACAAATCCAATTGATAAAATTCTGAAATAAGTATATCTTGAAGTAGTGTTCGAGATTTTGCAAATGCTCTATTCGGTTATAAGTCGAAGTTACAGATTATGAATCACCATTCATAAAATGAAGGTAGGTTTGAACAATAAGATAGACAGACTATAGGCGACATCACGTGACTTGAGGTAGGACGAGAGTTCAGTTATGGTTGTAAAGGCAAAGCCATTACGTAAACAGAAGTAGGTGCGTACGCTTGCTGATCCAATCATTAGCTGCATCCTATACATCAACAATGGTAGAGCACATGCTTTTGTTTACGTTTTGACTACAACAATACGGTGGACTGCTCGAGTCGTCATTAGTTAATAACAGAGAATGTACGTATCGCCTCTACCCTATCTATCTCATTGGAATGATGTAATTTTCCCGTTCATCAAGAAGAGACGAATCTTAAAATGGAATCCAAAACTTGAAAAACTTTTCAGTTGCTATCTATATGATGTAACCAATGACAAAAGCTGAACGACAAACGAATTGAATATTTTCGAATAATTACAAAAAAAATTCACTCATTCAAATATTCCCCCAACTAATCCAAATAACACCAGAATCTACTCGCATCACATTCTAACTGATATCTTCAAAATATGGAAAAGACTGTGAAGTGATATATAATACACAATCTTTCGATAAAATCATGACAAAATACTTTTGGTAAAGAGAACCCTGTTATCATTCATCAATCTTTGAGAGAATAAATGATACATACTACATTTATTCAAAACAATACATATATTCATTTTCTTTATATTCTCTTCAAAACGAATACTTACCTATACCTACCTTAGTACAATTCCTCCATCTGTCCATTGGGCCTTCTTTTTTTTTGCTCATCCCTCTATTTACTGGGCAAGAGACTGTTATGGAATGGTTAAGCCAAACCAAACAGGAGAATTCCATAGGCAAGCCTAGGAAAACACTCAGGTCGATTGCCAAGGCGCTTGTCCACACGACAGCCTGAACACAGCGACACTCAACGAACTTAATCGCGAGTAGCCGGCTAACAGAATTCTAGCTGAAGCATACAAGCCTTATGGTATCAACGCTCGATTGCCCCAAAATCTCAATCTGTATATAAGTAGGCATCAGGAGCAGGACTAATTAAGTGATGAAAAGGAAAATTACACTGAGCAAGCTTCTTATACAGAGTATTGAAAAATAGTGGCGTATCCAACAGAATCAATGAAGCGAAAATAGTAAACAGATTTTCGCGAAATTGAATTTCGCGAAAGTGAATTTCGCGAAATTACACATTATATATATATTATATAGTCAACTTTCGCGAAATTCAATTTCGCGAAAGTGAATTTCGCGAAATTACCCATTATATATATTATATAGTCAACTTTCGCGAAAGTGAATTTCGCGAAATTGGATTTTGCGAAATTACACATTATATATATTATATAGTCAACTTTCGCGAAATTGAATTTCGCGAAAGTGAATTTCGCGAAATTGGATTTCGCGAAATTACACATTATATATTATATAGTCAACTTTCGCTAAATTGGAATTCGCGAAAGTGAATTTCGCGAAATTACACATTATATATTATATAGTCAACTTTCGCGAAATTGAATTTCGCAAAAATTACACATTATATATATATTATATAGTCAACTTTCGCGAAATTGAATTTCGCGAAAGTGAATTTCGCGAAATTGAATTTCGCGAAATCTGTTTATATATATCATTAGGTCACAAAATTAATGAACCACGTCAACACTTCTACTTGTTATAAAACCTTCGATCGAATATGCCTTTTCAATTCAGTTCATAACTTCACAATGAGTACCAGAGACAACAGAAAAAGGATATTTCAAGAACGATTACAATGTGCAGATAAATGTGTGAAGCGATGGGGTTACTGCTCTCATGGAATGGAAATAAGCGACCGGAATCGAAAAGCTTGTCGATTTCTCTTACGTGAAAAGTTCTATCAAGATCTCAACGAAAGATTACGGTTTACAGTAAGTACTACAAATTCAATCTAGATGTTATGTAGGAATGTTACAATGTATCTTCTCTTCTGAGTAGTAACTATGTGTTCTAGGCTGATTGTATTCATCGTAATTGCAAACTCCAATATCTTAGCAAAGTGTATGTTATATCCCTACTCAGATTAAAACAGATGAATTTGGTTCTTCTGAGTTAATTGAATGAGATGGTTTGAATGTATATTGTAGTCTGACTGTAATCAATGCTATTGTAGATTCCCATATCTCACCAGCAAAATGGATATATCCCTAAACATAGTCAGAAAAGGATGGAAGAATTTGCTTCTTCAGTAAGTATTACATGTATTTATTTCCTTAGTTCAACTGAATGAACTAATTTGTCTGAATGTTTTAGTTTTACTATAAGTCCTATTTTGTCATAGTCTGTCTGTATGTCCTATTGGGATATTCTTTCAGAAAATACAACTTTTCGAGACTCGTCATCTCAAGGAGTTCAAAGCACCATCTATTTTCTACTATCACAATGTTGGAACAAGTGAATACAAAGATGCTGAAGGCAAGGTAAATGTGGTACCAACTGTAGCATTTTCAACCAAAGTTGATGGAGAGGAAGTTCAAGCAACTTTAACGATGCCTTCGAGATATGCCCTTTCGTTGAAGGAAAATTATCCGGGTATCATTATATACAAGGGACTAGTAACATCTCACAATACTCGCGAATACCACGATGTAGTAGTCATGGGACATGAAGAAGCAAGCAGATTTTACGAGAGTTCGGCACAATGCAAAAAGGATTCTGCTATCATAGATATTTCCGATGACGATGAGTGATTGATAAACATCTCGATACAAACTTCGTTTTAAAGATTGTACATGAACATTTTCTTATATATATATTCAATGTTTCATTTATACTATATTATCTTTATTGCGACCTATCTACTTGAACATTTTCATATATTTCAAGTTAAACATAAACTATTTTATTTTTATTGAAACAAAATGATGATGGAAATAATGAATAATACATATAACGATGCCTTCGAGATATGCCCTTTCGTTGAAGGAAAATTATCCGGGTATCATTATATACAAGGGACTAGTAACATCTCACAATACTCGCGAATACTACGATGTAGTAGTCATGGGACATAAAGAAGCAAGCAGATTTTACGAGAGTTCGGCACAATGCAAAAAGGATTCTGCTATCAGAGATATTTCCGATGACGATGAGTGATTGATAAACATCTCGATACAAACTTCGTTTTAAAGATTGTACATGAACATTTTCTTATATATATATTCAATGTTTCATTTATACTATATTATCTTTATTGTGACCTATCTACTTGAACATTTTCATATATTTCAAGTTAAACATAAACTATTTTATTTTTATTGAAACAAAATGATGATGGAAATAATGAATAATACATATAAATATATCTTTTAAAGTGAATGATTTTGTAATAAAACTGATCTTTCATTCAACATATTAATTTCTCCAACAAATTTCAATCTTACATATATACAAAAAAAAACCGAAAATAATTTCCTTAAAATTCTTAACCATTCAAGAGCTTCAACATTACAAAAACATCAAATCTTCAAAAAATAACTTTGTACATAAACACTTTCTCATATATATTCAATGTTTCAAATATATAACAATCTCCGGAAAATCAACCCCTCGGTGTCCCAGATATTAACCCCCTCACTCATCCGGTAATCTCTCGCTCTCCTCGATAATCCGCGAGATCCACTCCGGAAAACCAACCAGCCCTCGATGTCCCAGATATTCACCCCCCCCACTAATCCACCGATAATCCGCGACGATTCGGCCGACTAATCCGCAACGATTCCCCCGACTAATCCCGCGATAATCCACGTTTAATCGGATGACTCATCCCCCACTAATCGGATGACTCATCCACAGATAATCCGCCGATTACGCCGGGAGCGGATCCATACCCCCTCAAATTCAACCCCCTACTCTACACCACAATTTCCCCCCAAACCCCAACATCTCATTCAACTCCACGCAATTCAATCTACACCCCTAGCCAATTTAATTCGCAACCCCCTTTTTCTATCCCCCCGCTGGATCCGTCACTTTTTTGTGTAGATCTGCTCTCTACATACTACTAGTATCCAAATCTAGAGCTGCATGCTAAAAACATGTTATTACTTTTCGGCAGTACATTTTGTTGCGAAGTTTTTTTTTCAAAAATGAAATTTACTAAAGACAGGTACCGAAGTCAACTCAACGATGAACACTTGACCAGTCAACTTCGAGTGGCTACTACATCGGTAAAACCGGACATTGAAAAGTTATGTAAAAACGTACAGCACCAATTTTCACACTAATTATCCGATCTGCACTTTATTTTTTGTCTCAATTTCTTGTTCCAATATTACAGATTCTTGCTAATAATAGTTTGTATTTATTGTTTGCAAAAATGTAATTTCTTATATTACAATATTTTCTCAGTCTCCTCAACTCGACACACGATTTTCCATAAGATTACATTATTATGGGTTGCTGGCCTTTCGTGTTGTTCAAATATTGAAAAGTGGCCCTCAAGAGAAACATGTTTCGCACCCCTGGTCTAGGCAAATGTAACTCTATCGGTGAACTTCTACTTGCTTTCTGCTCAGAGCATAAATTAATCAAACACAAGGGTCATCATAAGACATCATGGATGCGTCAAAAATCCAAACATTGGCAACTACTAGATTGTGATTACAAAACAAGTAGACCGGAGATGTGTTTAGACATATGTGTTCATAGAGGTACATACTGATGTGCAGACTGCAACACAGTCTATTCCATAATAACAGTCGCAATACAAACAAAACTTGGAGAGATCCATCCAAAACCACCAAAGAACCTAAAAGTTGGAAAGCCAAAAGACAGCAAGATTCGAGAAAGGCTAGAGGAGAAAATAAATAAAAGTTACATAAGATAATAAGAGGTCACTAAACGATGTCGGAATTTAAAGACTAAGACTTTAAACCCAGCAAATGAGGTACTAGGCAAATTGTTCGAGAGACACCAAGATTGGTTCAGAGAGGACGATGTGAAGCTAAACTAGCAACTTGAAGAGAGAAATGTTGCATGAAGTCTGTATTTGTCAAGTTGCGCAAGAGCGAACCACGGCAAAACCTTTAATAGTAATGAATAAACTCCAGCAATACATTACATAGCTAAAACCACCTTTATCAGAAAACGAAGCCTACCATCTACTGCCCATTGCAGAAATATAAAGAAATCTTTCTATGGTCTAGAAGAGAAGTATTTTTTCTCACCCAAAGAAGAAAGGAACACTCCAGCTAAAAACATTTGGTAGAAAAACTGTCCCGTAGAATAAAAATTACTGTCCAAAACACAGTATGGATTTTGCGAGGGGTCAATGATATTGACAAGGATTGGTCACGGCCATCATGTGGGTGGGGTTTGTTGATCGAGCTCGGTTGAGATTGCACTAGCCTGGGTTTCGCGACTAACACAATTCTCGCGGGGCGGATGCGTTTTCTTGCTAGGTTTTTGGGTCTAGGTATTTATTGCAGATATGCGTTGATTGCGGATAACAAACCACGAATTAGCAAACCATTAAATCCTACAGCGTAGGGGTAGTACCTAACCAATAAAATGAATCCATGAAAAATAAAACATTTCAAATTACTTATTTTTACAAATTTTGAGATTGGTAGAGGTCTAAGTATATGCTTAAAGGTAAATATAATTTACCCGAATTCACCAGAACAACAGCCTTTTTTTCCTAGTTTTTGATTATTATTTTGCCACCCCTATAATAACATGACAAATGACATTGTTTGACCTGGCCAATAAGAGGGTACAGCAGGCAAAGCTATGTAGTGTAATTTTCATACTCAAAATGTAAATCTAAAACCAAATGTGGGCCATTTCACAATGGCGACTATTAATATCTTGAATGCTTGTGAATAGCAACTGACTGATCATAACTGTGACAATATTGGGCAACTATATTTAATTGATAACAAAATGAAACCAACAGCTCAGTAAAATAACTATCATTGCTAACAATATTTGTAAATTTGTAAATAATTATAAGGTGCCTTATTTGGCATATTTCTTTGTTCTGGTGCCATGTTTGGGTTCTTCCCATCAGAGCTCAACATGTTCATAACCCAACCCCGACCTTGCCCACATGATGACCGTGATCATTCCTGTAGGAGAGGGGTTTATACTAATGGAGGGACATAGTACAATATTTAGAGTGTTTGGCCTCAATAGATATAGAACAAACGCCTAGAACATGTCATGCCTTTTCATTCTGTTTTCAATGACTTCACCCAAGGCCTTTGATGCGGTCTCAATACAAGGTCGCCAGATGGTATTGAAAAAGTTAGGCTGCACTGACAAGATGATAAAACCGATAAGATCCATGCATATTATGAAGAAATGCAGGCATAAGTGGCCAAGGTGAATCCTGCTTCAGAGATTTACTCACCCACTCTTGGCACGTATTCTTCATCTGAAGCAAAATAGAACTTCAACAAATTTTCAAGGAGGTGAAGCGCAAAAGAAGAGGAGTTATCAGAAGGAATTGCTGACACGAAGCGCTGCGAGGCGTCTATGCAGTACATTAGAAATAACACACTTGAATGACAGTTCAACCTGATGTTACTATGCCACCATCAACATTGTTCGAACAAAAATTAGACAAACATTTGGGAGGCAAGTTTCAAAAATTGACCCAGCAATGAAACAGATCTGGCTGCTGACCAAAAACTTTTTATGTCTAGTTTATGACGAGATGAGTGAACAGAGTCAACCCACCAAACAAATCAACCTATGAAAGGAAAACAAGATATGTGTATCCATACTTATAAAGTTAAGGAAGTTTCTATCATCAGTGCTTATAATCATGATTGAGTGATAAGGTTTATAATAAGCTGATTGTGACAATAACAATAGTTTTAGATAAAAAACAACCTGATAGATACAGCACACAACTGTGATAGTTCACAATGAGAGTAACTCTATGTCTATATCATTGTTATGTATCCGGGTGACTCAAATTATAGAATATTTTACTGATTGATGGTTTAGACAAAAGCATACATGCCTAAGCCTGCTCATACGCTAAAGAGCTCAACGTACTGATGCGTTTAAACCTTACCGTTTCTGGATTCCACATTCCTTTGGGATTCCTGCATAAAAGACACAACTCTTTAGAAGGAAACTGAATTTTAGGATACACGGGTTTTTCACTGGTCTTTCCAGCCAACCTTTTATTTGCCTGACTGTATAATAAAATGTAGATGATTAGACACTTTGTGTTGATACACAAAGGGATCAAAGCAAAACCGAAAGCGCTACAAACCAAACTACGGAGTATCCAGTTAAGCTAAAGCTAAATCTCTACTTACTTATCTTAACACAAAATGAAAAATGCTACCAACCAATAGGTAGCAAAACAGAAGGATCTGGAAATGATTATTGCTGGAAAAACCTACTCTTGCAAATGTAAATTAATACGAGCACTAAATGCCTCACTCTTCCTTAAATACTCAAAATAAACTCAATAAATCAATATCTAGTACAAATATGATGTTTGAACCAAACGATCCCTGATATAGAAGATAGATAGAAGCAAATCTCACCCTGTTATGAACATCCCAGAGCCATAGAGCGCACACACTGTTAGACTTTCCCTTCAGTTTAGGAATTTCAACAGCCATCTGAGCAAAGTTGATCCTGCAGTCAGCGCAGGTAAAGAAGGGTGCCACATAACCACGTATGGACTTGAGTGCCTCATAGCAAACATCTTCAGTTTTCCTTATCTTCTCATCTTTTCTAGCAGCTGCTGATGCTACACAAAGCTACATACAGTCAAACCTTGACTTATGTACAAAGCATCTCAATATACAAGCGTTGTGATTTATGAGCCATGATTCAAGCCGAGTTTTTTGTTTGCCATTTCGTCAAGTTTGAGATACCAGCCAAGCTTCTTTTAAAAAGCTGTCATGACATATAAGAAGTGAAAGCCAATTAAGGACTGCTATATGTCACGAGTTTATTCTGCATCAAGTATAAAATATTCTGCATCCTTCGTATCATATAAGACAGAATGGGAACAGTTTAAAAGGCAGGAAAAAGCAAATCTCATTAGATACGTTTTCGTTCAAAAAACCTAAAAGTGAAACAGATGAGAATATAACTAACAATAAGAGTGATGATTAAATAAACAATGTTAAGTTTAAGTTGAAAGTTCACAAAACAGATTATTGTCTTGCAAATACATGATTTCTTGTATTCGTTGAAAAACATGAAATTAATTCATATCATTGTTGATTTTGTCACCAAGTGTGCCCTTCATGTTTAAAGTTGAGAAAATGCTCTGCTTCAGCCACCGCCACTACTATTGGCTGTAATAATCCGTTGCTAAAGTTAGACAGCTAAATTATATCCTTCTTTGACAGAGTAACAATTTTTCTTTGCGTTTATCATGTACTGTTAGATGATAATTAATTATTTATTATTTAAAAAACCTGATTATTTCCCTAAATTACAGATTTCATTTTTTCAGGTCAGAAATTAACTTGATATCAGTGATTGTAAATGGGATTAATTCGATTGACATTCAAGTTGATTGACGTACGTGTTTGATCACAGCATGAATTAAATTCACACTTAGAGGTTCAACTGTATTGTTTACAGAAAGAATACTGACCCTTTCACTTTGCATATCATCAGATAAAATAGCATTTTGAATTAAATATTTTATCAGTATTTTCATTAGACTAAGAATCATTAATATAGTAAAATAACAAATAATAGAAGAGGAATTGCGTCATCACAATATTGTGCTGGTTACTCCAAATTTAATGTAGCCAGGTCTAATAAATCACATACCTGCATTTACAGTTAATGTGTGAAAAAGGGTCCACAAGGTACAAGGAAACCCTCTGAATTTAGCTTGACTGCCCCGACATAGCAACAACTTTGCATGAGACTCCATAGCAATAAGAAGACCACTAGCCTGTAAATACTTATTTATATGTGTATTTGTTAGAAAACAGTTTAATTACAAAGTACTGACTAAATTTCTGTATAATACAAGTTCTGTGCAGAAGGGCAATAACAATATGAATTTTTACTATAATAGGAGCCATATCTGTCTATCCGAAGCTACGCTTACAACTTTAAAAAATAAATGCATCAAATGAGAATTCAACTCAGATATTTGGGTTTGCTTACCGACACTCTACCCACTGCATCACTCAGCTAGCTTCTCACTTACCAGAATGATTATGTGCATAGCTATTACATATGATGATCTCTCTTGACCCACAGAACTCCAGAGTACTAGTAATAACAAAAAATACTGTCATTGAATAATACTAGAATAATTGTGCACATAGTTATTACACATGACAATCTCTCATGGCACACAAAGCTCCAGAGTACTAGCTGTAATAAAATATACTGGCATTAAATAATACTAGAATAATCGTGCACAGAGTTATTACACATGACAATTTCTCATGGTACACAGAACTTCAGAATACTAGCCATAATAAAACATACTGGCATTAAATAATAGTAGAACAATTGTGCACGTTGTTATTAAATATGACAATTTCTCATGGCACACAGAACTCCAGAATGCTAGCCATAATAACATATACTGGCATTGAATAATAATAGAATAATTGTGCACATAGTTATTGCACATGATGATCTCTCATGACCCACAGAACTGCCAGAGTACTAGTAATAATTATACTTCATAACTGTAGCACTTGAGCATTATTTAGGCTTATGATTTTCATCAGCCACACACAGAGATCCCAAAGTCCCAATCTCATAAGGATTGAGTAATAAAAAAAAACTTGGTTTGGCAACAATAACTGTGGCCGAATGCCGCCACCTAATAAGATAGAAGATGAAAAGAGAGTGACCAGAAGTTGAGGAAATTCTTTCATTAGGAA
This sequence comes from Watersipora subatra, assembly GCF_963576615.1. Taxonomy (NCBI): domain Eukaryota; kingdom Metazoa; phylum Bryozoa; class Gymnolaemata; order Cheilostomatida; family Watersiporidae; genus Watersipora; species Watersipora subatra. Next base: position 54,625,712 of record NC_088713.1, read on the forward strand.
AGGGAGTTGAGGTGATAGAGGACATAAATGATTCTGATATGAGGTATTTATTTAAGCCGGTGCAAGGGTGCTGGTTTTTGTTAGCCGCTAACAATAAGCTTTTACATTGAAAGCATCTCAGAGTGTTCCTAAATTAGCTCATTCAAGAGAATAAACATAACTATTCTCTAGTTAATTATTTTAACTTTTGTTAGTCACAACTAGTCTAGTTAGTTCATGTTTATGCTGTACTACAGAGAGCTGGAGTAGAATACTGGAAGAGTCTAATGAATTATAGAGAAGTATCTGTCACACCTGAAGATGGTCAGACCAGATGCTGTTTGAGATTGGTCCATGTAACTCGGCTATAAATAAATATAGGTGGTGTATTCCTTCAGATATTAACTCATTGTTTTCAAGGAAAAACTGAAAGAACAGCATTGGTTTCCCACAGTGCGATAAATCATAAATATACAGTGACAGAAAATGTAAAAGATTTAATCGATGTCATGCTATAGTAGACTCTGTGTTACATCTGTGTGGTTATCTCTATCCTTTTGTGGTATTGTTGTGTACAGCCTGCAAGAATACATTTCGAATAAAAAGTACAGTCGCACATGAATAACCCAAACTTAATGGGACCGAGTGAAAGTGTTTGGTCTATCAGAGCACACAAGTTAACCATGCATTGTCATGAGTGCATGTGTGTGTGCGTGTGTGTACATGCGTGCGTGCGTGTGTGCATGTGTGTGTGTGTGTGTGTGCATGATTTATTTCATCAAATGTATAGTACATACAATTACATACACACGAACAAGAAAACAAAGAAAAGTTTCAAACAATTGTATATCAAGAATAAACAGAAGCAGAGATTATGGGGCCAGTGCGAAATAGCCGAGCTAACCACTCGCAGGCATGAATCGATCGGAGTATTTACCAGTTGATATATGTATATACGACAACAAGATAGAAATATAGCAGTAATCTATTTGTGGTAATTTAAGACCACTGCAACATTTGAGATTATGACCTGCAAGAATAAATTTATGATCTAACATATTTGCCTTTAAAATAAAACTGATAACACTTGAAGCAGGATTTGTTTTTATTGCATTTCAGGAAAAAAACACAGGCTAAAAATATAACAGTAACTGCAAAATTATTCATAATTCCACAAAGGCAGCCATTTATGCAGATGTTACAATCTACTTCTACCATGCAAAACCTCATGACTTGGAGTCACGTTGAAAGTGATGTTTTATTCTAACCTCTCAGGCTTGGCTGGTCAGACAGATGGAAAAACATTACTTTTTATTATGGTAAATATAGTTTTTGCATTATTCCATTTTAGACCATTTTTTCTTTTCAGAATAGATCTTGATGTATGGAAGAAGGGAAAAAATGGATTTAAATTACCACGGAAATTAGAACTTTCTTCAGCTTAACAAAAATAGTTATAATTGTGAACCCTGAACCAGGAGAAGATGATTAGTTGACAGACAAAAGTTGTAGACACATTCAATAGTGGCACAGCTACTGTACAGTCATTAAATTGAAGAGGTAAGTTCATTTTAACTACATGTATTCCCATTATTATCACCTGGGTGATAATCATTGCAAAGTTCATCGTTCACTCAATCAAAAAGCAAAAATTTATCCAGAGGAAATGAAGTTTCAGTTCCTTAATCAACAATAATAAAACAAAGCAGTGCTCAAGGTTAATAAATAAACACATGAATGACATTGTTAAATATTCTGCTACTCAGGATATCACACCTAATAGTGATGCACTTGTGAAGGTAATAAGATGCCATGTTAAAGAAACAGGCAGTAGCAGATAGACTACAGGAGTGTAGTGAGAGAGAAAAAAGGGGCAGATGATATGATACTGTTTACACTCACGAATAGCAAACATTAAAAACCAGATTGATTTGTTTTAACACAAAAGGCAGTTAATATTTTAGAGTATATCCTTAGCTTCAGCAAATTATTTTATTTATTTATTTTTATTTCAAAGTAGTATGACAGTAAGGGTTACACTATTTTAATAGTACTGCACTTGTGAAGGTAATAATATGACAAGTTTAAGGAGCAAGTAGTAGCAGGTAGATCACTGGAGTGTAGTAAGATAATAAAAGGGGTGATGATATGAAATTTGTTTACACTCGTAAATAGCGAGCAATAAAAATATGATTGAGTACCTAGATGAGTACAATATTCGTACCTGGTAGGCTTTTGACCACTGAGAGCAGGTGAGCTAAAATGTGTCTATCAACAGTATTATAGCAGAGAAAGCGATGCTTGTTATAACGTAACTGGTGTAAAAAGCAACAACAATATGCATATTAAAGAAGAATAATAATGAAAGTTATCAGCTATTTCACTCTGATTCAGGGTTGTCTCACCTTGTTAGTGGGTGACCTACAGTCAAACCTCAGTATTCAACAACAAGGTACTGTGCTGAGTATCTGCATCAACTCACACCCAACTGTGCTCGTACCCAGTATGAATAAATGAACAAATATTGAAACAGTTGCTATGTAGCTTCAATATTCAATTGTTCTTGTGATTATTTTATCAACAAATTCCTGGTCTACTGGTTGTTTCAATCAATGTTGGATTGCTGGTCTTCTTTTTCTAGCTGTATCCCCGGTTGTTAGCGGTCTACAAAGCGCCAAACAAGGAGCTCAAGGCCAGATATCCGGCATAACGAGACAAGCTGTACGTGACCGACAGGCAGCTGTGCAATCTAATCCTGATGCTGGCTGGACTGAGGTTATTGTTGACCTGGTTGAGGGTGAGAGCTATGAGCTTGCTGATGATGTGCCAGATTTTACAGTGCAGCAGCCTGGTTTCACAAACACACCTGATGATCGTGTTACCCCTCTCCAATTTTTCGAACCATTAATCACAACCGCATTCATTTCAATTATAGTTAGAGAGACAATTAGGTACTGAACTATGATAAAACTGTTACAAACTTCATGGATCTTCAGTTGCAAAATTTTCAGTCAATTTATTGATAATGACTTGAATTACATGAGTCTTTGGGGTTGTCATTCAGAAAATTTCATCTCTGGCTCAATCATGGCATGAATTGATTTTACCTTTAATTCCTTTTAGTTAGCATACATTTGAGCTACATAATTTTTATCATGTAGGTATGCAACAGGGTCTGCAGCTTCACTAGGCTCACTGAAACCTGACACTCGGTTTCGTCACTGGAAAGACCATACTGCTGAGGAGATGAAAAGGTACACTGCACTCGAAATAAACATGAGAATAGTGAAAAAAAACCACCTATGACTACTGGAGAAAATAGTTCCCTAACATGAACACACCATTATTTTGTTAAGCGACCTCACATCAAATTTACATTTGTATTTTAGTTACGCTACGAAATTACGCAGATATTTATAAAAGAAAATATTTATAACACATGTCATGAATTGAATGTGAATTGGAGCCTACAGGCAGTTGTGGTATTTACACGTATATCTGCATAGTGCAGTTTTTTTCAAATAGATGATCAAGTTTGTGTGAAAGCTGAGTGAAACTTGACACAAAATTATACGTCAACAAACCTGTAGAATTTAGAAAAACAGTGTGCTATCTGAAACGATGTTACAAACATGGAGAGTTTTCAATAGAAATAAAATCATTATTGCTGTAGGAGAAAAAATTGCTTAGGTGCTCATGTAAACATGAATTTAGTTCATTTAACATGTGCATGCAATATTTCGAATTTTGAAGGTCAACTTTGCACGCATCTTAGTGTCTATGTTAAACTAGAAATTCAATTTTCATCTATAACTGCATGCAAACATACACATAATGGTTCTGTATGCTCATAGTATTTCTTTCAGGAATACGATGAGCTATAGCTGGTTTGTCCTAATTCATAGATTCTTTCATCTATGCAACAATTAACGGCAACCTCGACAAGGAGATCAAGGCCTTGATTTCTGGTACTAGATGTGAAATCTTCTCAACCCAGTCAATCATTCCTTCAAGCAATATTTTTGTTCCTATCAGCTTGCTTCTATTGATGAGAGCATAGTAGGCATGGACAGCGGAAACATTTATATCCACTAAAAATCATAAATCATAAATCTCCCAAACAATCACTTTGCTCGTGTTTGGTCGTGGAAATATTTGTCAAATAAGCACCACTCAAGATTGGCCAAAAAGAAATTCCAGCTGGGCGATAGTAAGGCAGGCTATGTGATGCACATAGAGCTTTATTCCTCCAAGCGTTTGACCATCAATCTGAAGAGGGGCAAGCGATTGCAGTTTTCAAACAAAAAATGTCTAGTTGTAACATGTATAATAAAGGCTATCATATGGTAACCGATAATTGTTGCACAAAGCCTTCACTCGCAGAAGATCTGTTTGCCCAAGGTACTATGCTGTTTGACTGTTCGACAAAACTCTCAAAGCTACCCGAAATCATTAGGTGATGCCTGCCTACAATTCCAAGACTCAAAGTATATGAAGGGTGGCTCTGGCATTATCTTAGCTTGTGCTTATTGTGATAAGCTATCCAAGCGCAAGCCTGTGTTGCTGCTTTCTACTGGCACAAAACCCGTCACCCATCGTACTTCTCGCAGGGCTCGTGATCAGAAAAAACCTGCCATAGTTTTGCTTTACGATAAAGGTATGGGTGGTGTAGACATAAGCAATAAGAAAGTTTATCATATTGCAGCCGAACGTGCAACAAAAACATATTGGGTGAAAGTTGCCTAAAACTTGATAGACATAGCGCTTCGTAACAGCCACAAACTTTTTAAGCTGAAAAACCCTGACACTAAAATGAACATCACCGGCTAGGTGTTTGAAATAGGGATGCCATTAGCGGGCCCTTAGTTGATAACGAAAAAGAACAGGACACTGTTGATGGCCATGAACTAACTCAGGTTCTCGAAAAATGGGAAAACGATTGTGTTGTGTGTTCTAATCGGTCTGCCAACATTCGCAAGCCTTCCCGGGCGTCATGTGCATCATGCAAAATGAGCTGCCATTCAGGCTGCTATGAGAACCTCAATTGTAAACTCTAATTACTTTAATTAGTATTATTCATACTAATATTGTATTAATTAATATCAATTTATTGTAATTCTCTGTTTGTGTTCATCTAGTTTAGTCTGCATAATCAAATATTGCTAGTTTATATTTTCTCCTTAATTTTCCGTTCATCGGTTGAAAATAAAACTGCAATAAAAGGAAAAAATAATGAAGTTAACCCTCAGAAATTTGGTGCAGATATTTTTCAAACTTATTCTCACATGATTCTGTAACAAGATCTCCAACAGAAGGGCAGTACATTGGTCTACAACTCCTGTAACTCAGGAAATATTTTAAGAAATCATCTCACTATGATGTATGGTCAAATATAGTGTATCTAATGAACATTTACAACCCAAATTTTGGTCTAGTCCGATTCTTCACTTTGTCAGCTTTCAGAAAATGCATGCATTGTCAAAGTGTAATTGACAACAATTTGAATTATTGGGATTATAGCCACTTGCCTCCATTATCCCTAAAATAGATGGTCATTTGAGAAACTTTCATGGTCGGTATTTGGGTTAAAACTGAATACTAAAAGTTATTAAACCCTTGTTGACGGAAATACAACAAAACTAGCCAAGAGCCCCAAAAACTAAAAAACTCCAAATTGAAAAGTGGAAAAATATAGTTCCACTCTTGGGCACGAAGGCTAACTCTCAACCCATATGTAAGAATGCATATTCACTCATGTACTTCACTCTTTCAATACAGCTTCATCATGGCAGGCAGACATGTCAGCAGATTAAGTGGAAGAGTCATCTTTAAGAGAACAAAGGGGCGACTATATTTTAAGTCTCTAGAAATTACTTTTATAATTTTATGAGTATAGTCTAGAGTGCAACTTATTATATATTTTTTCTTGTTCTTTAATAAGTCCTAAGGTATTGTTAACTGCTAACAAAAACCAATCCATCGGTTTTTTTGATGCCATCACCCTGTTTGCACATGCGGTCGTTCACGAAAAAACCGCCATCTTCCCACGACCAAATGAGCGGAGCGAAGTTTGAGAGTTTTTATGATAAATCCATGTGCACACAACTTTCGAAAGTTATTCATCAACAATGTCACAAACCCTGGCATCAAAATCTCATAAACAAATTTAACCATTTTTTTATAGAGTCATTAAAGTATAATAACGATACAAAACACATATAAACCTATTTAAATACAGTGGTGTGCATAAACTTGGAATCACATTGTTTTGTTCACTCTATATCGAATGGATCTTCCATTTGCTTTCTATTTTCCGCCAATTATGATGCCATGCCAGATATTATATATCAATCTGATCAGCAGAAGATGTGCTTTCAAACAATGCATTGATTGATTTAACACAATCATTTCTGAGTGATTTATATTAATCCTTGGCATCACATCATCACTCCTGAAGAGCTCAGAAAGTTGGTAAACGGCATGCCTCGACGGTGTCAGATGGTGATCAAGAACAAGGGCTGGCCAATAAAATACTAATGCTCAGCTCAAGACACCTTACCAGTCCTTCTGAAGACCAACAATAACCCAACGGCCCTTTTCAGGGCCACCAATTTGTATAAAAGAGTTTGTTTGTATCCTATTTTATCAATTTTCACTAACAACATTCATAGCCTGCAATAAGTCTGCCTTTCGGTAGATCCACCCCCAGCGATAAAAATCTGAGAATATTTTCGAATATTTGGCATCATCTTGTTCTTCAGAATTTTCCCTTTCAAATGATATATATATATTGATGGGGTTGAGGCACTTAACTCCAAAGAATTTCTTAGACAACAGCATATAAACATACATATTTGACGATTTAACTGGTGATTCCAAGTTTATGCACACCACTGTATGTACATGTATGTTATCAAGTCTATGAAATGTTACCACAATATCTTAAAACGAACCCATCTGATCGGATTATACATAAGTAAACAGAATAATTCGGCCAAAAATATTTATTAAAACGGGCCAAGCTTTACTTTTATCAAAATTATGACTGGCAAACGAAACACCGAGCGACAAAGAATACAACTATTAGGTTGTGCACATTTCACACAAAACGTGCACATTTCACCAGTCTATAGCATTGTCGAATTGCCGAAGGTTTTTGTGATTAACCTAGAAGTACTGAAATCGTTTCTTTTTTGCTGATTTCAAAGTAACTGACATTTTGGACACATTTGAGTATTTTGGTATTTTAAATAATGTCTAAAGCAGTGAAAGTAAAGGAAATGACGATGATATTTTTTTTCTAACAATTCTTATGAGATTATTACCATATTTAATTATAAGTTTGGATGACTATTGAAGTCTTATAGTCACACTAACAACATCGATGATGGGCACTATGTTACTGTTATTACTTTTTCTAAATAGTTTTTTTTAAAAGTCCATATAAATATTGCAACTTCTTGATAATTTTAGCTATGACATTTTGAAATGTAAACAAAATTGTGCATTGGTTTTCTATTATTACTGTATTAGTATATTAATAATATTGGTTATTCTAATAATATCAGTGCATTTTACTTCTAATATTGCATTTCTCCTAATGCAGGTAGATAGATATAAACATATAATCTTTTCCTTTCATTATTGCTGTTTGTCATGACCAAACACTTTTTTAAATATATTTTCTAAAAATCTATATAAACATCACAACTTCTTGATATTGTTAACTATGACGTTTGGAATTGTAAACAAAATTGTGCATTGGTTTTCTATTTTTATTATATTAATAATATTGGTTATTTTAATAATATCAGTGCATTTTACTTCAAATATTGGTCAATATTGCATTTCCCCTATTGCAGGGGAGATACATAAACATATAATAATTTCCTTTCATTCTTGTGGTTTGTTGGATATAATAACACTCACACCCAGTACACTACAGCTACCATTGCAGTTATCCTATTGCACTGCAGTGCCATTTGACTGCTAATATTGCATTTCTCAACCATCAGTACCCTTTCTTTTTTCCAGTATCACTTTGGTCGTGGACTGTATGACAGGGGAATTTCTAGTTGTAGAAAACGGTCGTAATTTTTTTGATTAATAATATTTTGTGGTGTTGTTTTAACACAAAAATAAAAAATTTGCAAACAAAAGCATTGTCTGCAATAATTAATTGCAGAAGCTTCGGGCTTTTAATGATAAAACTATAAAGATGGCAGACAACGATAGAATGACGTCACAAACAAAAACCAATATCTTGGCATCAGCTTTTATAAAAATAACACCAGATCAGAGTCATTGATCAGCTATTTTACCTCAACCCTTTTTCTTAGAGAAATAATTTCATCAACTTCTTGCTCACACACTCTCCAGCTTCCGAATAATCGATATCTTCAGGTGACCACATCTGGTCACAATTTTCAGAACATTTCCAAAGCAAGATTATATTCATTATAAGTTAATCCTGGTGAGCCTTGGACTTTAAGAATCTTCCTGGTTAATGAAAATCATAAGCCTAAAAAATTTTTAAGTGTTGTAGTAATATTTTTTATTTTCTGGTATTTATGGAGGATTGTTATTATTATTGTTCTGCTGCACGGCACTTGTAGTATTACTTCAGTTTTTCCTTAACAATCTATTTGCTTTCTACCAATAGAGATCTTCATGTCTGATGACAAATGGAAAAAAAACGCTCGTTATAAATTGCTTCATTTTAAATTTGGAATTTTTTTGGTAACAAAAACTAAAAGTTGTTCTAAGTTATACTTAAACTTAATACTTTTTTCCAAATTCACTTTACATACAATGTATGTTAAAATTTCATATATTAGTCCTAGGTAAACTTCCCCATCATGCTGATTTTAACATCTGGTTGTGAGTATACATTATGATCATATGATAGAGGTGTGCAAACAAATATTAAAGTTTCTGTATTAACCATTGTCCTTACCAAAGCTGAATGTATCAGAATACGGTTAAAAAGCACTACTAAAACTCTGTAACAAGGAAGAGGTCAGCAGCAGCTGGGGGTGAGAAGATGAACTGTTACATCATATTATTGTATCGCATTTACAGTCACCTGAATAAAAGATTGTTGAATCATATAAGCATTCTGATTGATTCATGGTGTGTGAGAAAGCAGATTGTGGTAATCATAACTCTTGTAACTTCCAATATTTATTCACTAAAATACTAAGTTACTGTAAAACCTGTATTTGAACGAAACCTTTAGTTGATTGCCACCTTTATTTGAACACCACCCCTATTTGAGCGCCACAATAAAAGAAAGGTTGAAAAGATTGCTACATTTTGATTAACCGCTCCTTCTATTTAACTGATATTATGTGACATTATTAATCTTTACAAACTCGTACAGCAATTATAGTGATTAGTGCCAGTGTGTAAAGCCAAGTATCGGAATTAAATTCCCGCTTGGTGCATTTAATTTTTTGTAGTTTTTAGGCGGGGCTTCGGATCGATAGATGGGGCTGCTACTATAGTGAATGTTCCTACTGTTATTGTCCTTCTGCACTGAACTTGTAGTATACAGAACTTTATTCAGTACTTCGTAATTATACTGTTTTCTGACAAATACACATATAAATATATATTTACAGGCTGGTAGTATTCTTATTGCTACAGAGTCCCATGCAAAGTTGTTGCGAGGTCGGGGCAGTCAAGCTAAATACAGAGGCTTTCTTTGTACCTTGCGGACCCTTTTTCATACCTTAACTGTAAATGCAGGCACAGTGTGCCCTCAGGATACGATTATCCTGATATACAGTTGTATCATTATACGAAGTGGAGCATATGAGATTTTCACCTCATCATACAAAGTTTATCTTACCATGCAAATTGAAAGAATTTTTCGTTTGAGTTCAAATTTGGTAGCCGATGCGCTTACTACCTACATCAAAAAACAAAGACACCAAAATGGGGCCTGCCAGATGCATCTTCACAACATTTAAAAGAGAGACAATGACCGACTTCTTTCAAATCAGCATTTCATGAAGGAAATTTTGTGAGAAGTACACAAGCGAGAACAAATATTCATTTTTAGCGTTGTACTTCTTTTTACTATGAACTTTTATTAAGCATATGTATACAATCACAAAAATTTCTATTTACCTCGTTAGCTATGGAATCTTACACCAACACAACTACTACAATATGCAGGAAAAATGATTCCATGACGGCATAACTGTAGGTCGTAAAAATGGGAAAAAGGCTCTCAAATTTTTAATATTGCTGAGGAATATGATCGCAACCAATCAAAAGTGGCAGTTGTTATTAAAGACAAGAAACTTGTTAAAGCAAGCGTAAGGATGAGCTCACGACTGACAAATTGGAAGAGTCGAAGGCCATGCACGCGATCAGTATTCAAAAGGTGCAACCAATTAGTAAAGGCGAGGAAGTAGAAGATACAAAAAACCCTACATCTGCAGAAAAAATTTGAGTGTTTAATTTACTGATGTAGACTGGTACATAAGAGCAATATTGTACAATGTATGTATATAGTGTATATCGTTAGTTTATCTTCTTTGTGTCACTTTTTTATATATTTTGTTCGTTTCATTTTATGTTTTATTTTATTTCATGTTTTATTTGTTTCTTTTTTGCTTTCATGTTTTATTTTCATGTTTTTGCCTGTTTGTACTACATAGATACAAATCATCGTACGCATGTAACTCATATATATTTAGCTACTCAAGATAGTTGAAACATCCACATTACTTTCTAGAACTTGCTAAAGTCGTGCCCTCAATGATGTAAATACGTACAAACTATATACGTATGTATATATATATATATATATATATATATATATATATAAATATATATATATATATACATGTATATATATATTTTTTTCTTTCGTTGGTGTTTCGTTCCAGCCATAGCTATTTGAACGTGGTCTTATCGATTCATCAGTCAACAATTTTGTGTCCTAATTGCATATCTTCAACTGTAGTTGCTACTGTCTGTCCTAGTGTAGATCTGAGCCAGAGAAGTGAAAAAAGTCTGAAGCCAAATTTTATTCAAAAATTCAGAATAAATGTGCAAACAAATTTGCATTTTTTAGTAAAATAAATTTGGAAACTGTTTTAAAATGATATTGAAAAAAAGTGTCCTTAAGAAAGATGCCCGATTCGATATATGAAAGTAAATTTTTCAATTCAATTTTTGATGTGTGATTGGCAAAAAGAAATTAGGGGTGGTAGAAAAAAAGTGCAATTAAAACGGAACTAAAATAGCTAAAACTCCTCAAATACTTTTATATGCCATAATTGAACTAAAAGATGCATTTTTTATTGGCGTAGTCATTGATCCAGTTGATCATGTTTTGATTTATGTTCGGTAAGCGGAGGTAAGAACAGAGTTGAGGAGGGACATGAAAAGCTTAATGCCATTCACTCGCAGGTATGACAAAGACTCCTTCATCTAGTTCATGTTTTCTTGAACAGTAAGAATTAACTTCTCCGTTCAAATCCTTAAAATGTTTTACCTGCAAAAAAACAGAATGTCTGAAATATAAAGTGACAGACCAAGTAAGCTTTATTTAAGCATTATTTTGACTTGTCAGCAGTAGTTTGAGCAGTGATAAGTGATTTGACCTGTCAGTTACATCGTCACTTGCCAATAGCAGGATGATATATCAATGACATTATTACCTATTGCTGACATTATTACCTATTGCTGCCATTATGACCTATAGCTGAAACTACGACCTATTGCTGACATTGTCACCTATGGCTAAAGTCATGGCCTATTTCTGGCATTATAACCTATCGCTGCCATAATGACCTACTTCTAACATTTTACCACATCTTTAATGTTATGAATTTCCACTGAAATCATGACCTATTGCTACCTTGTTGTTGATGTTATGTCTTGAACGAAATAGGCTATATATTTACATATACTATTATATTGGCAATTACTTCATTTCAAAAAAATTGTATCATCACCAAAATACCGAATCATCATTTAATGTAATCGTAGCAAAACCGACTCCATTTAGCTATTACATGCTAATTAATTCACATTTACATCTAAACCTTTTTATAATCGTTTCATTTTTTTTAATTTATTTGGCCTTCATGAAACACTTTATTCATGATTATTACTATTTATTATTCATTTATTAAATATGACCTTGAAAGTTGTTTGACAAACTTTGAAAACCTTCAGAGTTGTTTTTATTTTTTACTATATTATTTGAACTAACACTTTTTTCATGATATTCAGTTTGAAAGTTAGAATGGCAAATGTTGTTATACATGTATGTTAGATAAAAATCAGTCTTCTGACTAAAGTCTGTTTTATTACCCGGGCAACGCCGGGTAGCACAACTAGTTCGTATATGAAGAACTTGCTGTTGTGAATATATTTGTTACTTATATCATGATACTGTAAATAATATGTATTGATGTACGCAAATTTTTTGTAGTGACCTCTGGATGTTAATGTAGAATGTGTACCAACTAGTAAATTCTCACCATTACGTTAATGTTCGTTGCCATTACACAAGCCTTTCATAACCATATAATCAAGAAACTATGTATTACACTACCTGAGTTCCGATCAGTTAGCACTACTGGTCATCCCATTTAGTTGCTCAAGTTTAATCATAAAACATTACAGGAGTTAGTAACTCCTAATAAATGCTCACCTCTTCTCAGAAGTGTTGTTCTTTGAGCTCTGGATAGTTCCACCATGTTCGGTTCATGCTGTAATAAAAAAGTTTAACTCCGAGGTTCACTTCCTTGGAAAGTATCATTTCTATAGATCTTTTTGATAAGTCTCCTTTTGAGTTTAGATTTAACCCGTAGGACTTGTAAAAAATATCAAGGTAGGCACAGTGGAACTTTCTTTTCAACAGAACTAGTGAAGCTTCTAGCTTGTCATAGAGCATTATAACATCTGCTCTGGGAACAAAATGAAAGCACAATAGTTAAACTGTCAAAAAATGATATTTGAGTGTAGTAAGAGTTTATATTTGAGATATTTGCATAGTAACAAAGAAAAATTTGTTTAGTGGTCAGTAGACATGCATGTGAAGCAAGTACGATAATGCTTGTTTGTGATATTAGATGATAACAATTTGTCAATTTGAAACTGATGTAAGCTGATGGAAGATTACTAATACTATTTGTGCATTATTTACACTTCTGTTTTCCTACATTTGTCTTGTTTATTATATGAGTGGTTGTCCTTTTTTATTGTAACATTTTGTTTGAAAGTTTAAAAGGCATATTCCGAGTTGGCTGAATGTCTCTCGCTCTTACGAATGAGAAAAAAGGTGGCTAGCAGTTACATGTAAGTATATAGTTTCAGCTGGCCACACATCTCCCAATGAAGTTTGGTGTTTGAAATGGTTTTAATAATCATTTAGTATTATTTGAGCTGCAAAAAGGAATTTAGTAAATAAAAGCTCATCGTATCTACTATATAAACGGCAATCGCTGTGTGTGTGCGTGTGTGCGTGTATTTTCATCAACAGAAACAATACAGAAAAATAAACTGCAAATTAGTAAATATATCAGGTTAATTACAATTTAGTGAGAAAATGAAAAGAGTATAGCAAAATTCACTCAACCTGAGCACCAAATAATGATGATGGAGCCATAGGTGCGCTGTAGCCCAGCTAATGTTGCGCAAGCCCCAAAAACAGTCAACAGCGGCAGAACAAAGGCAGGCCTCAGCCCACCCTAGTCAGAGAGGCAGGAGATAGCATTTTACTTGTTTTTTGAAGTCAAATTTGTTTACAATTTTCTTCAATCTGTCAGGTAAGTTATTCCAATAAAAGGTTGTTTGATATTTAATAGTTTTTTGCCCAGCACTAGATGTAAACAAGGTAATATGAAGATTTAGAAGAGAGTGACGAGTACTATAAGAGTGTGTTGGTCCCCCATTCCCAGATGAATAAAATACAGTATGACCCCTTAGCAGCAGCTTTAACGTATATAACTTACCTATAGGTAAAATTATTAGTTTGAGTAAACAATTCTTTTGATGGATAGTCAATGGGTTTATGACATATAATTCGTCAGAATTATATGTCATAAACCCATTGACCTACTAGCTTTTTCTGAAAGACTTTAATTTTATTTAAAAATATGTCAGGCGAATTGCCCCAAGATTCGAGGCAGTAAATAAGTTTAGAATTCACCAAGGAGTTATATAATGTAATCATTATTTCTCGTGAGAAGTCCTTTGATAACCTATAGAAAGGTCCAACCGCTGGACGAAGGTCCTTTAGTATGTTAGATATATGAGTAGACCAATTCAGATTATTATCAAGCCAAACAGCTAGGAATTTAAAATGATCGGTCTGTTTTAATATGTTATTTCCTAAATGCAGTGAGTGCATTTTTAAATTAAATTTGTTCTGCGGATTTTTCATAAGCATATAATTAGTTTTCTCAATATTAATTGTGAGTTGGTTACTGATGCGCAAGCATCGGAAGATTTCCAAATCTTCATTTATCTGAGGTAACATGCTGTTAAGGTTACTTGATTCTAAAAAAAGAGTGGTGTCATCTGCATAGAGAATAGGTTGTAAGTATTTTAATGATTTGCAAAGATCGTTTATATAAATCAAAACAGTGTTGGGCCCAAAATTGAACCTTGTGGAACCCCACAGGTTACGCGTTTTTCAGTAGATAGTAGTACACCACTAATTTTTGTTCGTTGAAATCTGTCGACACGAAGCATTTTGTGACACAAAGTGACAACTTTTAGAACAGTGTATTAAGGGCCAATATGGAGTTACTGACTATTTATGTGGATCACATGAAATACTGGGAAGTTGAGGCTTTTTCTTATAGTCGTAAAATATGATAACCTTCCCTTAGGTTACAGGTAATATTTATGCCAGTTGAAATACCCCGATAGACCACATGAGAACACAATGTAAAAGTATTTTATTTAGTGTTAGTTAGCTGTTTATATTTGTCAATTTCACTGGGAAGCTAGCTCAGTACTACAGAATCTATTTCATGTAGAGGTTGAAAGGTCATGACCCTTGCATTCATGTTATTTTGTACTACAGACTGTGCATAAAACATTACTAAACAGTTGATATGGAAGCTATTTATATACTACTACTGCTGTTAGTTAGTTTTATACTGAGTTTAGTTCACCTTAGACTAGTTGATTTCTTTTATCATGTTAATTGGAGGTGAAGAAGACTATATTTTGGTTTACGCAACTTTGATATGGCATAATTATACTAATTTTGTCTCTACCGCACTCTATGTAGTACTGAGTTGTTATTTCTTGTTGTGTCAGTTATGAGCTGCCCAAGCAATGCTCACTAGCTACCAAGCAGGGTTCAAAGTTGAAAAGCGTATACAGTTTATTTGGAGTTGCCTTTTAAAACAAAAAGTGCCAACAACTAAACAGATCAAAATGTGTCAACCTTAGTACAGTAGATGCTCCTATAACGAACTTTCCGAATAGTGTAAAATTTTATGAAAAGATTTTACTTCGTACTACGTGAAGAATTCCATGTAACGTTAAGTGTCAAGTCGTGGAAATTTTTGAAATCGATTTAAATGTTAGTTTATTTTGCTGCACTCAAGTAAGAAAAGATGCCGTACGCACATCAGGATATCTATTATATGTATATAACTTTCGCGACATTCTAGTTTGTTGTAATAGATCATTAAATGTGTTGACAAAAAGGTGAATAAGATAGCTGCGCAATTGTTCATAAACACAAAGGTGATCAGTTGGTGCAGGTGCTTTAGCTTCGGTCTACTAGTCCTAGTGTCATGAGTTGGAATATCGTCGAAAACTATGTTTATTCTAACTTTGACTCCTGGATAGTAATAAATGAACAAACAGGTAGAACTGCTTTGTATAGTAAAAAGTAGCCTTATTGTAGACATACAAACTATTTGTTATTAGCTTTTCTTTGCAGGATAGACTTTGTCGTTTAGAAAAATAAGCAAATCATTGTTAGTGAACGTCGGAAATCTGAAGTCCCTATCAACTTGTTGTAAATTTACCGCAATCATGGTCTATAAAACCAGCGGGATTGATCATTGAAAGTTGTTGATGGTGAGCAATAGTTCTGCCGTTACAGTACAGCTTAGAAATTAAAAGAGTTAGGTAAAGTTTTACCTTTTTGCATGGCTAAAGGGATGAGTCTTGAAAGATCTTAAAACAGATTACGCAATTTACATGCATCTTACTGTCCTTATAACGTAAATTCCTTATAGCGCAAATGTTCCTGGAACTGATTATTTACATTATAGGAGCGCCTACTGTGTTGTTGAAGTGCTTCAGAGCATCAAATGCGCTTGCTAGAACCGCTACAATCTTATTGATTTTGGTAACAGTCAGTTACAATCCTCCAAATTTAATAAATTCTCACCCAGTTTCATGATGTTGCTTCTGACTTCTCAAGCAACATCTTGCAGCACGATCCTCACACTGGCACACTATAAGTTTCTAATAGGTTTACATCTGACAGAAAGTACTGCTGTGTCTACAAAGTATCCTTTTTATTCATAGTAGAACTGTGGCTCCCTCTAAGTTAACCACTACTCCTAGTACAGCTATAGTAATTAAGTCAGACCAACGCATCAATTCCTTACCCATAGTACTACAGCAACTTCAGCAAGTACTAATAGTACTATAGCTGTTATTATTCACTCAATTTGTTGCAGCGATTTATTGCTAATTTTAAGAGTGTCCGTATAGATATATTTCCTGGCAAAGCTAGTGTAAAAACTTATAACAGATCAGCAGAACGTTAATTGGCTAAACAAAAGAAGCACCAGCAGACAAAGTTCTACATACAAGAAGATGGCATGTATGCTAGCACAAAATTTGCAAGAAAAAATATAAATAATTTGGTGACACAGCTTTCTATTTGGTTAGTAAATTGGTTCATGATAGTCAAGGTTAGACTCAGCTCGCGGAGGACACTTTCTGGAGCGCAGTCGAAGTCTTCTCTTGATGACAACAAAATAGAACAAACCGGCAATTACAATAGCGGATGTGATATGCAATAAATAGCACATAGACATCTCCGCACGACCTATGGCTGTTTTAGTATCCCAATCTCGCAGTGAGCTCACGCCTGGCAAGTGTTTTCGCTCCGCAGCCTGAGAGAGGAATTTAGGAAAGTTGAAGGGTCTAACATCTGCATAGAGTGAATGTAAAAAATCATAAACCCGGAAGAAACAAAACAACCAAATAAATATCAGCTGATACAAGTAACTGCTGACTGGGTGTACATAACTAACAGATAGTCACTATACTCACCAACTACACTCATAGTAAATGGCCTTGACAATTCATTACGCCTGCAGATAATCCTATAAGGTAAAGGTTCCTGGAATAGATAATTTACGTTTTAGAAGGGTCTACTGTATATTAAGTTTAACCATCGCACCTGATACTTGCACCTGCTATCGGATAATACACAACCTGCTTCGAGGGTCGTATTGCCGGAGACTAAACTGGCACTACCAGCTCCAAACTGAGGTGTATTTGGGCATTCTGTTAGAATGAAGTAAAATACCCAACATAAAGTTCGACTAGACTTCCTAAAAGGTGTGCTATGGCCACACTCAAAAATAGGAAAACATAAAGTTAGTCTTAAGCTACCCGCAGCAGCAGACCAAAGATGACAGTATGTGTAGACCTGTTCTTGCTCGCTAGATTACATCTCTCTACTGCCAAGAGAGGGACTCTAGTAAAACAAAAACTGTTGTTTCTTTAAACCTTATACATGTAGATATATGGAAATGACTCAAATCAATACTAATCATACCAACTTGACCATCGTCCGGCTAGAACAGGGTTCTAGCTCTGGCACCATTACTCAGTGAAATATCAGTTAGGAAGGAAACAAAGGAGTAACAAGACCATCTTGTTAATTGCAGTAGAACTCTTGGTAGTGATAGCTCAAATCAATCATAATGAAAAATTGCACTGGCGGCAACAACACTTTAGATCTACCAGATTAATATCACAGCACTCTGCGAGACCCATCTAACACGGTCAAAAACAGAACTTTAGATATACCAGATTATTACCGCAGCACTCTGTGAGACATGTCTAACGCCCTGAACAACAGAATTTAGATATACCAGATTAATATTGCAGCACTCTGTGAGACATGTCTAACGCTTTCAACAACATAACTTCAAATGCACCAGATTAATATAGCAGCACTCTGTGAGACCTGTCAAACGCTGTCAACAACATAACTTCAAATATACTAAATTAATATCACAGCACCCTGTGAGACCCGTCTAACGCCATCAACAATAGAACTTCAGATAAACCAGATTAATATTGCAGCACTCTGTGTGAGACGTGTCTAAAGGAATGACCACACATAACAAATTTTTCGCCTAATCTGACCAAATTCACGAAATTCACAGAATTCACAGAATTATTCGGCCGAATATAACATAATTATCTGAGATGTGCATGCACACCGAATTCGTCGACGAAACGCTTTTAATTGGCTAACAAGTTATTAGCGAGCACGATTTTAGCAGCTTTTGCAATTAGTATAGTCCAAGAATTGTATTACGACACACAATAAAAGTACCCATGCAATTCAGCATATGTAGTACATACGATAATTCTGCTTAGATTGCGCTGTTGTTGGTTCTTATCGTTCGTACAATGTTAATCGTTCGTTCGTACTATGGCTACAGATCGTTCCTTTTTAATAATAACAAATTCCTTTTAGGTGCAAAACTTCCGTGGTAAAAGCATTGTCATCTTTAGCGCAATCAAGTCAGTTCCATCATATTTACTATAGCAAATTGCCGTAACATTTCTCTTGCGTGTCGCCATATGTGCTTCGAACTACATAAGTTTTGAGAGATGTTAGAATCGTGCTCGCTAACCAACAATAGCAAAACCTAAGCAGTTTCATCAGTTTAAGCGGTTGAATTGCACTCATACTTTTATTGTGTGTCGCGATATCTGTCTTGGACTATACTAATTGCAAAAGCTGCTAGAATCGTGTTCGCTAATAACTTTTCTAACGAATTAAAAACGTTTCGTCAAAGAATTTGGTGTGAAAGAACAGCTCAGATAATTCTGTGATATTCGATTGGATAAGTCTGTGAATTCTGTTAATTTCGTGGATTCGGTCATATTAAACGAATCATTTGTTACGCATGATTGTACCTTAACGCTGTCAACTAAAGAATTTCAGATATACCACATTATTATCGCAGCACTCTGTGAGACCCGTCTAACGCCATCAAGGAGTTTAGTAAGCAGCGGCAACAAATTTTATTAGAGTGGCAGAGAAGTGCTTAAACAAAAAAAGGCTGGAGTTGGCTTTACTACCAGAATAGACATAGCCTAGGAAATAGAGCATGACCCAATCACAGTGATTGACAGGATAATGACTCTGCACTAGCCATTACAGAGAAATATGTACTTGTCTGTCATAAGCTCCTGTGTTTCCACTATGAAAATTTTTGATAAAAACCAAGAAAACTCTTGCAACCAGTTGAAATGCATGATAAAAATCTACCCAGCAAAAATGAGTTGCTCATTGCAGGTGATATTGATGCAAGAGTTGGATTTGATCACCATAGATGGCAGAGTTATTGGATATCAAGGTATAGAAAAAGATAACACTAACAGTGAACTTCTACTTGCTTAGATAGAAACATGCATGCTTAGCGCTATGTTAGAGAGCTCAATGTTTTGATACTTTTAAACCTTACCGTTTCTTCATTCCACATTCCTTCTGGATTCCTGCATAAAGGACACAACTCTTTAGAAAGAAGCTCAAGTTTAAGGTACACAGAATCCTCACTGGTCTTTTCAGTCAGCCTCTTATTTGCCTGACAGTATAATAGCTTGTAGATGAATAGACACTTCGTGTAGATACAGAGGGATCAAATCAAAACTAAAAACGCTACCCACCAAAAGGTAGCAAAACAGAGGGATCTGTAAATAATTAGTATTGCCGTGAATAAAGGTTTTGGGTCAAGGTCACCAAGCTAGTAAACAAAGTGTCGATAACGTCGCATAAAGAATTGTCATAGATATTTTCAGTTTATCTGTTAATACAGAAGTGATTAGCAACAGTTGATATAACAGATGATGATATAACTAACAATAATAGGAGTGATGATTAAATATACAATGTTAAGTTTAAGTTGAAAGTTAACAAAACAGCTTTATAGTCTTGCAAATACATAGTTTCTTGTATTAGTTGAAAAACATGGAATTAATCCATATCATTGTTGATTTTGTCACCAAGGAAAATGCCCTTCATGTTTAAAGTTAAGAAAATGCTCTGCTTCAGCCACCTCCACTTCTATTGGCTGTAATAATCCGTTGCTAAAGTTAGACAGCTAAATAATATCCTTCTTTGACGTAGTAACACTTTTTCTTTGCTTTTATCATGCACTGTTAGATGATATTTAAGTATTTATTATTTAGAAAACCTGATTATTTCCATAATTCACAGATTTCATTTTTTCCAGCACAGAAATGCATTAACTTGATATCAGTGATTGTAAATGGGATTAATTCAATTGATATTCGGTTTGACCGATGTACGAGTTTGATCACAGTATGAATTAAACTCACATCTTGAAGTTCAACTATATTGTTTACAGAAAAAAATACTGACCCTCCCACTTTGCGTATCATCAAATAAAATAACTTTATTATTGACTAAATCTTTTACCACTATTTTATTAGGCTAAGATTCATGAATATGCTAAAATGAAGAGGTACAAAAGGAGTTGTTTCCTCACAATATTGTGCTGACTACTCCAAATTTAATGTCGCTAGGTCTAATAAATCACATACTTGCATTTGCAGTTAGTGTGCGAAACAGGGTTCACAAGGTACAAGGAAACCCTCTGTTTTTAGCTCTACTGCCCCTACATTGAGACTCAAGAGCAGTAAGAAGTCCACTAGCCTGTAA
This sequence comes from Watersipora subatra, assembly GCF_963576615.1. Classification (NCBI taxonomy): domain Eukaryota; kingdom Metazoa; phylum Bryozoa; class Gymnolaemata; order Cheilostomatida; family Watersiporidae; genus Watersipora; species Watersipora subatra. Next base: position 54,646,635 of record NC_088713.1, read on the forward strand.
ATATATATTTATATGTGTAATTGTTAGAAAACAGTTTTATTATGAAGCACTGACTAAAGTTATACTACAAGTTCAGTGCAGAAGGACAATAGCAATAAGGATCTTTACTATAAATAAGAGCCGTGTCTGTCTGTCTGAAGTCATGCTTGAAGCATTAAAAAAAAGAAATACAGATGGGTATATTAAACCCATTATTTTCTAAATTCAGCTTTCAAAATAATATGTCTTTTCTGAAAGGTAGATAAACTATTTAAAATTGCTTGTAGCTAGTTACAGGATGTTTAATAGGCTGAACATCAAGAAAAATGAGCTCAAAAACACGATTTTATCACAATCTAGCGTTTTTATCACACTTTTTTGAGCTTATTTTTAAATATGAAATGTTAAATAGCTCATCTACCTTTCAGAAAAGACTGAAATTATTCTGAAGGCTGAATTTAAATAACAATGTGTTTTAAGACATCCATCTCTATCATTCTAAATCAGACTAAACACCCCTAATTTCCGTTCCTAAAAAGCTATGCTACGTCAAATATTTATGGGCAGAGCTTGTTGTGTCAATTGTGTTGTTTTCGAGACCGATATTAAAATGCTGTAAAAAAGCCTTCATTACTTTAAAAGTTAGTGGGTCAATCTTAATTTTAAGTACAATAAAATCACAATCAGCGTGTCTGTTTCACCTAGAAAATATGATAAAAGTTGTACATGGTAGTTATGATTTGAGCTATGCGGCTAGCAAGAGTAGCCAAACTTGTTTACTAAGCTATGGTATTTTGCTTTACTACAATCTCCCATTGTTCATGGAAGTGTTCTCAGCCTACAGCAAAAGGTGACAACTCCTGATATAAAATAGGAATACAAACAATTTTATAGACAATATTTAACCTATAGAGACACTCCTCAAACTGCCATCAATTGTTCGTAGCCTCACTTCCAACTGTCTTACAAACACTTTGGATGTCATGAAAACTCTACTAGTGCTATAATAGAAGTAAGGCTGGAGGCATGAAAATAAATTTGCTTGGAAAATGTGAACAAAACTGTTGCCAGATGCCGTCACCTGATAAGATATTGATTGGTCGGAAAATGGAAAGCGTGTGAGCCAGAAGCTGATAATATCATTTTATTAGGAAAGATAGTTGATGTGAGGACATCAATGACTGTGATCTGGTGTTTTTGTAAAAGCTGATTCAAGGATGTTGATTTTTGTTAAGCTTTATATTGAAAGCATCTCAAAGTGTTCTTATATTTGCTTATTTAAAAGATTGAACACGAACTGAAGAGAAAAAACAGGAATAATATATCAGCACATTGTTATAATTATTATTGTTATTCCCTGTTTTATTATGATGGCACTTGTTTGACATGTTTTATCATGTTTATGTTGTACTTCAAAAAGTTGAAGTGCACAACACAAAAAAACTTAGGCTTGCTCATTATATGCTACAGAGCTCAAAGTATTCATGTTTTTAAACATAAATACCATTTATTCTTACCATTTATTCATCTAACATTACGCTGTGAGTCCTGCGGAGAGGACACAACTCTCGAGAAGAAAACTCATTTTTAGCTTAAACGGAGTCGTCATTTATGTTTCCAGATCAGCCTCATGTTAACCTGTCAGTATAATAACATGTATATGAATAGACCTGGTAAGTACATTAACAAAATGTAGCAAATCGATGGAACAGGAAATAACTTGTACACTGTCTGATTATTCATGCCAACTTCACTATACATTTTTTGTAATTATCAAGTCAATTTACAGAGGTTTGGAGTTGTCTATTCTACAACCTCTAATACGTAATACAGAGAGCTGGAGTAGAATACTGGAAGAGTATGGTGAATTATAGAGAAGTATATCTCACACCTGAAGATGGTCAGAGTGGTTAGTTTAATTGGCATGGCAATGAATAAATATTATTAGTTGTTGTATCCCTTCAGATATTTTCTGATTGTTTTCTGGGAAGAGCTAAAAGAAACGCATTGATTTCACAAAATGTGTTCTATGATAAAGATACCTTGATAGGAGAATGTAAAATATATGGATACATATCATTATATGTAGGAGTTTATGTAACAAAACACCTGACTGAATACCTATTAAATGTCAACAGTTGGGTAGAATATATTATATCATTATATAATGGATTCTGTGTGAGAAGCACTCAAATGTGTACCTATTAAGTGTAAGTCAACAATTACAATATATAGTACCACCTCTGTCCCTAGTAAGATATTATTATGGAATATACGCACACATGCGCATTGGAGTCATAAACTAGCATATAAATACACGCATTGTATTATACGATAATTTATCTATTATTATACAGATCTCAAAGTTTGTGTGGTAGTACTTCAATTTGTCCTGCTATAGTTATTGATATCCTGAAATTAAAAGCTTGCAATCTGCTGGATTTGATCTGGGAGCCTTCCATCACCAGGCAAATATCTTACCAATTATTCTACGCAAGATTGGTGAATTCATTTGGCGGGATATGTCGCTATGTGGATAAAAATAAGCTACCGCTCTCCGTTACGGCGCAGCGTCATTTTGTACTTGCTTTCATGAGTCTTATTAGTAAGAGCCGTAGATAACTGGCTTATCAAATTAGCCATTTGCAATGTGCCAGGCTAACGGCAAACAGCAAGCAACTACAATACTTGTCACTGCTCTTAGTAAGATGTTATTATGAAATATATGCACACTTATGTACATTGGAGTCATAAACAAGCACACAAAATATGCATTGTATTATACTACAGTACAGACTATTATTATAGATACATAAAACAAGAACTCACCATGTATATAGTATACAGATACTTAGAAAGGGTATGCCTAGCTTCTTCAGAAATAACCAGTTGACCTCCGATCTCCTTGACCATAGAGTAGCGTAAGGCATAGACTAAGTCCTCATAGAAAAGAGTAGATGTGCTAAAACATCAAAGAGTCCATATTTCACATAAAGAATGATATTTTAGCATCCCTAGTTAGAATCATTATACAGTTTATATGGTTTACACAGTCATCACCTGTACACTTTATACAGTCATCACCTGTACATTTTATACGGTTATAACCTGTACACTTTATACAGTCATCACCTGAATACTTTATACAGTCATCACCTGTACCCTGTGACCAGTCATCCCCTGTACACTTTATACAGTCATCTCCTGTACACTTTATACAGTCATCACCTGTACTCTTTATACAGTCATCCCCTGTACACTTTATACAGTTATCCCCTGCAGACTTTATACAGTCAGCACCTGTACCCTTTGACCAGTCATCCAATGTACACTTTATACAGTCATCACCTGTACACTTTATACAGTCATCACATGTACACTTTATATAGTCATCACCTGTACACTTTATACGGTTATCACCTGTACACTTTATACAGTCATCACCTGTACACTTTATACAGTCACCACTTGTACAATGTATACAACAGTCATCATCCATTCACTTTATACAGTCATCACCTCTACACTTTACACAGTCATCACATCTACACTTTATAGAGTCATCACCTGTACACTTTATAAAGTTATCAACCATACACATTATACCGTCATCACCTGTACACTTTATATACACTTTAAATACTAACCGAAATACAGTATGTATGAACATAACAACGATCGAACAAATTGGGACTCACTTCCTGTCAGTGACTAGCGTGTCCATGAACAGTGTGGTTATGTCTTCATCCCTTTCTGGTATTGGCGTGTACGGCCTGCAAGAATACATTTCTAATAAAACATACAGTTGAACATGAATAACTCAACCTTAAAGGGACTGAGTGAAAGTGTTTGGGCTATCAGAGCATACAGGTTATTCACACACTGTCATGAGTGCATGTATTTACCTTATGATACATGTAAATACACCGACAATATATAAGTATAGAATCACATTATTGGTGGTAAACTAAGAGGATTGCAACAATTGAGTTTAGGACCTGCAATAATAAATTCATGGCCAAACATATTTGCCTTTAAAGTAAAACTGATAGAATGTTCTAGAGCGACAGAATTGGCACCTAGAGTAAAGCAATATTTGTTTTACTGCGCTGCAAAGAAACCAACGACTAAAAATTATGACAAAATTAATAAGATTATGTGCACTGCATTATAAGGATATACAAGTAATTTCACTATTTAAATGGCACACCAGTAACTCTAGTACTGTAATAGAAAACTAGTAAGTCTGCTGCTATCACGGTACACTAATAACTGCACCACCATAATTGTATGCTTATAACTCTACTACTGTAACGGTACACTAATAAATCTACCACTATAATGTTACACTAGTAAATCTACTACTATTAAAGTACTAATAGATGTGTATTGAGTGTAGCTTCAATTAAAACTGGCAAAGCATATGGTGATGAGGAATTATCAGAGAAGAAAAGGGTAAAATACGCTGAGTCTTTCCCCCAAACTATGAAAAATCTCTGCTCAAACAACATGAAGACTTTACAAAAACCTTAACCTTTAGTGTGACTAGTTACTCTCCATGATAAATTTAGATAAGAGAAGATGCAAAAACTGATAAATAACACAATAAAATAGAAGACGTTGAAATTTGTTTTCATCAGAATCACCATCTGAACAATAATCAATACAAAGTTGATCATCTAGTCAGTCAGGAAATCAAAAAATATCTTTAGGAAATAAAGCAGTTGGTAAGGCACTCTGATGTTTTAACATACAAAGTACATCTTCAAACTACTTAATTTTAGATTAAGAGGTCTGGTCACACTAAACCTTTTAATACAAAATACTAAACCTCTGAAAACTAATTTATTCCTAGTTATTTGTATAATACACAAATAACTATAATTCAGTGATTTGACCATGATATATAGATGCTCAGCTGCATTTAATATAGTTAAATCTGAATTAAAAGGAGTCCATCTTTGTAAAACTTATTCGAGCGCCATAAACTAGTACAAAAGTTACCCCACTTATCTTGTTTTTGCTATTCTTCTGATCTTTTTTCAATTAAATCTAATTATGGTCTGCCCCAACAAGGATGATGAGGTGATTACTTTCCTGGACTTTGTTATCGATACCAACACTTTTCGAAAAATAGGTGGCAAGCCTTAAAGGTTGACTTGCAACAAAATTCACATTACAGTTTTTTGGTATAAAAAGATTCACCATGTCTTACTCTGTTGTGTTGTAGGTGCCAAATATGTGGAAATGTGATTACAAACTCTTAAAAACTCTAAAACAAAATTTCGCCGTAGTTTGGAATCTCTTTATTTTTCTGACGTAGTCATGACAGTTTGGTTATTGTCATAGATATAGTAAACCCTAGATTGGCGAATAGCTATCCTTACAATGGAGCAAAAGTGAGGCCTATAATTGGCTGTTGTTTTCACGACGTTACATCGCAGTGATGTGCATCACAGCATCAGAGCCTTCTATTGATCAATGAGTTTAGCAGTGAAAGCATGCTTGTCACACTAGTTTTTAAGTCATAAACGTAACAGTAAGACCATATTCTTAGTTAAATGTCACCAGAGGTGACTACAACACCCCAGATATATCATGAATTGTCCATAACAAGACAGAACTTCATCTCAAAACAAGAAGTTCTCAACAATATCATAAGCTATCTATGCTAATTAAAGACACCAAGCTGAAAGCTGCTAGTGGAAAATAATAGGAAAACCTTCATCGGTTTTGAGTCAGCAGCCAAATCTGTACATAGCATTGCTCAATATCTTTTCAGCGACTACCCTTATATCAACTACTTCATAACCTTTAAGATCAACCAAGATCACATTGAGACTCTGTTTTCCACTATACGATCTATCATGGAAAAGGTAGGGTGGCTATAACAATAACCTGGATGTGCAGTGCTTTAGATCTGCACTTCAAGCACTGCTCATAAAGGCAGATATCACACCAAGTCCTAATGCTAACTGTATTAATCTGGATGTGAGCAGTGTAGAAATAATAACTGTAGCCATTTTTGTGGTCTCTATGATGACCGGATTATTGTGTGTTATTATGTCATACTCTGTCTTTGTGTGGTCTCCATAATGACCTTGTTATTGTGTGTTATTATGTCATACTCTGCCTTTGTGTGGTCTTCATGATGACCCTGTTATTGTGTGTTATTACATCATACTTTGCCTTTGTATGCTTCTGTGTGGAATAAAATCAGTCAGCCAGTAAACATCCAAGTGAGCAGAGGGAATTTCTTCACGCACTTTCAACAGGTTATGGGCCCAGTTCACAATGGCTTCTGAGGATAGATACACAATTGACAAACTCACAACACAGAACTACTCCACATGGAAATTCCAAACGAAACACCTCTTGCTAGCCAAAGGATTATATTCTATAGTCGATGGTAGTGAAGAAGAGCCTACAACAGGGGATGATGCTAAAAAGGACTACCAAAGGAGAAAACAGAAAGCATTTTCTCACCTAGCACTTGGTATGAGCAGTGTATCTTGGTGTGAGCAGCAGTATTAGCTAGTGTATCTAATATCTGACTGTGAAGAACCCAATGAAGCTTGGAAAAGGCTGAAAGAACACTTTGAAAGAGACACAGTAGCAAATAAACTCTTTCTAAAGAAACAATACTTTAGATCCGTCATGAGAGAGGGAGAATTGATATCTAATCATATAAAGCATATGAAGGAACTTACGGATAAGTTAGCTGCTATAAAAGCTCCTATTTCTGAGGAGGATCAAGTCGTAACCCTTCTTGGAAGTTTGCCGGACAGTTTTGAGAATGTCGTAACTGCACTAGAAGCAAGGGTTGATGACTTGACTCTAAACTTTGTTCACCAGACATTGATAAATGCTGAACAAAAGAGATCAGCATCATCGACAACTACTGACACCGCCTTAATGTCGACACCGCAACATCGAACACTACCAAGAGCAAGAGCATGCTATAACTGTGGCTCAATGACTCACCTGCAACGTAAATGCCCGAAAAATCGTTATAAAACCGCCGACAGATCAAAACACAATGCAAAGCATGTTTCGACAGAACAGTCGTCTGATGACAGTAGCAATGGTGAAGCCTACACAGTCTCCGAGACTGTTGATCAACAGAATAATGCATACATGGCATGGATTATTGACTCCGGTGCATCGAAACACATGACTGCAAGTAGACAATTATTTTGTGAATATGAGGAACTAACAAGCCCTGAGAAGGTAAGCGTTGGAGATGGTAGAATCATTGATGCTGTAGGTGTTGGTAATGTCAAGATTGCCCTGACACATCGTAAGGTTAAAAAACACGTTACCCTGTATGACATACTCTATGTTCCTGATTTAGCTGTAAACTTGTTCTCTGTACGTGCTGCAACCAGTCATAACAAGACTGTGGAATTTGGTAGTAAAATGTGCTGGATTAAGGATAGCAAGGGACGTGTTAGAGCTAAGGGTGCTCTTGTTGGTAGAATGTTTCACCTTGACTGTCAACCGATCATAAACACGGCTGCTGTAACCGGTGACATTTGGCATCAAAGATTAGCTCATGTCAACAACACAACTCTCACTACAATTAGTCGTGATAAAGACAATTGCATTCCAAATATAGATAAATCTGAGTTGACTTTCTGTGAGGGTTGTGTCGAAGGTAAGATGGCACGTCAGCCATTTCTCCCTGTGGGAGAAATTCGATCAAAACGCCCGCTCGAACTAGTTCACACTGACGTATGTACAATGGACAGTGAATCAATAGGTGGCAGTAAATACTTCGTCACATTTATCGATGACTATTCTCGCTGTTGTGCCGTGTTCTTCATGAAACGCAAATCAGAGGTACCTGAAAAATTCAAGCAGTTCTTAGCTCGTACTGCAGGATGTGGTGAAAAGGTAGGCACACTACGATCTGATAGAGGTGGAGAATACATGTCTAAGTCATTCAAAGACTTTCTAACTGATCAAGGTATCAAAATTGAGTTCACTGCACCAGATTGCCCACAACAAAACGGGGTTGCAGAGAGAATGAATCGAACACTGTGTGAAGCTGCTCGAACGATGATGTCACACGCTAACCTACCTAAGAGTTTTTGGGCCGAGGCCGTAAACACAGCAGCCTATACTCGTAATCGTCTCCCTACGTCGTCGCATGACACTACGCCGTATGAACATTGGTATGGCAAGAAACCTGATCTGTCTCGCCTGCGTGTGTTTGGTTGTATTGCATATGCCTATGTACAACAAAGAAAGAAGCTTGATAAAAGGTGTGAGAGTTAGATTTGTTGGATATAGTATGCAATCCAAGGCATATAGAGTATATTATGTAACAACTAACAAAGTGAAAGAACGCCGTGACGTAATATTCAATGAAAAGGACTTTGGTGCAGGTAATGCTGTTAGTGACACGGTTACATGTGATACCATGACAACATCATCTGTTCGTAATGAATAGACCAGCGAAGAACCTGAGCCAGAAACAAAACCACGTCGCTCGTCTAATCGTCCACATGTACCACCAGTTCGCTACGGAATTGATGAGTATGCTCAGCATGTAGCCTATCATGTGAGCGATGTGCCAGAACCGCTTACGTTTGGTGAGGCAGCGCAGTCAGCTCACTCTAGCCAATGGTTGAATGCTGCCAACGAAGAGTATCAATCACTAATAGACAATAAAACGTGGGATCTGGTACAGCTACCCCCTGGTAGAAAAGCAATTGACTCAAAGTGGGTATTCAAAACAAAGTATAGGGACACTGGAGAAGTAGAAAGATACAAAGCTCGCCTAGTTGCAAAGGGTTTCTCACAGAAAAGTGGAATTGATTACAATGAAACATTTTCACCAGTAGTAAAATACTCGTCAATTCGCACTCTACTCGCTTATGGACTGAAACGAAACATGACTATTCACCAAATGGACGTTGTATCAGCATTATTAAACGGTGAATTAGAAGAGGAGATATATATGAAGCAACCAGAGGGATATGTTAAATCAGGTGCAGCAAACAAAGTATGCCGACTCCGTAAAGCGTTGTATGGATTAAAGCAATCACCACGCTGCTGGAACGCCACGCTTGACAAGTTTCTTAAGGGATTGGGCTACGTTCGATCAAACGCCGATCAGTGTGTCTATATTAAAACTGACAATGAAAACCAGTCCATCATCGCTGTATATGTCGATGACCTGATAATCATGACCGACAATGCCACTGATATGAGTTCTACTAAAAGAGCTTTGGAAGCCAGGTTCAAAATGAAGGACTTAGGTGTACTTCACTATTGCTTAGGCATTACAGTGCAAAGAAAGGAAAATGTCCTAGAACTTCATCAAAAGTTCTATTTACAGCAAGTACTGGCTCGTTTCAACATGGAAAGTGCTAATCCAGTGTCAACACCCGCCAACATGTCCGTGAAGCTCCAAAAGGATGATGGTGTGAGTAAACCTGTTGATGCAACTATGTACCAGGCTATGGTTGGAAGCCTGCTCTATGCGTCAGGTGGTACACGACCCGACATAGCTCAAGCAGTGGGAGAAGTGTCAAAATACAATAACTCTCCAAATGAAAGCCACCTAACTGCCGTAAAACGTATCATGCGATATCTGAAAGGGACTATAGACCTCAAACTGACATACTCCACAGATAGTAAACCTGTAGTAGCATATGCTGATGCTAACTGGGCTGGAGATTTGGATAACCGTCGATCGACAACTGGCAATGCTTTCGTACTCGCTAATGGTGCTATCAGTTGGCTGTCAAAGAGACAATCTGTCGTGGCAACATCTACAGCAGAGGCTGAATACATCTCAATGTATCACTGTGCACAAGAAGCTATAGTTGTAAAACGTCTGCTAAATGAGATTAGTCAAACAAAACCACACATAGCACCTGTAACCGTTTACACAGATAGTCAAGCTGCCATATCAATTGCTCATAGCACTAGCAATAAATCTAGAGCAAAACACATTGACATTAAATACCATTTCGTGAGAGATGCCGTGATAAACAACGACATAAAACTTGAATACTGCCCGTCTGGCAGTATGACTGCTGACATTCTAACCAAATCGATACCACGAAACCAGTTTGAGAAGCTACGTACCAAACTGGGTCTTATGTATTGACAATAGACTCTGTTATCTGTATATCTACATATTGTACTACATGGCATATACATATTCTCATTTGTTTAGCTAGCTTGTGTTGTGTTTGTTTTTTGTTTTTGTGTGTTAATCATGATATTGTTAATTCTGACGAAAGAACTTATGTTCTTCATTATTGTGTTGTCTGTATGGTTCAACCCTTACACCATATTATAGCAAAAAGGGCTGACAGTAATGTGGGAGTGTAGAAATAATAACTGTAGCCATTTTTGTGGTCTCTATGATGACCGGATTATTGTGTGTTATTATGTCATACTCTGTCTTTGTGTGGTCTCCATAATGACCTTGTTATTGTGTGTTATTATGTCATACTCTGCCTTTGTGTGGTCTTCATGATGACCCTGTTATTGTGTGTTATTACATCATACTTTGCCTTTGTATGCTTCTGTGTGGAATAAAATCAGTCAGCCAGTAAACATCCAAGTGAGCAGAGGGAATTTCTTCACGCACTTTCAACAAGCAGGGCTGAAAAACCTGGCCAACTCATGCTACATTCTCTGGCTAGAAAGGAGAAGGAAGAGACAAAAGCTGATAAAGGTGAAGATGAGGAGTTCGGTGATCAGGAAACTTTTCTAACTTTAATGTAATGACTGTAGCAAGTTCTTGCCCGATGTAGAAATAGTGGGAAGTAGAAGTAGTGATGAAATAACTCTAATCTCAGTTAAAAACAGAGGAGGATTTGTGACACCATCGATACGTCAGGCCGAATATGTATTGCTGCAGAAAAGTGCTTACGTTCATACATGGAGAGCTATGGTATCACACAGAGAGCTTTTAAACAAGTAACATCACAGACAATAACATATATGTCTTATTACATAGCCTCAAACCGGGTTTTACATGCACAGTGCAGGCCAACAGTCTACTCAAAACTATAGTAAATCGTTATACATGTAATAAAATCATAATACACTATGCCGCTTCAAAGCAGGATTTTAGTTCAACCAACCTTAGACAAAAGCTACCTCATCCAGTTATTTTCAGTCATGTCTAATGGGTTTTTAATACTGTGTTCCAACTTAACTGCTTCTAAATCTCATTTGATTCATTAGTTTGTTATTAGTTTAATTTCTATTTGGTCACTCTTTGTATTATCAATGATATAGAAGCTGTGCATATAGTTATTACACATGATAATCTCTAACGGCACACAAACTCCAGAGTACAAGGCATAATAAAATATACTGGCATTAAATAATAATAGAATAATTGTGCACATAGTTATTACACATGACAATCTCTCATGGCACACAGAACTCCAGAGTACCAGCCATAATAAAATATACTGACATTAAATAATAATAGAATAATTGTGCACATAGTTATTACACATGAAAATCTCTCATGGCATACGGGACTATATGACTGGGCGCTCATGGCACCCAGTCATTGCTATTGGTATTATCCATTACCATGTGTGTAAGATTCTTGCCTTTTTCATCCAAAGTCAGTTTTATATATTTTCAACAAAATATGCAGTCTTAGATGCGCAAGCTATAGGAAAATTGTGCAGTTTTTAGTGCTAAGTCAATAGGAATTCATAGATCAGCTGATTCACTTTGCACATCACCACGACGTTGCGTCAAGCTAATTATAGGCCTCACTTGTTTTGATTATTCGCATGTCTAGGGTTTACTATATCTATGGTTTGGGCTATCGGAGCAATCAAGTTATCCACACACTGTCATGACTGCGTGTATTTACATGATGATACATGTATATACACTAACAACCTATAAGTACAAAAGCAATATATTTGTGGTAATGTAAGAGGATTGCAACAATCGAGTTTAGTACCTGCAAGAATAAATTTATGGTCTAACATATTTGCCTTTAAAATAAAACTAATAGAATGTTCTAGAGTGACAGAATTAACACTTGAAGTAAAGCAAGATTTGTTTTACTGCACTGCGAGAAAAACCACCTACTAAAAGTTATGAAAGGATTGAAAAGATTATGTGCACTGCATTGTAAAGATATACAATAAATTTCACATTTAAAATGGCACACTAGTAACTCTAATACTGTAATGCAAAACTAGTAAGTCTACTGCTATCACGGTACACTAGTAACTGCACACCATAATTGTATGCTAAGAGCTCTTCTACCATAAATGTGCACTAATAACTCTACTGATATAATGGTACACTAATAACTCTACTACTATAATGGTACACTAGTAACTCTACTACTATAATGGTACACTAATAACTAGAGCTGCACAATGATCGCACTAATTAAACGATTAATGGCGACTAATACAAATAAACGATTAACTGAGTTGAGCCAATTAATCTTCAATTAAAATGCATGTCATGATTTTGATGTGGTTCCTTTCCTTTGTACTGTTTAGTAATACTAACATAGCAGGTTACTACCATTTAATTTACTAACAAATAAATATTATGACAAGTAATACTTTCTTACCAATAAATTAAACCACAATTATTTTGCACTCAACTACGAAAACAAAGTGACTCGCTAACATTAAACTTGTTTATACAACACAATGCACAAGCGCCGTGCTGATCTAGCTGTAAGCGGCCATGTTGTTAGTTGTTTGAACATGTTTCTAGGTAATAGCAGTAAAAGTGATTTCAGAATTATTTAATATCTTACAGTTTATTTTTGTTTATTTTTAAAAGCTTTTTAAAGTAAATTATACGTGTATTTTCATTTTTCGAAAAAATCGCAACCATATTTCAGCTTCAGAATATTAGTAATATAAGATTGACACTTTATTGGAACATGAAAGCAGAAAAATGTCTTCCACCCTAGGTAGCGCATTTCTGTAAGTTGTTGGAACCGTAAACAAGAAAGCGAAAAGCAGTATATGCCAGAAAGAATTTGCTTACCACCACAGCACATCATCATTAAGATATATTTTAAATAATTCTCATCCTACCGCGCATAAATCATCACCAGCTGTCGCAGACAATAACTAATAGGCTACTAGTGATTACCGGCACTGCTGTCCCCTATGAGCATACCTGCCAACTCTCACGCATTTGGCGTGAGGCTCACGCAATCACCCCAAAGAGAAAATAGAAATTCGTGCGACTTTTGCCCAATTTCCACAATTTCATGTATACTATCATTGATACATCAATTGCCCCAAAACCAAATCTCACGCATTGCCCCACTCTTGGGTTGGCAGGTCTGCCTGTGAGCAGCCATTCTCTAAAGCTGGCAATGTTGTATGTAGGAAGAGTGCATCTCTTTATCCAGATAATGTAAATAAACTGTGCTGCCTCAACTCTTGGCTGCTTAATTATAGAGTTTCATTGACAGTTTTCATACTCATAATAATTATTACATTGTAACTTATGTACATTGTACATAACATGTACTACTGCTAATATTGTTTAAAATATAATAAATCTATATGTAGCTGTATTATTTGTTTTTGAATATGCAGGTTTTTACTAGATTAATACTAAGATTAATCGAAAATTAACTGGTTCAGGCAAGTTATTAATCGCGATCAATTTTTATAATCGTTGTGCAGCTCTACTAATAACTATACTACTATAATGGTACACTAGTAACTCTACTACTATTACAGTACTTATAGACGAGTAAAATGTAGCTTCAATTAAAACTGGCAAATCATATGGTGTTGAGGAATTATGGGGGTACAAGGAAAGTAGAATATGCTGAACCTTTCTCCCAAACTATGAAATATCTCGGCTCATACAACATGAAGATGTTACAAAAACCTTCACCTTTAGTGTGACTAGAATTAGTGTAAAAGAGAAAACGTTGAAATTTTTTTCATCAGAACCACCATCTGAACGATACTCAATACAAAGTTGATCATCTAGTCAGTCAGGAAATCAAAAATATCTTCAGGAAATAAAGCAGTTCGTAAGGCACTCTGATGTTTCAACTCACAAAGTACATCTTCAAACTACTTAATTTTGTATTAAGAGGTCTGGTCACACTAAACCTCTTAATACAAAATACTAAACCTCTGAAAGCCAATTCATTCCTAGTTATTTGTATAATACACAAATAACTATAATTCAGTGATTTGACCATGATATATAGATGTTCCGCTGTATTGAATCTCATTAAATCTGAATTAGAATGAGTCCACCTTTGTAAAACTGGAGAAAGATGAGTCAAAGGCAAAAAGTACCAAAGATGAAGTCTCCTGAGGCAAACTCCACAACATACACCAAAGTCTAATATTATGTGCTTTATTTTTCACTATGAACTGATCAATCTAAACATTTTCTTGTGGTAAAATACTTGCCAATCCAAAATTACCAGGACGAATAGTCTGGTAGGAAGGAATAGAGAATGGTAGAACTGGATAATCCCAAAAAGGTTTTTGCACTGCGCAACCAACAAGAATTTATGAAAATAGGTTGGAGCTCTGAGGCTACTACAAAGTTACACTGCGTGTAACTACACAAGCTGCTCAATTACATCATTCAAGGACGGATGATTACGGAAACATCACATGGCCTCAGCGAGCAAATGCATGCTAGCAAATCAGAATCCATTGAATTCCGCTACAATTATATTAATCTTGGTTATTGTTATAACTTCCTACAACGTTTATTCATCTGTTATTCATCTGTTATTCATCTGTTATTCATCTGTTATTCATCTGTTATTCATCTGTTATTCATCTGTTTATCAAACTGCTAAGCTAAGAATGCGAAGCATTGTAGATGACAGCTAGGAATGCATCAGCGTTGGAAGCATTGCTTTGACAGACCGCGTAGGAAACATTGGAAACTAAAAAGCTGAGAGAAATAGCGATCCCACCCGCTGCTACAAACAGTGTAGTGAATGATGTATTACCCCCATGCTCCTATGTATCAAGCAAAGGAGCCATCTAACCATTACAGCTGATGATAGATATTAATAAGCTTGATAGATGTACAACCATATATGTTGTCAACACTACACATGAAGGACAAGTATGACCATATGGTAATCAATTATGATTGTCACTACTACATATGAAGGAGAACAATAGAACACAAGAATTACCAAAGGACAATCTACAGAGCAAACAACTTTGCAGAGTGACAACACACAAGCAAGTACATATATATATATATATATATATATATATATATATATATATATATATATATATACAGTGACACTCGGATAACTCAAACTTCAAGGAACCGAGCAAAAGTGTTCGAGTTATTAGAGCATTCAAGTTGTAAGTCATAAGGAGGACAGTCATAAGTGCACGTATTAGATCCATCAGTAGATTCATGTACATATACAAACTATATACAAATCAAAAGCATAGATTGCTTGTTGCAAGTTAAAGGGTCTCTTGTGTGAAGTTTTAAATATTTTTAATCAGAAAGTATAGATATTTTTCTATCACTTGAGATTTGTTTGTTGTTTTAGGTGATGTGACTGCCAGGACGTTCTCAGACTAAAATTGGCAAAACTTGATCGCGGTTAAAACGCTCAGAAAAACTACATACGTATTTTTCTACCAAGCGTTTTAACCAAGATCAATTTTGCAGTAAGTCAGTTATTACAAAACTGCTTTACTATTAAAAGCACATTATCAATTTTGCCGATTTTACTTTAAATTT
Organism: Watersipora subatra; assembly: GCF_963576615.1. NCBI lineage: Eukaryota > Metazoa > Bryozoa > Gymnolaemata > Cheilostomatida > Watersiporidae > Watersipora > Watersipora subatra. The sequence continues at coordinate 54,662,355 of NC_088713.1, forward strand.
ATCCGAATTTTACCTCGCTTTTCTCGCTTTCGGAGGGTTATCGCTAAGCGGATGTTTGGTAAAATTTGATTTTTCCAAACCTTTAGAAAAGTCGTTAATGAAAATACTTTGTCGATGTTGGTAATAACGAGGCCTAAGAACTACTAAAAGTCGATGTTTATCTCTATGGCTTGGAATAAAGTGATATTCTCAAGCGATAGTAACAACCGTCTCGGTAGCCGTTTGACAAAAAACTGTTCGAGTTAACAGTTTCGGTCGAGTTTTCTATAGCCATTTATCAATGCGTGGGAACGGACCAAACAAATACGTTGAGTTAACCATGCTTTCGAGTTATCCGAAGGTGAGTTATCCGAGTTTCACTGTATATCGAACACTCAACAAGTCATAATCAAATCAAATATTTACAGCACTTTTATAGATACAGCTTTTAGCTTCATTTATTATAAATATTATGACTTTGTAAAATCGTAATATAATATGTTTGGGTTTTGATGTTTTAACAACAAAAAAAGATTGACGTAATGGCTCTAGGATGCATGGCAAGAAATATGAATAATCTTTTGCCTTATGTAAGATAGATCATTAGAACTGTCTCAGGATAAGGATTAAAGCAAAATCCATTTTTACAAATCAGTGGTTGATGATGGTTTGCAGGTTATGGCCAATCTTGTACAAATTATTGACATAAATCAAGTATAATTACTCTGGCCCACCCCAACGTCATGAAATCTCATAAGATACCAGATGTCAAGACGTCAGATACCACATGTCAGAAAAGAATGCTGACTGATATCACAGACACTAAAAATAGGCATTACAAGAATAGTGTAAGATTTGCAAGAATGAGCTAAGGCAACCAATGACACTTGGCAATCATCTGAGAATGAGTATATAAGAAACTGACAGCAAGCAAAAGCAGCGATGAACTGGTGGCAAGCTAGAGAGCGATAATCTGGCAGCGATCCAAGCAACAAAAGAAGGGTGCAGCGAGAAAGGAGCCAAGACATAGAGAGGCTAACATAATCCAAAGGAGCCTGCAAAAATGGCCTGCAGAGGATCAACCCATCGAGAAGAAAACACACAGCTGACACAATTTACTTTTTCGAAAAATAGGTGGCAAGCCTTAAAGGTTGACTTGCAACAAAATTCACATTACAGTTTTTTGGTATCAAAAGATTCACCATGTCTTACTCTGTTGTGCTGTAGGTGCCAAATATGTGGAAATGTGATTACAAACTCTTAAAAACTCTAAAACAAAAATTTGCTGTAGTTTGGAATCTCTTTATTTTTCTGACGTAGTCATGACAGTTTGGTTATTGTCATAGATATAGTAAACCCTAGATTGGCGAATAGCTATCCTTACAATGGAGCAAAAGTGAGGCCTATAATTGGCTGTTGTTTTCACGACGTTACATCGCAGTGATGTGCATCACATCATCAGAGCCTTCTATTGAGCAATGAGTTTAGCAGTGACAGCATGCTTGTCACACTAGTTTTTAAGTCATAAACGTAACAGTAAGACCATATTCTTAGTTAAATGTCACCAGAGGTGACTACAACACCCCAGGTATATCATGAATTGTCCATAACAAGACAGAACTTCATCTCAAAACAAGAAGTTCTCAACAATATCATAAGCAATCTAAGCTAATTAAAGACACCAAGCTAAAAGCTGCTAGTGGAAAATAATAAGAAAACCTTCATCATCGGTTTTGAGTCAGCAGCCAAATCTGTACATAGCATTGCTCAAAATCTTTTCAGCAACTACCCTTACATCAACTACTTCCTAACCTTTAAGATCAACCAAGATCACACTGAGACTCTGTTTTCCACTATACGATCTATCATGGAAAAGGTAGGGTGGCTATAACAATAACCTGGATGTGCAGTGCTTTAGATCTGCACTTCAAGCACTGCTCATAAAGGCAGATATCACACCAAGTCCTAATGCTAACTGTATTAATCTGGATGTGAGCAGGGCTGAAAAACCTGGCCAACTCATGCTACATTCTCTGGCTAGAAAGGAGAAGGAAGAGACAAAAGCTGATAAAGGTGAAGATGAGGAGTTCGGTGATCAGGAAACTTTTCTAACTCTAATGTGATGACTGTAGCAAGTTCTTGACCGATGTAGAAATAGTGGGAAGTAGAAGTAGTGATGAAATAACTCTAATCTCAGTTAAAAACAGAGGAGGGTTTGTGACACCATTGATACGTCAGGCCGAATATGTATTGCTGCAGAAAAGTGCTTACGCTCACACATGGAGAGCTATGGTATCACACAAAGAGCTTTTAAACAAGTAACATCACAGACAATAACATATATGTCTTATTACATAGCCTCAAACCGGGTTTTACATGCACAGTGCAGGCCAACAGTCTACTCAAAACTATAGTAAATCGTTATACATGTAATAAAATCATAATACACTATGCCGCTTCAAAGCAGGATTTTAGTTCAACCAACCTTAGACAAAAGCTACCTCATCCAGTTATTTTCAGTCATGTCTAATGGGTGTTTAATACTGTGTTCCAACTTAACTGCTTCTAAATCTCATTTGATTCATTAGTTTGTTATTAGTTTAATTTCTATTTGGTCACTCTTTGTATTATCAATGATATAGAAGCTGTGCATATAGTTATTACACATGATAATCTCTAACGGCACATAGAACTCCAGAGTACTAGCCATAATAAAATATACTGGCATTAAATAATAATAGAATAATTGTGCACATAGTTATTACACATGAAAATCTCTCATGGCATACAGGACTATATGACTGGGCGCTCATGGCACCCAGTCATTGCTATTGGTATTATCCATTACCATGTGTGTAAGATTCTTGCCTTTTTCATCCAAAGTCAGTTTTATATATTTTCAACAAAATATGCAGTCTTAGATGCGCAAGCTATAGGAAAATTGTGCAGTTTTTAGTGCTAAGTCAATAGGAATTCATAGATCAGCTGATTCACTTTGCACATCACCACGACGTTGCGTCATGCTAATTATAGGCCTCACTTGTTTTGATTATTCGCATGTCTAGGGTTTACTATATCTATGGTTTGGGCTATCGGAGCAATCAAGTTATCCACACACTGTCATGACTGCGTGTATTTACATGATGATACATGTATATACACTAACAACCTATAAGTACAAAAGCAATATATTTGTGGTAATGTAAGAGGATTGCAACAATCGAGTTTAGTACCTGCAAGAACAAATTATCAAAGCCCATTATCAATTTTGCCGATTTTACTTTAAATTTATCCGAATTTTACCTCGCTTTTCTCGCTTTCGGAGGGTTATCGCTAAGCGGATGTTTGGTAAAATTTAAATTTTCCAAACCTTTAGAAAAGTCGTTAATGAAAATATGTTGTCGATGTTGGTAATAACGAGGCCTAAGAACTACTAAAAGTCGATGTTTATCTCTATGGCTTGGAATAAAGTGATATTCTCAAGCGATAGTAACAACCGTCTCGGTAGCCGTTTGACAAAAAACTGTTCGAATTAACAGAGTTTCGGTCGAGTTTTCTAAAGCCATTTATCATTGCGTGGGAACGGACCAAACAAATACGTTGAGTTAACCGTGTTTTCGAGTTATCCGAAGGTGAGTTATCCGAGTTTCACTGTATATCGAACACTCAACCAGTCATAATCAAATCAAATATTCACAGCACTTTTATAGATACAGCTTTTAGCTTCATTTATTATAAATATTATGACTTTGTAAAATTGTAATATAATATGTTTGGGTTTTGATGTTTTAAAAACAAAAAAAAGATTGACGTAATGGCTCTAGGATGCATGGCAAGAAATATGAATAATATTTTGCCTTATGTAAGATAGATCATTAGAACTGTCTCAGGATAAGGATTAAAGCAAAATCCATTTTTACAAATCAGTGGTTGATGATGGTTTGCAGGTTATGGCCAATCTTGTACAAATTATTGACATAAATCAAGTATAATTACTCTGGCGCACCCCGACGTCATGAAGTCTCATAAGATACCAGATGTCATGACGTCAGATATCACATGTCAGAAAAGAATGCTGACTGATATCACAGACACTAAAAATAGGCATTACAAGAATAGTGTAAGATTCGCAAGAATGAGCTAAGGCAACCAATGACACTTGGCAATCATCTGAGAATGAGTATATAAGAAACTGGCAGCAAGCAAAAGCAGCGATGAACTGGTGGCAAGCTAGAGAGCGATAATCTGGCAGCGAGCCAAACAACAAAAGAAGGGTGCAGCGAGAAAGGAGCCAAGACATAGAGAGGCTAACATAATCCAAAGGAGCCTGCAAAAAATGGCCTGCAGAGGATCAACCCATTGAGAAGAAAACACACAGCTGACACAATTTACTCAAAAAGGTGGAAAACCAGGAAACTATAAAGCTCCGAGAGGAGAGGGTTTATTTAGCCTCCCTGTCAACAGAAGGAGTCATCATGACACGCCTAGTAAACATGTATTTATTAAAAGATCATAACTAATAGAACTAAGTATAAAGGCATGCTGTTCTTTTTGTTTTGACTAGTGAGTATTGACAGAATATTTGTCATTTTTGACCATTTGAAGAAAATAGAGTTCTCATATACTTAGAAACAAACCACTGGCGTGTTATTGTTGATTACAAGATAATTGCTTATAGAGAGTCGTGCGCCTCGCATCTCAATACTACTTGTGAACATTGATATTTACGCTCATTATTGCAACAGCGTGTTACTGTCACAACAAATTTCAAAAGAAACTATAGTAGTGCCCGCCGCCATTGATTGATTTGTTGTTTCAAATTTGTTTTATAGCAACAGTAAGATTTTTGTCTGGTAGAAGTGCAACTTTGTTTGCGGTAAAAATTTGTCTTGAATGAATTTGAATTCAAGGTCCAGAGGCTAACCATTACACATAGAATCGTAGTATTTCACTCAAAAGAGACAAAAAAAATTACCTTTCACATAAATATTATCACTACAAAACTAAAAAAAAAATCAAAATTATAATCCTTGATATCTAATTTGATAGCTAAGTAATAGTATATTATTACTTAAACATCAAGTAATTATTATTATAAAAACAAAATGAAATAATTATAACAAAATATTTCTCCCATTGGAGTATTGTTAAGGATTTGCCAAACTTAGCTATTTCTAATAGTCACATGAAATCAAGCTATCCTGGGATAAGCGTAGTAATATGCAAGCCAGCTTGCATAGAAAGCCAATGGAACACTGTATATAAGGATATGTAAGCCAGTGTAGAACAGGATGGGTAAGAACAAGTAATGAAGGAAGATACCCTAGTGTGACAGAATAACAAAGAGCACGAGATACTATCGACAAGCGACAAAACTATATATGGACATTTGTGGATAATATGAACTTTAACTCTATCTGTGGAGCTTTAGCTATTATTATTATTATTATATTTTCCCACTTTGACCGCACAGCAGGTGCGTAAGGGGCGTGGGAACACGGTGTGTTTACACTAATAAGTGGTTTCAAAATAAGAATTTTTTTTTAATTATATTGTGTTTTTCTTATCTTATCATGATCTTAACTCTCTTAGTGTACAGGGCCAAAAGGACTGATAGAATACATTAGTTCTTATATATGGAGTATAGGTGTTTGATCTTTGGCGGGTATTGTATTCTATGTTTTCGCCTTTGAATGGTGGTTCTATGCCCTCAGCAGCACATCTTACAAACAGTTTATGCCTACCCTCTCTTCTCCCCTGTAAGGACTCAACACTTGTATCTTCTCGTAATTTTGTAAAACTTATCTGGCCCTTAATGTTAAAAATAAATCGTAGTGCTTTATTTTGAAACTTTCCCAGTTGTTTGACATGTTTATTTTGATAGGGATACCAGATTTGTGAGGCGTATTCTAGTGTTGGCCTTACTAAAGAAAAACAGGCAATCTTTTTTGTAGGGGTATCTGCAGCTCACGTAATAAAGAGTCATACACCTTATTCCAGTCATCTTGCTTGCAACAAATATAGTTGTGCATGACAGCTAATATTATTTCAGTATAAGACAACGTGTAACGACAACCCACTAAGTAGTGATAGTAAGTGCCGTAAGTCGATATGTTAGCGAGAGGCGAGCGCAAAAATTCACTACAATATGACTAAAGTATTAACGATACTAATTCTATTAACAAGATTGGCTAGCATGATAAACGTCTACCAATGATTAGCTGATTAATTCTTCAAGTAGGCTACATGAACTCTCACGTACACATTTGACTGTCGCTATATATAGTAAGCATTAGGCTATCGCCAATTAAATCCTCGATATGCAAAGTCACGACCAGCTGCAAAGCTCATTTCAGTCTCACCATGACATAGAGCAAGTTTCAACAACGCGAAGATCTAGCTGCTCTGACTTTTGAGATTACTCAACGGTTAGTAAGACGTCAACATGTTAGGTCGTGAGTTACGGTTGGCCGAGCACAGTTTTGTCTTTTTCACCGCATAAATTCTACCCATTCAAATCCGCCTTTTTGCCTGTTTGTTCACGCGTGCGCGTACATTTACTACTTGTAAGTAATAATAATATTAGTAATCTGATTAGACAAGCAATAACATTTATTGGAAATTATAGTTGCACAAAGCATAATGTACTAAATTATTTATAAACTTGATAATTGCATTGAGACTCAAAAGTATAGCAGGCCTGCTAACCCAAGAGTGGGGCAATGCGTGAGATTTGGTTTTGGGCACAGGTGTCCTTTAGCGGAGATATTGCCGAAGCCGAGACCGGGCCGTAGTCTACACACACAAAATAACAACAAAGGTCCACGTAGTTATGAGCCAAAACAAAAGTATCCACCTAAATATCTCACCAATCCGTTGAGCAGCACACACAAAAACTAAACCAATCGACTGAGCCACCCATCATGTCAAAATATTCCAAGTTTCAAGTCATGTCTTACACAACTCACCTTATGGTTTATCAAAAGTTGTCCCAAAGTCCCTATTAATTCGAGACTGTCTAATTGCTGTTTTAGAAATGGTCGCGGCTGGCCTAACCTAACGTCCTAATTCAACATCTCAGTAACTATTGGGACATTGCTGAGTGCTCCCGAACTTTTCGATTCCCTCTTTTAGCAATGCCCTGATAGTTACTAAAATGTTGAATCAGGACGTTAGGCTAGGTTAGCGGCGACCATTTCTAAAACAGATATTGGACAGTCTCAAATTAATAGGGACTTTGGGACAAGTTTTGACAAACCATAAGGCGAGTTGTGCAAGACATGACTTGAAACTTGGAATATTTTGACATGATGGGTGGCTCAGTCGATTAATTTAGTTTTTGTGTGTGCTGCTCATCGGATTGGTGAGATATTTGGGTGGATACTTTTGTTTTTGCTCATAACTACGTGGACCTTTGTTGTTATTTTGTGTGTGTAGACTACGGCCCGATCTCGGCTTCGGCAATATCCCCGCTAAAGGACACCTGTGGTTTTGGGGCAATTGATGTGTCAATGATAGTATATATAAAGTTGTGGAAATTGGTGCAAAAATCTCACGCATTTTCATTTTTTCTTTGGGGTGATTGCGTGAGTCTCACGCCCAATGCGTGAGAGTTGGCAGGTATGCCTACACCTAACGGCTGCACAGCCTGCACTCATTCAGATAAATGAGATTATATTTCAAACAGATAATTGTTCTCGGGTTCGCTGATTAAGATGGCCCACAAACTGTTATAAGTTGTGATAATTACCTAAATGTTGTCTGGTTAGTTGATGATGAAACCTAATGGCTGGCCAGCCCTAAACTATCTAGATGATGTCAATCGTTAAAGATTAATGTTACAGTCGTAATTTATTTAGCTTTCTAGCATTTCATCAGATCCTCAGGAAGTGCTATTCTTGGTTGCACCATGGGAAGGTCTTGTAGCATCATGGGAAGAAGGGTAGACGACTCTTATCCAGACTGATTATCATTTACTAATTAATAAAGATATGATAACTCTAACAATATACAACATCCTTCCTTTCCTCGGAAGTTTAGATCCAAAACATAAAGTCTTTAAACGATTAACAATTAATACAAAGAACATATATACAGTTAAAGTAGCAGCTGGGACAGCTGCTAATACATTTTGTAGGAGTCGTAGTTTGAAGGAAGCTTGCCACGATTGCTACGTGCACTTGTTCGTTGCGTTGACTTTGGAGTGTCTTGCTTCTTCGGTGTGCTACCGGGAGCTAAGTCTTGTGATTCATCAGGAATAGCTCGTTCATTCATGGTTGTCATTTCATCTGTTTCATCGGGTATACTTTGGACTGGCTTGATATGGGTTCTAGTTCTACGAAGGTGTGATGTGCCAGTGTCTACCATATAAGACCGTGGATGTGGTGTTTTACTTAACACTTGTCCTCTGCTCCATTCATTTTCGTCATCTGTTCTGATGACTACCTCTTCTCCTTTATGTAAAGGAAGCAAGTCTCTAGCCTGTCTATCACTGCTTAACTTTTGACTTCTTTGTCTCTCTGATAGCAAGGGATATGCGTCAGGAATCAATGGTTTTAAGGTCCTTCTAGTGTAAGGCAATGGACCGCGAATACATCTGTTAAAGAGCATTTCAGGGTGACTGAAAGGTAGACCTTGGACTGGAGTTTGTCGGTAGGCTAACAATGATTGATAAATGTCCGACTTAGATTCATCAGCAGCTGCCTTTTTCAAGAACTGCTTAACTGTTTGAACGTATCTTTCGGCCATACCGTTGGATTTGGGATAATGTGGACTAGAAGTTGTAATGTTAAAGCCCCATTCGGATGCAAACTGACGTAGAGCCATACTACCAAAAGGCATGTTGTCTGCAACTACATCAATAGGTACCCCATGAACAGCAAATATACTTTTTAATGCTAGTGTGACATCTTTGGCAGTCTTCCCTTTGATGATCCTTAGTTCTGGATAATGAGAATAAAAGTCCACCACTAGTAAGTAGCTGTTGTTTTTAAACTCTAGTATGTCCATTCCAACTTTATTCCATGGTAACTTAGGTACTTCATGTGGTAGCAATGGCATTTTCTGTTGTCTATTAGAAAATCTCAGGCATATAGGACACTCAGCTACAAGTTGCTTAATCTGTTGATTCATGCCAGGCCAGTACATGCTTTGTTTCGCTCTCTCGATGCATTTATCTATTCCCAAGTGTCCTGAGTGAAGCTTCGTGAGGTATGGGCGTTGCTGAGACTTAGGGATCACTAGACGCTCACCTCTGTAAATCAATCCATCACTGAGATATAACTCATCACGTACACCCCAATATGGCTGTAACTCAATTGGAACCTGTTTTTTTACAGCCCAACACCAACCACTTAGAATTGCCGATGTTAGGAGTTTCATGGTATCATCCATGGCATAATGCATCTTTATTTCTTCTCTGGCGGACTCTTCTAACTGAAGTGAGTGAATCATGACAACATCATCTTCAATGTTATCGCTGATGCCCTCGAGATATGCCTGTGACAGAGTGTCAGCTAAGTATAGATATTTGCCAGGCACGTAGTGGATCTTTTCAACTCTGTATCTTTGTAATCTTACAAGAAGTCTCTGTAGTCTAGGTGATGCTTTGCAAAGTGGTTTCTGAACAATGGAGACCAGAGGTTGGTGATCTGTCTGAACATCAATTCCACGTCCATAAGTATAAGTGTTAAATTTTTCACACCCATATACTATAGCTAGTAACTCTTTATCAATTTGTGGATAGCCCTCTTCAGTCTTAGTTAGAGCCCGTGAGGCATAAGCTACTGGTTGATTCGCTTAAAGCAAAACTGCTCCTAGACCACCCTGAGAAGCATCTACTTGCAAAACAATGTCTTTCTCTGTGTCAAAATACTTCAGAACTTGTTCATTAGTTAGAACAGCTTTTATTTTAGTCATAGCCTCTTCTTGTTGATTTTCCCATACCCATGGAGTATCTTTCTTTAGTAGGTCTCTAATTGGTTGAGTTTCCTTTGATATATTTGGAATATATCCTCTCAGAAAATTAAGTGATCCCATGAGCCTTTGAATTCCTTGTCGGTCTACTGGGTTTGGCATCTGCTTGGTTGCTCTGACCTTTTCTGGATCAGGTTGTAGCCCATGCTTGGACACAATGTGGCCCAAATAGTTAACTTCCGACTGATTATGTTGAATTTTGTCCTTGTTAAATTTAATGTTGTTCTCTCTTGCCCGTTGTAGCAATCTTCTGAGTTTTCTATCATGATCTTCTTGGTCTGTACCAGCAATAATCAAGTCATCAAAATAGATGCAAACATCAAGGTCACCAAATACTTCTTCGACTCTCTTTTCAAATACCTCTGCACTAGAGTTAATCCCAAAGGGTAGACGCTTGTAGCAGTACCTGCCAAATGGCGTATTGAAAGTTGTAAGTAGCTGTGATTGGCGATCAAGTGGAACATGCCAGTATCCTGCTTTCATGTCTACAATGGTGAAAACAGATTTTCCTGTGAACTTGAATGATATGTTTTCTAGCGTTGGAATATGATGATGCTCACGAAGAATCGCTTTATTTAACTCTTTTGGATCTAGACATATTCTGACACTGCCATCTCGTTTCTCTACCACCACCATACTGTTTACCCATGGTGTTGGTTGGTCAACTTTGGCAATTATGTCATTGGCTTCCATTTTGTCTAGCTCAGCTTTCACTTTGTCTACCATACTCAGAGGTATGCGTCTTGCTCTGTTGATAACTGGTTTCACTTCAGAATTTACCCTAATAGTATGTTCTTTTTCGAGACAGCCCATTCCCTGAAAAAAATCTGCATACTCCTCTAAAATGGCTTGATTGTTAACACTGTCAATTCTCTTGACTATATTCAGTTCTACACATGCTTGAAGGCCTAATATTGGTACAACATCCTCGTCAACGAGCTCAAATACGAGTTCATCTTCTGTTTTGTCAGTATTTAGCTTTAGTGTGGTTTTGCCAGCATTTGGTAGGACATCATTGGAATATGTTATAAGTCTTGCAGTGCTTTTTTGTATGATAGCCTTCAGATCTTTGGCATACTTCAATGGTAAAACATTTGCCTGTGCACCAGTATCTACTTTAAAAGTGATTTGTTTTGAAGCAGAATCATGTGAAAGTTTGTATGATTTATACCATCCTTTTTTCGAATCTCTATCGTTGGCTATCATTCCAATGAATAGGTCACTAACCCCAATATCCGATCTTTTTACCGTGACTGAATTTACTTCCTTCTTGGTACCAGTACACTTTTTTCTAAAATGATATTTCAAGCCACATTTATTGCATGTCTCTCCATAGGCAGGACATTTCCCTTTAAAGTGGTCATAACCACAGAATTTGCAGTCAATAATTTTCCTAGGCGCTGGTATAGGAGGTCCTTTACTTGTTCCGTTGCTTCTGTTTACAACTGCCACCACTTTTTCACTAGCCATTTCAGCTAACTGATTTTTTGTGACTTCTGATGCTCGGATCATATCAATGGCATTGTTCAGGTTTACGTCTCTATTTTGCAACAATTTTTTCTTGAGCCTCTGATCTTTTATTCCAAACACACAGCGTACTAATATCATCATGTCTCGTGGTTCAGCAAATTCACATTTATTAGCTTGAGTTTTTAGCCTTTTAACAAACATATCAATAGGTTCACCTTCGGTTTGAGTCAAAGACATAAAAACATACCATTCATACAGTAGGTTTCTCATCGGGTTGAAGTAACCTTCAAATTTTGCCAAGACATCAGGAAGGCGAGTCCTAACTTCAGGTGGCTCTGCCTCCTCATCAAATTCAAATTGATCTAATATTTCCACAGCATCTTCGCCAATGCAATGTCGTAGTATAGCTATTTGTCTCCTCCATATTGCATTATTTGCCGGTGGCCAAGCCCCATTTTCATCAGCAGGCCCAGCAATGAGGTTTATTGCATCCAAATAATTTTCAAAATTCCTCCTCCATTTCCTCCAGTTTTCCGCCAAATTTCCATCCATGCACAGCTCAGCCGGTGAGGTTAATCCAAAACCATCCATAGCAACACACAAGCAGTACACAGAAATTGGAAAACAAATAAGAAGCACGCCTAATCAGCTGATATTCAAAATATATTACTTGGCTGGGTTCTCATCAATCAGCAAATCTTGATGTATTTTGCTGCCACCATGTTATAAGTTGTGATAATTACCTAAATGTTGTCTGGTTAGTTGATGATGAAACCTAATGGCTGGCCAGCCCTAAACTATCTAGATGATGTCAATCGTTAAAGATTAATGTTACAGTCGTAATTTATTTAGCGTTCTAGCATTTCATCAGATCCTCAGGAAGTGCTATTCTTGGTTGCACCATGGGAAGGTCTTGTAGCATCATGGGAAGAAGGGTAGACGACTCTTATCCAGACTGATTATCAATTACTAATTAATAAAGATATGATAACTCTAACAATATACAACACAAACATTTACTAGATTTTTGAGGAGATGCTAGGCTCAAATAACACTCTTCTAGAGTGCAATTATCCAAGATTGACAGTTAATTGCAAGGCGTTCAGTAGGCCCGATATCATATATGTTCATTTAAGTGTTAGTTAATTGTTGCTAAAGTGTTGGAACGCAGGAATCTATGCCAATAGTGTTTTCGTTGTTTATATAGTATAACACTTAGTGTCGTAGAGAACATCAGTTGTAATTCTTTTTATCTCAAGCGTCATAAATAAGCCAAAGAGTAGGTACTGCGAAACGACCCAAAGATGTACTAGTGATCTAAATAAATGTACTTAACATTACTAAGTATTAGCCAAGAATAACAGTACTAATTACTTCATATAACTTGATGGCTTAAACTAAATCATGCAAACAATAACAATTTAATATTAAAAATACATACATATTATTTAAGGAAGGACCATGCTGTAGTTCACACAATGCAGTATGTTTGACTAACTTTATATAGCCTTAGAACTAAAACATAACTAAATAGACAAACAATGAGTGAGTAGACAACTGCTCTTTATTCTAATATTATCAACAAAATTATTAATCAGGCTGAATCAATGGCTAAATATCCATCATGTATGATTAGGCGACAATCGAATAAAGCACGAACAGTGTGAGCGAGTAATACAATCAGTTAGCAGAAATTAATCGAACAAACAAACTTCAAATAAAATGAATTTAATAATGAATAGCTTCCACAAACGTTGCGCTATTGGTAGCTCTTAACGACAAAATGAGACATGTCTAAATAGCTTCTGATGTAACTCGCACAAGTGAATTTACAAAGGAAATCACTGTTTTTATTCCCATTTTTTATGATTACATTTCTGAGCAATTCATTTTTATGAATGCAGTTTAATAGAAAACTAGTACTTAGGTTACATAATTCTTGGCTCTTATTAATAAGTATTCTACAGTTGCTCTGATGACTAGTGGTATACAGACAACGAACATCGCCTTAGCGCTCGGACGTGTTTTTCTTTGCACTGCAAGTTACTTACTATTTGTATGTTATTACTATTAGTTAATTACTGCTAGTAGTACACTAGTATATCATATTAATTATTAGTTATTATTAGATTATATAGTGTAGTTAGTTTAAATAGAGTAGTAGGATATTTATCAGCGGGTCGGCCGTTTTGGCCCCACCCTTTGTTTGAATCTTGATTAGAGTTTTCCTAGTTCAAGAGGTTGTGGAGGGTTGGTTTTGCACAGATCTACTGTGTATATTTTACAGAGGAAGTGTGCCCTCCATACTTTTTGAGTTTATTATCTTTTCATGGCCTAAACACTTAACTTTTCATTTGTTTTTCCACTTTTGGTGAAAGGCATTTGTTATGGTGAGTGGAAAGGGTAATATTACTCCAGTGAGAAAGGGCAGTGCCAGTCTGGCTAGTGCAATTGTATCTAACATTGGCAACACAGGGTCATGTTCTACATGTTCAAAAACTTACCAAATCTAACAGTATTGTTTGCAGCAGTTGTTCTGGTCAGTTTCATGCACCTTGTCTTGAGTGGTCAAATCCAGAGCTGCTTGTGCTTAGTAAACCTGGTATTCGATGGTATTGTACAGAATGCAGTGACAAAATACCATACTATGTTTATGTGCCAAATCTGATGACTAATCTAGAATTTGTAGATCTAAAAATGGACTCCATGTCCGGTTCTTTGAAAGCATTGATTGAAAACAATGATTCAGTTAGAGAGGTTTTAACCCAAAATCAAGAACTACAGTTAAAAATTGACTCGGTATCTGGCTCTTTGAAAACACTGAGTGAGAACAATGATTCAGTTAGAGAGGTTTTAACCCAAAATCAAGAACTACAGTTAAAATTGACTCGGTATTTGGCTCTTTGAAAACACTGAGTGAGAACAATGATTCAGTTAGAGAGGTTTTAACCCAAAATCAAGAACTACAGTTAAAAATTGACTCGGTATCTGGCTCTTTGAAAACACTGAGTGAGAACAGTGAGTCATTTAGAGAGGTTGTAACCCAAAATAATGAGCTAAAAGAAAAGACTGATATAGTTGATAACACCACTCGCGCACTACTCGTATGTATGGAGACTTTAAAAAACAACCACAGCTTTGCTGATGTGGTAAAACAAAATAATGAGATTACTCAGATCGCTAAAAGGGTTGAAACAGGTATTTATAAACAAGCTACTATCATAGAAAAGGAGTCTAAGAAATTCAATGCAATAGTTCACAACCTTGATGAGATTAGCTCTAGACCACATAATGATGAAATTCATAACATTCTTACAAACATTTCTTTTAATGGCAGAGACCTTAAAGATAGTAGAAGGCTAGGTAAATCAGGTGGTAGCAAACCAAGACCCAATAAATTCGAGTTTTTTACTGAATTTGATAAGTGGGAGTTTCTTAGTAGATACAATAGACACAAACAAATCAAAACCTCCTTTGCAACAATAGATCTTACTCAGAAGGAAAGAGCAAAGGAGTTTGAATTACGTCAAAAAAGGGAGCTTGCTAACACACATGAAGGTGTGAGAAAATGTGTGTTAGAAATGGTGTAATTCAAAAGTTTGAGAAAGATGCATGGTCAACTGTTACACAATAGGTTTATTTGGTAATAAAATAAAGTTTCTTTTATGGAATGCAAATGGTCTGTGAAACAAGACACATTACTTGCAACATATAATTGATAACCAGCATCCATACATTTTAGCAATTACCGAAACAAAGCTAACACCTAGTGTAGGAGATGCTGAACTTTGTTCAGGGTATACATATTATAGAAGAGATAGGTGAACAGGTATAGGATTGGGGGGAGGAGTGTTGATCGCTGTCTCCAATAAGTGTCCTTAGATAGTTACTGATTGTTTTGTATCTGAAAGTTCAGAAATTTTATCTCTGTGCTTGGATTGTAGTGGATACCGTTTTAACTTTGCCTGTTACTATAGACCACCGAGGCAGTCAGATTTTAATGACCTACTGGTATGGTATGAGGAAGCAACATGTCCCAACACCATAGTAGCTGGAGATTTTAATCTCCCAGCAATAAACTGGTCTACTGAAAAGGGTGTTGCTAATAAGCCCAATGATAATAGAGTAGCATTGCACAAAAAATTTACTGATTTTGTTGAAATAAATGGCTTAAGTCAGACAATAACTACCCCTACTCATATAGATGGAAATATATTAGATCTGGTCATAACAAACTTGAATATTGATGATACCTCATGTGAGCCTAGTATTAGCGATCATCACATTATATTCAATGAAATAATAATTCCAAGTAAACATAACATTAAAGACGCTGTGCATACTCCTCGACCTGGCTATTTTCAGTTTAACAAGGCAAATCACGAAAAAATTAGATCAATCTCTTTCTGATATATACGTTAAAATATGACATCTGTCAACACAATCAAATACCAGTACAGATCTATTGCAGTCTACTTTTAGTGATTTATTTATGAGAGCAGTAGAGCAAGCTGTACTTCGTGGGACACCAGGCAATCAACGAAAGCCGTGGATAACACATAGCACTATTCGGCAACTGAGAAAACGAAACCGACTATTCAAAACCTTTGTTTTAACTAAAACTGAAGAGTCTAAAGCACGACTGAAACATCATGTTAAACATTGTAGAAAATTGGTTGAAGCCGACTATAGAGGGTACATAAATAACCATATACAGACGGTTCCCTACTTACGAACATTCGAGTTACAAACAACGGTACATACGAACGTATGTACCGTTGTTTGTAACTCGAACAACTTTTCAGTTATTTGTTTGAACTTTACATACGTATTGTAAGGGATTTGCCGGCCTTTACTTGGCACAATCTCTACTAATAAATAAAGAGAAGAGAGTACCTGTAGTTTCATCAATGATATACAGCCCCCCAGGGGGGCTGTATATCATTGGTTTCATTCAGCTTTTAATTAGCAAAGGAAATTTCACTAGCCGAGGAGCGTACAGCTATCTGCTCAACTAAATGAGCGCATTCATTTATATACAATAATATCAACCGTTCCGGCAAACGGTAAGAACACCGGCTAACAAGGTGAATAAGTAGGACCGCTAGCGCAATAGTATGACAATAATATAAGTGACGATAAGTGATAGTGTTATAACGGTATATCAGATATAACAATAGCATAACGAGTGAAACAACGATATAATAAACGGACAACACATACCAAAAATAAGACAACAACGATAAGTGATAGCATAACGATTAAAACAACAATATAATAAAAAGGACAAGACATGCAATAAATAAGAAATGCAGTTTCATGGCCCGGCGTCTACCAAAGTATGATCTCAATTTTATTAAAAAATATTTTCTGTACAAACCAATACAGGTTACTTATACAAGCCTTAAACATACTTATATAAACCTTCAATATACTTATATAGGCCTTGAACATAAATTATAATACAAAATATAGCACTGAAGCAACTTACGAACAAATTCACCTTACGAAAAATCATTCGGGATGTAACTCGTTCGTAGGTTGGGAACCATCTGTATGCAAAGAAATGACCAATGGCAACACAAAGCTGCTATTTAAGTACATTGAAAATAGACGGAAGATGCACAACACTATTAAAAGCATTGAGAACAGTACAGATAACTCACCCTTACAAATCACAAATACCTTTGCTGTTGCGTTCGCTTCAGTGTTTGCTGAGAATAATGGCCAGTTCAGTCACTGTCTGCCTAAATATAATGTTCAGGTTGCTAATGATTCCATCCAGTTTATTCCACACGGTGTTCATAAAATGCTAATCAAATTAGATGCTAGAAAGGGTTCAGGGCCTGACGGCTTATCTGCTGCAGTGCTCAAATTTTCTGCAGATGGAATATATCAAGTTTTGACAATAATTATGCAACACTCCTATGACACCTCAACAGTTTTCTTTGACTGGCGAAATGCTCGGGTTGTGCCTATTTTTAAAAATAAAGGTAGTAGGGAGTGTCCATTAAATTACAGACCCATTTCTTTGACCTCAATAACCTAAAATTAATAGAACACAGAATAGCACATGACATTCGTACATATCTAGAGTCCAATAAAATTTTGTCAGAAAAACAACATGGATTTAGCACAAAACACAGCTGCGACTCGCAGCTCCTTATAACAAAATCTGAATTGGTCAACAACTATAACAACAATGAACAAACAGACTTGATATTGCTGGACTTTTAAAAGGCGTTCGATGTTGTTCCTTTTGCTAAATTGCTTTACAAACTAAAAATAGTAGGAATTCATGACAAGACTGTCCATTGGATAGCAAACTGGCTTTATGATTGGCATATGTCTGTGGTTGTTGAGGGTGTTGACTCAGACCCATGCCTTTTAACATCAGGAGTTCCTCAGGGTTCTGTGTTGGGGCCTCATCTCTTTCATATATACATTAATGACATGCTTAATGTAATCAAATATGCCCAACTTAGATTGTTTGCTGACAACTCATTACTTTATCACAAAATTAAAAGTAAGTGAGATCAGTTACATCTTCAAGAAGATTTTAAAAACTTGGGGAAATGGTCAAAAGACTGGCAGATGAAATTTAATGTCAGTAAATGTGAGCACTTGTCTATAGCAAGAACTAAACCCATTGTTGCAGTCTATTCATTAAATGGGAAAGACGTACAACAAGTAACATCAATAAGATACTTGGGTATTAATATAGACCAAAAACTAAATAATGATGAACAGGTTCAGTATGTAGCTAAGAAAGCAACCTCTACTTTATATATGTTAAACCATAACTATCACGAACAACTTTTATCATATTTACTAGGTAATGAAGGCTTTTTAAAGCGTTTCAATATCGTTCTCAAAAACAACACGATCAGCATAACAAGCTCCGCCCATAAATATGTGACGAAACCTAGCTTTTTAGGAACAGAAGTTACGTAGGGATGTTTAGACCAATTTAGAACAATAGAGATAAGTGTTTTAAAATACATTAATATCTAAATTCAGCCTTAAAAATGATATCAGTTTTTTCAGAAAGGTAGATAAGCTATTTAGCATTGCATATTTAAAAAAAGCGCGATAACAACGCTAGCTTGTGATTAAACCGCGCTTTTTGAGCTCATTTTTCTCGGTGTTAAACCCATTTAAACGTCATGTGACAAGCTACGAGCAATTTTAAATAGTTTATATACCTTTCATAAAAAACTGGAATTATTTTACTGGCTGGATTTAGATAAAAATGGGTTTTAAAACACCCATCTCTATTATTCTAAATCGGACTAAAATTCCTAACTTCCGTTCCTGAAAACGCTAGGTTTCGTCACATATTTATGGGCGGAGCTTGTAATGCCGATTGTGTTGTTTTCGAAACGGATATTGAAACGCTTTAAAAAAGCCCAAATAACTTTGAAGGTTAGTGGACTAATCTTTATTTTGAGTACAAAATCGGAATCAGCGTGTCTGATTTACCTAGTAAATATGATAAAAATTGTTCGTGAAAGTTATGGTTTAATGCAGGCACTAAACAGAGCATCTAGCAGAACAAGGTCACAAGCTTTTAAATCTATCTGTAGGCCCATAATAGAATATGCTTCATGCGCATGATCTCCTCATCAAGCGAGGCATATTCAAAAATTGGAGAGCATTAATATAAAATCTTTCCGATGGGCATATAAGATCAAATGGAGAGACTCAATTTTATTGAAAATGAAAGTTTTAAACTGGCATACTTTAGAAGACCGAAGATCAGAAATAGATAGAAATATGCTCAATAGAATTTTTAGTGATAACATAGCCATTGATATAAAGGACCATGTACTATATAGCAAAATGAGTGGAACTCGAAGAGGGGTAATTAGAAAAGCAATATCTTGTGATGTGGCCAAATATTGTTACTTTAATCGTATTATGGCCTTGATTGGATCTGAGCCCAATGCCTTGTCAGCAAGCACAGTCTCAAAGTAAAACTCTGATGACAATATTCTATTTACTATGTATTTGTTGATTCTCTTGTCGCCTTGGAGAATTTGGTCGTCTTGTCATGATATCAATAGCGTAACAATAATAACAATAACATAAGTATTTGTAAATAAATTTAAAAATTAAAAAAAGACAGCCATGACATGTACTTTATTCATTTTGTTTTTACTCCTTTGATCCTAATTTTAACATCCACAATATAACAGTTAACTGAAAAAATGAACGAGTGGATTCTAACTATTATTAAAGGAATCACAAGCTCTTAAACCATTTCATTTCAAAATTCTGGTATTTTGAAGAGTTGTCCATCATTTAACATTATACTTTTTATATGAAACTGTAGACAAAATGGTAGCTCTATATCAAAAGTGCTAATAGATCAATAATATTTAGACAAAGACTAACAGTTTTGACTTCTAAATCTTAATTTTCATTAGTAGAAATCTAATGTTTTCTTTCAAGACAACTACATGCGTATACACCTGTCACAAGTTTGTATTCATAATTTGACATGAAAAATAGAAGAAAGTTTTGTCAATGTTTTATAAGTGAAAGATTCAATGGCAAAAGAGTTGCAAAGACACATTGTGTACTCTGTAATGTAGTGCTGAATGCTGAATCCATGATATGATCTAAATTCAAACACCTTTGAGGCAAATAACTCTCAACTTTTTAGCAATGCCATCACATTTTTCCAACTATATGAAGCTGATGTAAAACCACAACGGTTTGGTTATGCCTAAACTGAATTCTTTAAACGGAATGCTGGGATAAGACAAACAGCATGTAAATTGTCCTGTTCATAGCCTATCAATATAAGGCTCATAGCATCAGAAGAACACTCTTGCAATCTTGCATAAGATCAAATCTTGCACATAAAAATAAAAAAACAGTGTATGGAAATACAGTTAAAATAGTTTTATTAATATCATCATTGAATAACACTGAAAAAACTACTAGAAGAAATGTCTTTAGATGTAGATGATCAAGTAGTGGAAAAATTGAAATAACTGAATTGCTTACAGCTTACTGAAATACTGAATACTGGGCTATGTCTACAGCAAACTTTGGGTAGATAGGTAAGCTAAGTTACATTTGGATTTCCTAGGTGTAATTAGTATGCTTCTATAGTAATCACCCATGTAATATTCGTAGAAGGGTTACAATAGTTTGTGTGATTGTGAAACAGAATGGTATTTTTAAAAAAGATGGTAGAAGCCTCTAAATGGTGGATTTGTGTGCATCATATTATTTACAAACCATAGCCTGAGGTCTTTGTCATAATTTATTATTAATAGATCAGGGTAGCTGACCACCCGCTGTATAGCATGTGTATTTCGTGAATCCTGCAAATATTGTCATTAGATTAACTCGCTAATTATCCTCCAACTTATAGAGTGATTTAATTACCTGGCTGATGGCTAATCATTTAAAGTGTTGTGTAGAGGATAACTCCAAGTTTAGGAGTTTGCATTAAGCTATATGATATATGTGACTTATGCCCTAGCTGGTACTCCTTGGGAACCCAAAAACAATTTTAATTGGATATAAAAAGTGAGCTGTATTGCTTGACCTTAACTCTCTACTCGGTCTTGACAAGGTACATGTATCAAGGTAGATGAGTCATTTTACTGGGATAGTAGGATACTAGGATTACTAATACTAGGAATTACTAGGAAACACTAGGATTAGTTTGAGGATGCCCATAATTTCTTTCATATTCAAAACAAATCCATAAACATGTTCATTGAGAACAATTGGATCTAGACAAAGTTCTCTTCTGGGCGGTTTAATCGTGATCTAGTTTTTCTGGTTTTATTCTTGTAATATTCTGGCTGTCAAATCACCTTAAAGATGAGAAACAATTTCAAATGAGAGTAAAATACTGATTTTTCCTAGTAGAATCTATTAAAATTTTGCGAAGGTTGATTTTAATGCTCGTGAAGGAGGATTTTTGAGTTTCTAATCAGACAGACAGCCCATTTATACCATATTTGGTCAATTGATTCTGACATAGCCTTCTCACTCTATATAAGCCATAGTGAGTCAGTTCTTATCATACTGTCACATGGGAATAGGTTACCGTCACGGAACATCGTGCTTGTTATACTAAAGACGGCTGAGTCGTAGAATGGTGTACAGGGTTGCAAGGTTTTTCTAATGTCAGTAAATACCATTGAGAGAAATATGGTTTTTATGTATAAAAGTGCTAATGTCGTACTACTAAGCTGAATGTTAAAGATTTGATCTTCCTGTTGCGCAACAGTTCTGAAGGGCTTCAATTACAGCCATTCATTCAAGATTTCATGGTTAGAGTTTTATAATATTATGAATATTATAGATATACAGACGAGGCAGGCAGTGTTTTATAATTTGTAGATTTCAGTATCCCGCTCTGACCTAACATGATCACAGTTTATTTTTGAAGATTCTATAGTGCAGTATTTTGAGTCATTTCCACATTTAATGGTTACTTTATTCATAGCACCATAACCAAAAATACAATCAATCATTTACAAGCTACAGACTCCACCAGTCATTAAAACAGGGCATCTCAGAGTTCCTCATAATCATAGGGTGGACCAACCACCCAACCAACTTTAACCTTTAGAATTAACCTTTAGCCTTTGAATTAGCCTTTGCACACTAACGGCCAGTTTTCCGGCATTGCGTAGGGCGTGTCAGAATCCCTAAAGGCCAGAATTCTGCAATCACGTGGTTTCGTTTACAAAAGATGTTTCTACGTTACAACATGAACCAATCAAAGTACTTTTTGCACAGCATTTTTGACCAAAAATTTCACTTCTATTTGTAACATTTTTTAAATATCTTTACCTATTTCCTCCGTTTTAATAACACATTTTATTAGAAATATATCGCGAAATTTTTTTTGTTTTGCGTCAAAGGTTTTTGGGTTTCTTTATTCATATGAAGTAGGCCTATCGGTCTGGTTTCCAATTGCACTTATCGTTTCATACACTTATCGTGTCATGCCCTTCTCATGTCTTGCTCTTGTCATTTCTTGCACATTCACACCAGGCAATGCATATGCTCCCTCTTTCACCACTCAGCCCATCAGGTATGATGTTACTGATAGTACAGTACCTGCTCCTACAACATAAATAATCTGCCATAGTAACGATTACATTACGGTACATTACGTAAGTTTACATTACTGGTACAGATATCTATGTTGTATCAGTTGTACTGAATTTAATGTATAATGCATAATGCCCAGTAGTAACAGTACACAAAACAATATACTGCATGGTTGTGGCACGTTTACTACTGTTCTGCATTGCTAATGCAACTACAGAAATATTCAGGTAAAAATTCACTGCAACTGTAATGCATTTCACATATGGACATCAGTGAGTACTTATCAAGGCACAGTTGTGATTGTTGTCATGGTCAATTATAAATTTTTTATAAATTTTTAAAATGAATTTTTGTATAATTCTTTTATACTGCAGTACCTAATTGACCTTTTCAATTCAGCTCATACATGTAATCTACCTTTGTAATTAAATAGTCATCATAGTACCCAGATATACTAACAAGGCTGATGTCTGTTAGGAGTCGGTGTATTTAATACTGACTCTGACTACATATTTGTTCTGATGGAAATGAGTTCTCATCAGGTAAATAAGTATACAGACTCAGTACCACTAACACACTTTCATTCTCAAAATACAGACCCGTTCACCAGCCTGTAGAAGTACTCTTAGGCTATTATTCCTTCAATTGACTTGCTGAGTGTTTTGCACCATTTTTGTTCGTGCAATAATGCTTCATTGAAGAAAGCTGGAGTTGTCTTCCTGTGTTATGATAAGTTATGTCTCTTATCAGATTTGACACATGCAATACTTTTGCGTTGCCCTGTATTAGAAAGTCTCTGCTTTCAACCCTTTTTGTCTAACAACGTCATTCAGACTCATTTGAGATTTGCCTTTAACAGAAGCCCATAACAGTTGTTTAGACTCTCCATATGATTGTTCTGGATGGCTGCAGATCAAGTATACTTGGATTATGGCTCTTGGACTGTTAAATGCTTTTAAAGACCATAACATAAGGTGTATAAGATTTGAAGGTGTATTCATACTTTTATTTGTATATTGTTGTACTTGCTCTGAACATCAAATAGTATGAGTTTTAATCAGATGCATACAAAGGCTTATGTAGACACTAGGGTTGCACGATATGTCGATAGTCAAATTTAAGAGTTGATAGTAGTTTTCTTGATATGAATGTGTTGATTATTTTTGGCCTAACTAAACATCCGGAAATTATTTATCATCAACAAATAATAAAAAAGAGTAAACCCCGATAGTTTTGCAGATAGTTTTTGTTGTTTTTCTTCAGACTTTTTTCTGCAGCTTTTCCTTTTTCCGTCCCCAGAGCCATATAGTTTTGCAGATTCCCGTGACCAACAGAAGCGTATATGGGAGCTCGTTCGATTACAAACCAACAGGCCACGCCTACAAATTTTATATAAGTTATAATGGTGAGACCGCAAATTATCCGACCAAAGATTAGTCCCCATTGACAGTCGCTTTAAAATTTAGTGTTGTATCATACACCATTTAAAAGAAGACAAATTTCCTACAAAAAGCTACTAATAACCATTTTGTAAAAACGTAAAGTAAATGCAAAAATGAGCTGTATTAAGAGTGAGGTATGAATATTCCATTTGAGATCAGTATGTCGATCGGGTTTGTTTTGAATCAAGCGTTTATGTTTCCGTTTTTTGATACGGGACTCTGTGAAACTATACAGCTCTGCCCATCCCTTCTCACAATCCTTTATTTTTTCAGACACATTTGGTCATCTGGCTAGTAAAGTTGTACGAAAGTATGGCATTAAATTGTCTTGTGAATTTGGAGTTATGTTCTCGATAATACGATAGTTTTACCAGCTGCCGGGTCGTACGATAACCTTCGGTAAACTCTGTCTGTTCATTGATAATTTGATACTCATTGATAATTCACATTACCATACTCTTCATCAATTACTATCACTTCCTGTACCCAAACAACTAACTTCTGATGGTCAAAGATCCTATAATTTTGCTACACCTGTGCTGTGGAATAAGCTGCCGACTGTTTTAAGATAAATAAAATCTCTAAAAAATTTAAGGTGAAGCTGAGGTTGTATCTTCACTCTATCGGGTGATCGTTGTTATCTTGCTTGTTGCTGCTGACTCGGGCTCGCGTACTGCTGGCTTTGCCATTTCGCAATGGACCCCATCATCATCTCGTCGAGTTATTTCTTTTTCCACACCCGACTATATGTTTTCTGCTCTTTATTATTATAACTTTAATCTGTGTATATTTTTTGTCTGCTTGTTGATGAAATAAACACACGCCCACACGCACACTATCGGTATCGGTCGCTGTCGATGGGACAACTCCAACGATAGTCGATAACACCTTTTCAAACAATAAATGCCATCCCTAGTAGACACCCCATAGTCAGACGATAGAAGTCTCTCTAGGCACTGTCAGGGGATTAGAGATGCTTTTTAATGTTTACATTTAAAGTTCTTATTCCATATTCATGTAATTTGAGTGACTGACAGTCATGTTCAGAGTCTATTTGATTGTATCCATAAGCAGGTCTGTTGAACAGGAAGTCAAGTAGTACATGCATCTCTTTTCATTACAACAGTAGTACATTTGTCTCTTCTTGTTAGCTTGGTTCTTGTTCATATTGTTATCATTAATTGTATTTTGCCTATTAAGAATTAGTAACAAAATAATATATTAACCTTAGTAATTACAGTCATCCACTGTAACTTTTGTGTTAAGAGGTTGTGATCTGTAATAACATGTAATGCTACAATGTACTATGTGCACTACGTACCTTATGAATTTTTTACCTTTAAGACAGACGTATAACATAAGCCTTTAATTTAAATGAATTTAGCTTACTAAACACAATATACTTAAAGCTAAGTTTTAGTATGTATTGTTTACTATTTTACTGAACTTCAACATTTTTACCGGATTAAATTTTATCTTCTATTTCTCTTTGGTTTTGGTTTCTCTTTCTTGTTTTGTTTTCAAAATAACACATAACGCTAAACTGAGCAAGATCGAGCATCGTATCTCTTTCATTCGTTGTTAGAAAGATTTTGGCGAATGGCATATTGGCATATTTGTTATCCCGACGTAATCAGCGCACCAGCTGCCAAATTTGAAATCGAGAGAATTTTTTGTTGATGTCGTATGGCAAAACTTATTTTGTATGAGGAGAGCGAAATTCATCATGTTTCACATCTTAGGGTGAAAACAACATATAACAGGGTCATCAAAGCTCGAGAATGCACTGTACCTTCATCCTTTCATTCCAGAGAGCAAATTTATTGCATCCAAAAGGATTAATGTTGCTTCACCCAAAGGAGTGTGAAAAATGTAGGCTACATTCGCTTCACCCATAAATCGGTTAAATTTCCCATTCAAAATTTTTTACAAGCTTTCTGAAAAATATAATACCAGCCTCTATTTGAACGCCACGTCTATTTGACCGCTAGTATAGGGGAAGGGTTAAAAAATAGAGTGCTGTGGAATTCAAATAGATGTTTTATAGTTATAGCCATTATTGATACTAGTATTCTGGCAGTTCTACGAGCCATGAGAAATAAACAGGGCTGTCAATAAAGCATAGAGATAAACGTTCACAACTGTTCTAAAATAGTTGGATGCAAGCGATTAGTGCAGCAGGTAGGGGCTGGTATGCTACACAGTATGTAGTGAGTTCTAATATTGTACGATGCTAGAGTTTTGCCCAATTTCCTCCCGTGACTCGAGGCAGACGGACAGACATGACTAGTATTATAGTCAAGATTAGTGATCTGGCAGCCACGTATGCTGTGAGAGATTGTCATGTGGTTACACTGAAGATTATTGTTATACATGCATATGGTTACATGTATACTTGCCTGAGAAGAAACAGTCAACTAAATATATGATTGACTACTACCTTGAGGTGGGAGGATTGGGAGGTTTTTTTGGGGTAAGTGCATCAATTATTTGGTATCCAGTTACAGACAAAACAACAAATATTACCCACAATGCTGTTTAGATAATTAAATTTATGTAGTTGTGGTAACATAGAGAGCAGATAGATGCTAGGTTGTTACATAATACACACATACTTCCCATTTGATATTATCTAACAAGAGGAAATACCTCTAAAGCTACCATATTTGCTCCAACTTGCTCAGTTTTTCCATAAGACAGCCTTTCTCTCTAATATCATATACTGTAGTGTAATTGATTAAGGTATTGTCATCATATTGCTGCAGTCTGTGAAGTATTGAGTTTATCATTATCAAGTACCATCACAATTCCTTTAACCCTTTACCGACGGCCTGTTTACGGCTGGGAAAGTACCAGCGGATGGGGGCGATTTGAGCTTTCGACATGACTGCATAAAAACTGCAATAACTTTCATCACAGTTGTGGTAATTACATCAATTATTATGCATAAGAAAGCTGAGAAATTTCTCTACAAGCTGATATTTTCTCTATGCAGATAGCTTGCAAATGCTTACCAGCAAAAATCTCAGATTTTTGAAGCAATGATTTTTTATTGTCATGTTTCATTTTCTATTGCATTTTTCTAATTGTTAAATGTAAATGACAATATTGTATAAATACTGGTTGCAAGGATTCATAGGTTCACAAAAATCTGCAAAAGAAAGTGGTCGTTGGAGAGCCTTGAAAGTGGAGTTATGAGCTCCGAAGTATTACAGAAAGGCCATGCAAAATTCTCAGCGACCAACCCAAAAGACCAGCAGAAAATTGAGGCCTGACATGGTTGCCCAAGCTTTGCTATAACATACATGCAAATTGGTATGAAACTGCAAATGATTATGCAT
Source organism: Watersipora subatra (assembly GCF_963576615.1). NCBI lineage: Eukaryota > Metazoa > Bryozoa > Gymnolaemata > Cheilostomatida > Watersiporidae > Watersipora > Watersipora subatra. The sequence goes on from NC_088713.1 coordinate 54,689,653, forward strand.
CTGAAAGCTGAGATATATTCCTACAGACTGAGATCTTTTCCTTCAAGTAGCTTGCAAGTCTTTTCATTTCGAAATCGTTTTATTCGCGGTTATGATTTTCTGCAGTCAGATGTATATGTATTTATTGAAATTATAGTTATATGTACCAATAACAATTTTGCATATAAACTCATTGCACAGATTCATGTGTGCTGCAGAAAAAGATTAGCTGATTGTGTGCAAGAAAAATTGAGTGGGGAGCTTGTATTCACACATTTGGTGAAGCAACAAAAGACAGGAAGCAACATTTATTATAAGCAGAAACAGCAAATCATGGACTGCTACATTGCAAACAATATAAGAACTGAACTCTTTGATTAGGTCGGGTTCCCATATACGTCGCAAAGCACCGGCGACACACCGCAGGCTATTAGCGATGAAATGGGAACGTATGCGCCGAGGACAATGTATACAGACAACTTGTGCACATAGCGAGAGACAGCATCGCAGAGTGCAAATAACTTTACTCCAAATCTAGATCTGTTAGATGGAATATACTGCCTGAAGCTGAGCCATCCTTTCCATATGCCAGCTGTCATCTATAGATATAAATTTACCAGACAGCAAAACAGAATATAACCGGTGGTATATCATGGCAAAACATCTTCCAACTTGAACAATTTATTGCCAGCAGGCTGTGCAAAATAGTCAGCAAAAAGAAAACCGGTTTCTATTTTGTTGCTATTTTTAATTTCTATTAAAAATCAGCGTAGATAATAAAGGATTGTGGAGCAGTAAGACAACAGAGTAGGCTTTTCGAGAATATATATGCATAGCTAAACCAACAACTCGCCAGATGTATTTACCATCAACAGGCTCCGAAGCATCGCAATGTTTTTGAAAGCCATATTTATTCGTTTCGTTAATTAAAACATTTACAATGGCCGATGTTATAAAAAGCTTTAAATGATAAAAAACTTACCTGTTTAAAAATTCAAACTTTTACTCCTGCCAAGCTGTCAGCCAAACGTAATTATTTTGGTTTTAAGTCAGCTCCTCTTGGAAATCCGTTAATACTCCCGGTTTCATCGCCGGCCGTTTCACTGTCACTTTCGCAATCAATTCACCCTGTTGATCTTCTTTTTTAATTCCATCGTCTTCTCCACATTTTTCTGACCTAGTATTTTCTTCTTCACTTCCAACCCAGCGGATGTCTTCCTCTAAACAAACTTTTTAGCAGAGCTTGAACAATCGCGTGCGTACATGATGAATAACTTTTCAAAAAGGAAGATCAAAACTTTTACAACATGTTTTGCTTGCACATGCGTATTAGTGATTATTTATAGCCTTAAACAAGCAGTATAAAGCCTACCGAATTTGATGGAACTATTAATTTAAATTTTTAACAATTTTCTTTTAAAGAATAAAATATTTTTAAAAAGGCCTATCGTAGACTGAATTTTAACGTGATTTCACGGGGTTCGGCCTCTGAGACATTGCCCGTTTGACGGGCTTTCACGGGCTTCGTCCTTAAAGAGTTAACACCTTGCTAGGCAAGTTCATTTTTAGAGTTCCCTTTCCTGTGGGCAAAATAATTTCAAAAGACTATTTGTTACGTTTTACTAATTTAGGCTGACCCTAATTTGACCTTAGATTTTCATGAATTTTTGTATAGTTTGTCATAAACAAACTATACAAAAATCTATTTTAAAAATTTATAAAAAATAATATCTGACTAATATAAAAATTATAACTGTGCATTGATAAGTACTCACTGATGTTTATATGTAAAATGCATTACATTTGCAGAATATCTTTGCATGGATATCTATGTAGGTGCATTAGCAGTGCAGAGCAGTAGTAAGCGTGCCACAACCAAGCAATATTACAGCTTTGCGTAGTTTTACTACTGCATGGTATGCACTATAAATGCACTAGAACTACATTATTTGCTAATGCTTATGAAGCAGTATTGTTAAAGTGGTGGTATTATCTACAGTACAGTATGTAGTGCTGGATGGAGTGGGTGTGTTGCTAGTGCAGATTTTGCAGTGTACTATGTAGTAGGAACTTTGGCGTTACAGTGTACATATATGCACAGTAAATGTCCGTGAAAACTCATCACAAAATCAAGTATTGAGTTGACATTGGTGTAACCACAATCCAATGGCTAAAGGTGAATTCCGGTTAAATTTGAGCGTGAGTGGACAAACAAATTGATCACAATGAGCACATTGTATAGAGTTGAATAAAAATCTATTATCGTTTTAATATATGATGTCAATGAGAGTGTAACGCAAAGACCTAAATTTCATCACAATAATTTAAGGAGTCAGGCGATAATGCATGAATCTCTATTTTCCGATGATATGAATGTTAAAGCATAAATTTGATTGGTTGATAATAATTACTGGAGGCAATCCTACCTGAAGGTGTCTACCTATTCCAGTTGCTTTTTCAACTTTTAAACAGGATCAACTGTGGTGAGAACATTGGGAAATGTGCAGTACCAATAAAATTACAAAGGATATGCTTAAGTCTGGCTCCCATATCGATCGCAAGACTCCGGCAGTAAAATTGTGCAGCAAAACGCTAGCAACGCTAGGCTCGGCGGCTTATTTTCACATATAGCTGCATCCCTAATAACGACATAAAAATGTTCGCTCGCCATCCCGTTTCAATAATGTGGACCTTCACCTGTACAATGCATTTCGTGAAGGTTTTGCTTGTGGCTCTTCGCAAGGTTTGAATAGCTGTAAACTCTTGCGTTGCCGCCGACAACTACCGGAGGTCCTCGGCGGTACCCGATGCGTAGGTTCCCGTTAC